>NW_027555958.1:233834503-233964503 GCF_003287225.1 Phascolarctos cinereus | reverse complement strand
GGATGATTTGCCTGCCTCATTAGCAGCAGCTGATTCATACTTGGTATATATTAATTGAAGCTCCTTTTTCACAGCTTTATAAAAACTGTCATGCAAATAATCTTGAAGGTATGAAAAAGACATTATACACATTTTTCATTGGAACTTCAAAACCCTGTGAGGTAGATGCTATCATTTCCCCCCATTTTACAGATGAGGTCAATGAGGCTCAATGAGGTTAAGTGACTAAGGCAGAATTTGAACATATTCCTGACTACAAGTCCATCACTCTATTTGTTACACCAAAGTGCTTTGCAAATGTTATAGTGCTATAGTAATGTTAGCTATTATAAAACAAGGAAGAATCCTTAGGTCACTGGAAAAGGAGTCAGAAGCCCTGGGTTCAAGTTCTGACTTTGACACTAACTATATTGTCTCAGGAAAGTCACTTTCTTTTCCAGAGCCTCAGTTTCCCCCTTTATAAAAATAAAGGAATTAGATGAAAGGATATCTAGGCTGCCTTCTAGCTGAGATATTCTATAAATCTATTCTATGGGAGAGCTATCTGCAAGATCACTATGACCAATCAGTGGACCCATTCACAGAGCTCACACTCCTTACTAATTAGCCCATTCTTCAAACCAAATTACAGATCAGAAGGTGGTTTGACAGGCACATACTAATACTCAAATGGATTTTCCATCTTATCACCCTTGGCATTTGGGAAAGCACACTGGACTTGAAGTCAAGAAGAACTGAGTTGAAATTCCACCTCAGACACTTAGCTGTGTGACCTTAAATAAGTCACTTAAACCTCTTTAAAAGCCTTAATTTCCTTATCTGTAAAATGGGTACAATAATAGTCCCTATCCCACCAGGCTATGTGAAGCTCCAATAAGATAACATGTACACAGCTTTGTAAACCTTATAAGGTAGTAGTAGTAATAGTAGAAGTGGTAGTGGTAGTGGTAGTGGTGGTGGTAGTGGTAGTGGTAGTGGTAGTGGTGGTAGTAGTGGTAGTGGTGCTGGTGGTGGTAGTGGTGGTGATGGTGTGGTAGCAGGAGTGGTACTAGTAGTAGTAGTAGTAGTAGTAGTAGTAGTAATAGTAGTAGTAGTAGTAGTGGTAGTAGCAGTAGTAGTAGTGGTAATAGCAGTAGCAGTCATAAGAGTAGTATTTCAGATGACTTTTCCCTTCAGGCAGATAGCAACCCATCCATACATGTCAATCCTGTGCATCCCTTGCTCACACCCTCCCAGAATTTTGTCACAAGGTGTTCAGCTAGCATCCTAGAGATTTTCTTTGCCTTATCCTGACTTCCCCAAAGGAACCAGTGGATCACCCACATTGCCTGCCTGTCATGACTCTATGCCTCCCACCCTATGACCAACCCTTCTTTTCTTCCTAACATAATTCCTTGATGACATGGTCTATCCTCCTCTTCCCATCACATAATTCCTTAGCAATTCATGAGGATTAACAAAAAGAAATAGAGTATTCGCATGCAGCCAATGTGACCTAGGGGTTTATCCTTCTCCACTCCAGGGATCTTTCTGTCTCAATATCCAGTACTAGTCATTAGAATTAGGGCTGGAGACACATGAGTACATTCTTACTAGGCAATCCGCCTTTCTTAGTATTCATTCCTTATCTGTCAGCAGAAGCTTCTGTCATTACACTATTACCTAATGACTGACATGTTACAATTAATTAAATCCCAGCTTATCTTACTGTGAGGGGATGAGCCTCCTCTTGCTTTCTGCAAGAAAATGTCTGTAATTTTTACTATAGGCATAAAAGATTTTTCTCATGTAGAATTATAGTATGAGGAGGAAGACCAAGTGACAATAGGTCACCAAAGTCCATCAAAGTCTCCAAAGAAACCAGCAAACCAAAGAAAATCAGCTTTGGGGCTGGTAAGTCAAATCAAATCAAGTCTAGTCAAGTCAATAAATGTTTGTTAAGTTCCTACTATGTGCCAGACACTGTGCCAATTGCTGAGGATGGGGGGTTGTTGTTGAGTAATTTCAGTCATGTCCAATCCTTTGTTGCCCCATTTTGGGGTTTTCTTGGCATAGATGCTGCAGTGATTCACCATTTCCTTCTCCAGCTCATTTTACAGAGGAAGGAGCTGAGGTAAACAGGGTTAGGTATTATTTCAATTGGTACAGAGCAGGTTCACACAGCTGCTAAGTGTCTGGGACCACATTTGAACTCATGCAGATGAGTCTTTCTGATTCTAAGCCCAGTGCTCTAGGTTGGAGACAGACATAAACACAAGCCAAAAGAAGCACAGTCTCTGCCCTCAAGGAGCCTAGGAGATGGATGATAAAATGATACAGAAGAAAGCAAAGCCAAAGCAACTTACCCTGATGCCATCGGCATAAATAAAGTGACACTGAGAGACCTTCAGAACTCTGATCAATGTAGTACCCAGTTGTTGTGACCAAGGACTGGGTAAAGGATGCTTCCTTCTTTTTGGCAGACAGGTGGCAGCCTATGGATTTAGTTATCATATCTAAGCAAATAACTCTCAAATCTCTCTCTCTCTTTCTCCATGTCTCTCTCTCTCTGCCTCTACCCCTCTGGCTCCATCAGCCTCTACATCTCTGTCTTTGTATCTCTATCCCTCTCTCCTCCTCCTTGTCATCATCATTGACTCCCTCTCCCAGGCATCCCTACATGGATCTCTCATGAGAATCTTATGCTCGACATGTACAAAAGAGAACTCATTACCTTCTCCTTAATACCCACCCCTCCTCCCAAGGTCCCTATTCCTATTGAGGGTACAATTGCCCTTCCTTTTGCCCAGATTTGTAACACTGGAGACATCATTGATCCTTTCATCTCACTTGCCACCATTCATTCAATCATTTGTGAAATCTTGTCTATTCTACCTCTGAAACATCTTGGATCTATCTCCTTTTCCCTGTTCCCAAACAATGACCATTCCATACCATTCATCTCCATTACCATAGTTCAATATCTCCTCACCTCAAGGGCAGCTAGATGGTACCATGGATATGAAGTTCTGAGCTTGCAGTCAGAAAGTCCTTGAGTTCAAAGCTAGCCTCAGACATTTCCCAGCTGTATGACCCTCTGCCTATCTCAGTTTCTTCAACTCTAAAGTGAGGATAACAATAGCATGTAACTCCCATGGTTGTTGTAAGGATCAAATGAGATATTTGTAAAGCTCTTAGCATAGTGCCTGATATATAGTAGGTGGTTAATAAATGCTTCTTCTCTTACCTCTGTTCCCTCTTGCCTGGACTATTGCCATTATATACCTTCCTAATTGGTCTCCAGTTATCAGTCTCTCCCTCTCTCTAATCTGTCCTCTACACAGCCACTAAATTAATATTCTTAAAACACAGGTCTGACCATATCACTCCTCTTGCTCAAAAATCTTCCATGGCTCCCTATTCTCTCTAGGATAAAATAGAAACTCTGCCACCTGATATTTAAATCCCTCCATAGTCTAATTTCCAGCTACCTTTCCAGATATAAAGAGTATCTAAGACTTTGGCCAACCCTTGTAGTTCACATTACTCTCCTTTATACAATGGGTATTGCAGCCAAAATGCACTGCTAGTTTTTCCCTTGACTCGACACCCTTGGCCCTGGAACAGGGTGAGTTTGCTCTGGGTTTTCAGGAGTAAGAGACCACAGAGTCAAAAATTAGGAGCTAGAAGGGACTTCAAGAAACCAACCATAGCACGATCCTTTCATTTTACTGATGAGAAAATCAAGCCCCAGGGAGATGAAGTGATTTGTCCAGGGTCACACAGGCAATAAAGCAGGAGTATGAATGGAGACAGCTGGGACCAGTGCCAGTTGTTAAATTTTCAGCATGAGCGTTTACATCTCAGGAATGGGCAAAGGCTAAATCGAGGCTTGACTTCTTATTTTGTCATTGATCTAAACTTAAGAAAGTGATGGAGAAAATGTTAAGAAGGCAGACTAAACTTAAAAGTGTGTTCTGTGTATATTTCTGGGGAAAAGCCAGTTGTCAGTCACCAACATACCCCTGGTAGTAAGAGAAGAATGGCTTACGTAACAATTGTGATTTTTGCTACATTCCCTGGGAATTTCTTAAAAGAGCCAGGATGTAGGATGATTCCCCACTCTCAATAAATCAATCAATCAACCAGCATTTATTAAGTATCTGCTGGGTACCATACATTGTGCTAGGCACTGAGGATACAAAGACTAACAACAGATAGATAGATAGATAGATAGATAGATAGATAGATAGATAGATAGATAGATAGATAGACAGATAGATGATGGATAGATGGATGGATGGTTAGATGGACAAACAAATGAAGTAATAGTAAATTGATAGACAGATGAATAAACAAATAAATGTATGAATGAATGAATGGATGGATAGATAGATGGATGGATGAACAAACAAATTAATAGATGAATAAACAAACAAATAAATGAATGAATGTATAGATGGATGGATAGATGGATGGATGGATGAATAAGGAGAATACCTATTCTCAAGGAGTTTAAATTCTGTAGGGGGAGGAAACATGTTAGTATATATACAATAAATTTTAAAATACATTAAAGATAGGAAGGGAAGGAATTCGCAGTTGTGGGGATCAGGAAAGTCTCCTTATAAAACACAATGACTGAGTTTTGTGTTGAAAGAAGTGAGAGATTCTGTGAGGGAGAGAGGAAGATGGTGTGCATTTCAAACTGGAGATGGTTAGAGTAAAAGGTAACAGGAAATGGAGTCCTATGTGCCAAGAAAACAGAAGCCTAGAAAGCAAGAAGAGGAGTAATTCATAATGAGGATGGAAAGATTGGTTGGAGATAAGTTGCAGAAAGAGAGTTTATACTTTATCCTAAAAGCAAGAGAAAGCCATGGAAATTTATTGAATAGGGGACTAACTTAGTCAGACTTATGGTTGAGGAAAACTCAACCTAAGCAAGTCATTTAACCTCTGTCTACCTCAGTTTCTTCAATCATGAAATGGGGATAACAATAGCACCTAACTCTTAGGGTGCTTGTGAGGATCAAACGAGATATTTGTAAAGCTCTTATCACAGTGCTTGGTATATAGTAGGTGATGAATAAATGCTTCTTTCTTTCTTTCCCTCCATTCCCTCTTGCCTGGGCTATAGCCATTTATATAGCAAGACCTAACCTCCACTATATTTCTAATTCTCCTATCTAGTCTCTGGAACCTCCTTGAAAGGGAGAAGGAACATTTCTCATCAGACCTTTCTGCCTCAAACTCCTCAAGCAAATCACAGCTGTTGGCTGTGAACATAAATCACAAAGTGGCAGGTAAAGCCAGGAGGACAAATGTCCAAGAAAAAAAAATACCCTCTATACAACCTGCCTCATCACTAATTAAACAAAGAATACAGGGGCAGCTAGGTGGCCCTGTGATAGAGCACCGGCCCTGAAGTCAGGTGAACCTGATTTCAAATGCAGCCTCAGATCAACCACTTGACACTTACTAGCTGTGTGACCCTGGGCAAGTCACTTAACCCCAGTCACCTAAAATAAATAAATAAACAAACAAATAAATAAACAAAGAGTACAGCTTGCTTAGAAAAGAAAAAAAAATAAGCATTTGTTAAGTACCTGCTGTGTGCCAGGCTAAGTGTTTTACAACTATTATCTCATTTGCTCAAAGGAGAAACTTCTGGAAAGTCCAAACAGCAGCTACAAAAGAAATTTGAAAGACAAAAAAAAAGATTCTGTGAATTGTTAAAATCCTCAGATGTTCTAATAAGCTGGAGGGACTTTAGCAATCATTTCATCCAATCCATTCATTTTATAGAAGTGGAAACAGAGTTACGGAAAGAAGTGGGACTCAGTCAAGGTTACACAAGTGATAAGTACCTGGCAAAGCTAGGACCAAAATTCCAGGTTTTCCAATGTTTTGTTCCAGGCCCTGTTGTTCCACTGTGACATCTGAGGAGGGTACTGATTGTCAGGAGTCAAGTAATTCTGAGTGATGAAGTGAGGACCCGAGACATGCTCCATCAGCCACTGTCAGCATCAATGACAATCACAGCCACCCTGGATTGAAGGGAGCAAGGGACATTGAGAGAAGGGAACAGGGAGAAAAGCTAGGACAACCTTTGGCTTATGACAAGGATCAGGAGAGACTGGAGGATAAGGATGATTGGGGATGAGCAGGGCGTAAAAGCAGAAGGGCTTCTGAAGTGGGGAATGGGAGGCATGTAATGGGAGAGGCTAGGTGGCTCAGCAGACAAAGTGCCAGCCCTAGAGTAAAAAGATCTGAGTTCAAATCTGACCTCAGACACTTACCAACTGTTTGACTCTGGGCAAGTCACTTAACCTGGTTTGCTTTAGTTTCCTCATCTATAAAATGAACTGGAGAAGGAAATGGCAAATCACTCCAGTTATCTGTACTAAGAAAGAGTCAGACACAACTGAATAAGAGCAACTTCCTGACTCCAAACCCAGAGCTCTATCCACTGCACCATCCAGCCGGCCCCTCTCCTTTCTAGCTTCCTTTTATATGTTGTCTCCTACACATTAGAATATAAGCTCCTCGAGAGCCAGGAATGATCTTGCTCACTTGCATTTGTGTCCCCGATACATAGTGCTTGGCACACAGTAAGCACTTAATAAAGGCTCTGTCACTTTAAAGTTTACATACATTATTTCATTCAATCCTCACAACAACCTGGTGACTAGAGGTATTATAACAATAATGTCCACTTTTCAAGTGAGGAAACTGAGGCTCAGAGGTTGTGACAGTCACAATGTCATAGGTAGGATTTGAACCCAGATCTTCCTCTCTAATCCAGCACTCTATCCCTTACAATGCTGTGCTTCTCAAGTGCCTCAGAACAAAGGACCTTCCTCTCCCTGTTCTGCCTTAGAGGTGCATGCATCCACTATCAGTTTCTTTAGAACAAGTGTCTCTTTCTGCTTCAGTTTTCACTTTGCATATTTGGGGAGGAGAACCCAGATCTGAATTAGAAATGGATTAAAGGTGATAGAAAAATGACATAGAATATATTAGGCATCATGGAACAGGGAAGATTGCAATGCCTCCTCTGTCCTCTGGGATCAAACAACGTTCTGAACAATTCAGAGGAAGCCAGGGGCACAGTAGGGAAAAGAGAAGTAGATGGGTGGGAAAACTCTGTGGTTAATAATTTAATTTTTCTCCCATTTTTTTTAACATCTAAGAAAAACTGGAGAATGTGATACAGGATTTTTCCCCATCATCCTCAATGCCTGGAAATATGCTTTCTACCTCACCCAGTCTAATGGTATGCACTCACTTTCTGTGAAGTCAGTCTTTCTCCTCTGGAGGTCGTCTCCATCCAATAGGAAACTTCTCTTGTCAACCTAGAAGTATAAGTAAGTTTCTAAGCATCCTTGAACTATTCAAAATTGTCTCTTTAGCTTTGGATGGTCAACTGCATATCAGTGGTCAGTCCTAACTCAGGTCAATTCAATGATTTCACTTAATTTTTATTGCATTTTGTTATGTGTCAACTCTGAACATGAATGTAAACATGTTCAATTTTGAACATGAAGTTAAAAATTCCTGATTATTAATTCAGATAAAATGATACTCCCTTCACTGACCATGCTGTGTGGGACAGCAACCCCAACCCAAATTAAACTCAGAGACTTCTCAAGGTGGAAAGTAAAGGTTACCTTTATTACAATCTCACAAGATGGCTGTCTGCTCCTTCAATACACGTGGAGGGAGGGGGGCGGGGGGGAGGGAGAGAGAGAGAGAGAGAGAGAGAGAGAAAGAGAGAGAGAGAGAGAGAGAGACACACACGGAGTAGCAGGGGCTGCCTTATGAAAGCAAATCTCCTCCCACCACGCAAACAAGCCTCCACCCACCATGCAAACAAGTTTCCACCCACCACTATCCCTTACCCCCTTAACTGGGGGTGGGCTTACATTCTAAGCTCAAAAGTTTCTTCCTATCCTCTTAACTGGGAGGTGAGGCTTACATTCCAGGCCCAAAATTCAAAGACAAGGAAAGAGGCCGGAAGCTCAGGTTGGGGGTGGGGCAGGGCTTATTCTTTCTGTTAAGTGCTTAAAAACAGGGTCTAAGTGGGGGAGGATTTTGAAAGTAATAATCAAGAATTATTTGACCCTTTGAGGAGCCTTCACTTCTGAGAGTTCATTTCTCACACTACCTTCTGAACTCATTACCTTAATTACACTGAGAAGTCTTCACTGGGACATCCCATTCAATGCTGAGTCAGAAAGGCATCTTGATGGAACACTGGGAACTTTTCTAAACAACCACTTCAAATCTGGCCTATACACTTACTAGCTGTGTGATTCTGAGCAAGTCACTTAACCCTATTTGCCTCAGTTTCCTCATCTGTAAAATAAGCTAGTGAAGGAAATGGCAAACCATTGCAGTATCCTTGCCAGGAATACCCCAAATGGAGTCACTAAGAGTTGGACACAAGCGAACAACAGCCAGATGAAAACTCTCAAGAGGCTGGACTTTTCATGCCTCAGGCAGCATGTAAGCCAAAACCAATTACTTAAATCCTAGTCCCAAATCCCAAAGACAGACTTTTGGCCCCTTTAAAGTGAAACTAACCAGGTCTACATAAAATAGGTGCCAGTTCTATGACCCCAATGGTATTCTTAACCCCTCATTGAATGAAAAAAGAAAGAAGAGACAGTGTTGCAGGAAGGAGATGGTAATAAATAGAGGCAGTGTAGAACAGGAGGAGATCTGAAGTCAGAGGTTGTAGTTGTCCTGTTGTTCAGCTGAGTCCAATTCTTAATGATTCCATGGACCCCACCCCTGCTTAGGCTGACAGGGGGGAATTAGGAGAAGAAACCAGACTCCTTAAAGGGCTAAATAGAAACCACTATAATGAGATAAATTGACTTTAGGGGAATAGCCAGAGAGACACTAAAATAAAGGATCTCTGAAGATTTATTTCCTGAATCAGATAAGGCTGGAGTCTATAGCTATGCTGAATACTTGCAATTTGCTTATCTATAGAGAGTTTGTGGAATGATATTCCTTATTCAAAGTAGTTTCTTGTCCTCCAAACCAGCAGTCCTTAAACTTTTTTTGTAATTACACAACCTTAATAGTAAAAAAAAAAAAGCATTGCGTGATGACTAATTTTGATACTTACTTCTTCTTAACAATCCAAGGGTCGAGGTTCAGGCAACCATATGTTGAGCGACCCCAAAAGAGCAACATATGGGCCCTGCCTGAATAAATTTGACCTAAGCCTTCTTTCAGCCAAACACAAGGTTTATTAAAGATCCACCATATTTGCCAGACTAAGGAATCTAAACATTTGTGATGCTCATATTGACAAGCAGGCTAGAGTAAATCTTAGCACTTTAATGGTGGCCAAGATGGATCTTATAAACAGAAAGATTGTGGGAGGAATCTAGAAGTGGCCAAGTAGTTTGGGGTGACTGGAGGAGGGGTATGGGAGAAGGGGTATCTTGATGGGAGTGGTCAGTAGGCCAGGGTGACTGGAGTTTAATAGAGAGGATCAAGGGTAGGAAGGGGGGGCATCCTGAGGTAACAGACAATGAAGGGCTGGGCTAGGTTAAGGGTAACAGAAAATTGGGAGATTGGGTGTAGGTGATAAGGAAAGAAGCTACAATGAAAGGCCAGTTGAGTGGATTATAGCTTCAGGCAAATGCTAGAGACTTCTTTGATCAAGTGGAATCAAATGGGAGTTCAAGGAGAGTCTAAGGTGGGGTTTTCTAGGGCCCACAGACAAATGGGACCCAAATTCTTTTTGGAGTAACGGGCAAAGGTCTTGGCTTGGGCCTGTACCCCATCACAAGGATCTAAGACAATTCCAAAAGACTCATGATGGAAAAAGCTGTCCACATGCAGAATAAGAAGCATGGAATATAAACGCAAATTGAAGCAGACTGATCTTTTTTTTGCTTGTTTGTTTCTTCTTTCTCGTGATTCCTCCCATTGACTCTAATTCTTCTTTACAACATGACTAATGTGAAAATGTGTCTAATATGAATGTGTATGTACAGCCTATATCAGAATGCACACCATCTTGGGGTGGGAGAAGGGGAGGGAGGGGGAGAAAATTTTGAACTCAAAATCTTATGGAAGTGAATGTTGAAAACTAAAAATAAATAAATTAACATTTCAAAACAATAAAATAAAATTGGGGATATATCCTCAATGCATATGTAGTACTCCCTTAGTCCTACCCCTCTTTGAATCACACATGCTCAGCCACAATTCTATATACTGTGTGTGTGAATGTGAGTGTGTAAAAGGGGAGAGTGTGTTCCCTGTTTGGGGGATTGTTTAATAACTACTGTCCTTGCTGTACTGTACTGAAAGTTATGCTGACTAACTAACCAACATTGTTCCCAGTCCTGCTTCTCAATGAGTGTTGGGAGAGGCTCTTTTGAAGGAGGCATCACCCAGTCTTCAACCTTTGTATTACCTGATAGGCATCACATCGCTCCTACCTGTTAACCCTCACGGACCAGCTACTGGGGAGGTGCTGAGGTACAGCGGCCCATCCCCTTTTGCTGACCTGGACCTATTCAAATTATCCAAATTATCTCATTACAAAAGTTATCAATAAAAGCTGGCTCCATTTTGAATCCTTTGCTGATCTCCCATAATCAGCCAGTCAACATGTTGCTACCTTGACATACTTTTAATAAACTCCTTTTAATACTCTTTGTCCTGAGTTTTGCCTTGTTAATCAGAGTGAAAGCCTGAATAAAGAATTTTCTTTTTAACAACCATTCAAGTTAATTGGTTTCAACTGGTTGAACAGTATTGGGGTGAACACAGGATTGTTCATGAGCAACAGTAGTAGAAATGCCAGCCCCTTATGGTTACCCAAACAAAGGAGAAGTAGTTGTCTGGCCTCTAGGGAGCCTGACCTGCCAGTAAGAGTGGGAGTTGGGGAATTACCCCATGAGAGGAGCTACATGTGTATAATTTATTTATAAACTATACATATATACAGTTGTACTAATGTATTATAGGCATTATAAAACAAACACAAAAATAGGAATTAAAAAATGATAAAATAAAAGCATAATGAGCATTTTAAATGTTTTTCTCCCTTTATTTAACAATACTGAAAACCTTTTGCTCTCTTTTTTAAGTTTTTTTAAATGTGCAGATATGAGAGGTGATTTTTTTTTAAAGGTGACATACTTGCATTGTTTTCAGCAACAAAAAACACGTGGTTCTTAAAAATCATTCTCATAGAACCAATGTACTCTGAGTAAAGATTGAAGCATTTTTTTCACTCTATTTTTCTTGCTTTTCTTTTCCTTTCACAACATGGCTAATGTGGAAATGTTTTGCTTAACTATGTATGTATAATGGGTATCTTGTCTCTTGCCTTTTCAATGAGAGGGAAAGGGAGGGAGAGAACTTGGAACTGAAAATTAAAATTAAAAAAAAGGCTCGTCATGATGATTTCACACTTTCATTAGTTAATACATTAAGATATAATCTGCACTTGAAGGAGGAGGGGGGATCATCATAAAGAAAGTGGATGTAAGTATACTTTTCAAAACATCTTCTTGAGGGTGGAGCCAAGATGGCGGAGTGAAAGCAGTGACTTGCTTGAGCTTTCCCCCAAACCCCTCCAAATACCTGTAAAAAATGGCTCTAAACAAATTCTAAAGCAGCAGAAGCCACAAAAAGACAGAGTAAAACAAATTCCTAGACCAAGACAGCCTGGATGGTTGATCAGAAAGGCATATTTCCCCAGGCAGGGAGAGGAGCTCAGTTTGGTGTGGACTCGCAGGCCCCAGAGAACCTGGAACAGGCCTCAGAGGACTGAATCACAGGCAGCTGTGGCGGTTTCCAGACTCCTCAATCCACGAAGCCGAAGACAACTTAGGTCAGTGGGAAAAGTCTGTTTTTGGGGTGAGAGAGGAGCTAGGTCAGAGGCAGTTCCAGAGCGCAGAGCACGGGCGCCAGGGCAATAGCTGTGTCCTGAGCTTCCGGCCCACTGACTGAGGGGAATCAAGTGGCTGATCAGAGGGGGACTGCAAGGATCTCTTTGCCAGTGCTGAGGCAGGAATCTCTTTGCCTGTGCTTGGATCTGGGTCACAGTTCTGGGTGGCAGTCCTAGGGTGAGGAGGAGCGCTGGCATGGTGGAGCTTGGAGTGGCTGTGAAGAGGAAACCCTCCTCACAATTACAAGAGAGAAAAGACTGCTTGTGGCCAGTCACTCAAAGACCAGAGCACAGGCTAGGAAAAGAGTAAACACCTCGATCCTTATCATACCACCTTGGAAGAACTGAACTTTTACAGGTCCCTAGAAGTATCTCTGAAAATAGCTGTACAAACCCCTGAAGCTTGGGACAGTACATTCCCCACATTGGAAGCAGACTCTACCTTAACAAAGAGTTTAAAACTCAAGTAGTTGGCCGGGATCATGAGCAAACCTCGCAAAAAGAGTCAGACTATATTATCTTACTTTGGTGACAAAGAAGATCAAAAGATACAACCAGAAGACAACAAAGTCAAAGCTCCCACATCCAAAGCCTCCAAGAAAAATATGAATGTCCAGGCCTTGGAAGAGCTCAAAAGGGATTTTGAGAAGCAAGTAAGAGAAGTAGAGGAAAAACTGGGAAGAGAAATGAAGTGATGCAAGAAAATCATGAAAAACAAGTCAACAGCTTGCTAAAGGAGACCCAAAAAATACTGAAGAAAATAACACCTTAAAAAATAGCCTAGCCCAAATGGCAAAAGAGGTCCAAAAAGCCAATGAGGAGAAAAATGCCCTGAAAAGAAAAATTGGTCAAATGGAAAAGGAAGTCCAAAAGCTTACTGAAGAAAATATTTCCTTAAAAATTAGAATAGAGCAATTGGAAGATAGTGACTTTATGAGAAATCAAGACACAGTAGAACAAATCCAAAAGAATGAAAAATTAGAAAACAATGTGAAATATCTCATTGGAAAAACAACTGACCTGGAAAATAGATCCAGGAGAGAGAATTTAAAAATTATTGGACTATCTGAAAGCCATGATCAAAAAAAGAGCCTAGACATCATCTTTCAAGAAATTATCAAGGAAAACTGCCCTGATATTTTAGAACCAGAGGGCAAAATAGAAATTGAAAGAATCCACAGATCTCCCCTGAAAGAGATCCCCAAAGGAAAACTCCTAGGAATATTGTAGCCAAATTCCAGAGTTCCCAGGTCAAGGAGAAAATATTACAAGCAGCCAGAAAGAAACAATTCAAGTATGTGGAAACACAATCAGGATAACACAAGATTTAGCAGCTTCTACATTAAAGGACCACAGGGCATGGAATATAATATTCCGGAGGGCAAAGGAGATAGGATTACAACCAAGAATCACCTACCCAGCAAAACTGAGTATAATCCTTCAGGGGAAAAAATGGTCATTCAGTGAAATAGAGGACTTTCAAGCATTCTTGATGAAAAGACCAGAGCTGAATAGAAAATTTGACTTTCAAATACAAGACTCAAGTGGAACATGAAGAGGTAAACAGGAAAGAGAAATCATAAGAGACTTATTAAGACTGAACTGTTTACATTCCTGCATGGAAAGATGAATTTATAACTCATGAGACCTTTGTCAGTATTAGGGTAGTGGAGGGGAAAAATTATATGGTATAGATAGATAGATAGATAGATAGATAGATAGATAGATAGATAGATAGATAGATAGATAGAGGCACAGGGTGAGTTGAAGATGAAGGGGTGATATCTGGAGAATAAAATTAAGGGTGAGAGAGGATTATACTAGGAGAAGGAGAAAGGGAGAGGTAGAATGGGTACATTATCTGCACAAAACAGACAAGAAAAGGTTCTTACAGTGGAGGGGAAACAGGGGAAGGTGAGAGGAAATGAGGGAATCTTATTCTCATAGGATTTGGCTTAAGGAGGGAATAACATACACACTCAATTGGGTATGGAAATCTGTCTTACCCTACAGGAAAATAGGGGAGGAAGGGGACAAGAGAGCAGGGGGATGATAGAGAGAAGGGCAGATTGGGAAAGGGGTAATGGGAAGGAAGTACTTCTGAGGAGGGACAGGGTCAAAAGAAAGAATAGAATAAATGGGGGGGGGCAGGATTAAGGGAAATAGAGTTAGTTTTTCACAACATGTCTACTATGGAAGTGTTTTGCATAACTGCACATGTATGGCCTGTATTGACTTGCTTGCCTTTTCAATGAGGGTGGTGGGTGGGAGGAAGGGAGAAAATTTGGAACCAAAGTTTTAAAAACACATGTTTAAAAAAAATGTTTCCACATGCAACTGGGAAATAAGAAATACAGGAAATGAGGTACAGAAATCTATCCTGCCCTGCAGGAAAATAGAAGGGGAAGGGGATAAGAGAAGGGGGGAGAGATAGAAGAGGAGGAACTAGGGGAAGGGGTATTCAGAATGCACCATCTTGGGGTGGGGGAGGGGCAAGATGGGGTGAAAATTTGGAATTCAAAATCTTATGGAAGTAAATGTTGAAAACTAAAATTAAATAAATTTTTATTTAAAAAAAATCTTGAAAATGTCAATTTTTTTTCAAACTTCCTGTCAGACCTGACGAAAAAAGAGAAAATTTGACATTTCCTTGTTGTCTGTTTATTGTTGCATTAAAAGTGTCTTCTCCAAACTGTGGCTTCTTTGTAATAATCATTTTAAGGAAGCCATTTGACCATTTTGTGAGAACATATACTAAATTTAAAACTAAATCCACTTAACTGAGCACACAGAAGCTATAATACAAGGCAATACTATGAAAGAAAATAAACAAGTGGAGATTTCACTATCAACCTTCCTGCACTGTGGAACTTCCCTTCTTTCTTCAGGATATTCACCCCCAGCCCAAATGAAGAAAGCCAAAGCCTCTGTCTGAATCCAGGGCCGTCTCCAGTCAGCCTGATCCATATCTATATCTTCCCACTCGACCCAGATGACTCCAGAAGAGAAGGTGAGACTGGTGACTTTGCATAGCCCTCCCTCACTTAAATCCAGTTCACTTGCATGTCATGGCATCACCTCCCTAATGTCATGGTCCTCTTTGAGAATGAAAGACAAACAAGTAAGGAGGCCAATATTCACCTACTTCACCACCCAACTGTTCCCTATAATAGACATCTAATAACAAATGACAGTGGTGGAACTGAAATCCAGGTCTTTGGACTCCAAGGGCAATTGCTTTGTTTTGTTTTATTTTCCCAGCACACCACAGCTGTAGGCTGAAAAGACAAGTGTCCTTCCTGTTCAAAAGCAGTAGTAGTGTTGAGGTAAGAAATAATAACAATATGGTCTAATGTTTGCCAAGCATCTTACATATATTATCTCATTCGAATCTCATCACAAACCAGTGAGATGGATGCTATTATTATCTTCATTTTACAGCTGAGAGTACTTGAATCAGAGAGGTTGAGACCTGACAAAAGTTACACAGCTAATAAGTGTCAGAGGCAGGATATGAACTCAGATCGCCCTAAAGCACACCCCAACCCTTCATCGACAATATCATGCTTCTGTAAGGAGTTTCCTGGTCAGACTGGCATGAGACAAATGAGATTTTTCTTTTTAGGGAAGGGGTTTGGGGGCTGACAGGTTAGGTTGGAGAGAAGGTGTCTCTTCTTTGGGCTTTGACCTCAGTGTTGCTAGACTTGGCATCAGAAGAACTGGGTTGATCTCTAGGACTCATCTTCAGACAAAGAAACCTCCAAACATGATTTCCCTTCCTCCCATAGAATTGCATACTCTCATAATTGCATTTATGCATGCACTCACACATCTGCACACACAGTTGCACGCACTTTCATGTTCACCTATACATATACCAACATTCCTCCACACATTCACATTCATCATACACACACACACTCACACATGCACACTAGTACATATCCATGCACACAGATTTTGTTCCATACATCCTCACATATATACAGATAACCCATTGAAGCACATAGACACATTTTACAAAGAGGCCTTGCAGGATTTCTCCCAACATCAAAAGGACTAAAAGAACTTAGCCAAACAACAATATGAAATCTCAGTATTTACAAGGTTTGGAAGGTCACGGTCCACAGGATGTCCTTCTCCCTTCTCCAGCAAATCCTGGTCCTTGACAAGATTAATAATAACTAACCTTCATATGGAACCTACTATGTTCCAGGGACTGTGCTAAATGCTTTTTACAAATATTATCACATCTGATCTTCACAATAACCCTTTGAGGTAGATGCTATTACTATCCTCATTTTACAGCTGAAGAAACTAAGGGAAACAGAGGTTAGGTGACTTGCCCAAGGTTACACAGCTAGGAAGTATTTGAGGCTAGATTTGAACTCAGGTCTTCCTTAATCCAGATCCAGAATTCTATCCACTGTCCCACTTAGCTACCATAAACTCTCTGAAATAATCCTTTGTGCAATAAACTGAATACATTTAAAGAGAAAAAACACAAACTAGAGATCCAATATACCAAATGGATAGACAAATGGGACAGTTAGGTGGCGCCATAGTACACACAGTGCCAGGACTGGAGTCGGGAAGACTCATTTTCCTTTCTTCAAATCTGACTTCAGACACTTATTAGTTTAGCTGTGAGACCCTGGGCAAGTCACTTAACTTTGTTTGCCTCAGTTTCTCATCTGTAAAATGAGCTGGAGAAGGAAATGGCAAACCGCTCCACTATCTTTGCCAAGAAAACCCTAATGAGGTCATGAAGAGTAGCACACTATTGAAATGACTCAAAGACAATGACAACAATAACCCCAACAACAGTGTTCTCTCCTCCAGACTAAATATTCCCAGTTCTTTCACCTGATCCCTTAGGACACGGTTTCCAGATTCTTACCTCCCTGGTCTCCTTCTACTGGACGTGCATCAATTTATCAGCCTCCCTTCTTAAAATCACCCAGCTGGGTCTTCAATAACAATAATAGCAGCTAGTATGTATATAACTCTTTAAAGTTTGCAAGTTCATGCAGTCCTCACAACTGTGAGGTAGGTGCTATTATCATCCTTATTTTACAATTGAGGAAACTGAAGCAAACAGAGGTTAAGTGACTCGGCCAGGGTCACACAGCTAGTAATCAGGATTTGAACTCAGGTCTTCTTAATTCTCAGACCAGCCAAATATTCACTGTGCTACCTAACTATCTATTAAACCTGGATTTCTTGACCTCTCTCTCAGGAGATTAGCAAAGGGAGGAAACTTATAGCCACTGTTGCCTGCTTTCAACCCCGGGGATTCTTTCCTGGTACCTTCTCTTGGACATAGGCCAAATGTTAGATGAAATGGCTTTTTAATATCAGTCTGGCAAAGCAGAAAAAGACAGAGGAGGTGATAACAATCCTCTTACAGCCTGCCTGTTTCTGGTGTTAAAAGGAAATTTTTATGTTCAGGCCTTTTGCCCTGATAAAAGAGGCAAAACTCAGAAAAGAAAATTAAAAAGGAGTTTATTAAAAAATGCCAAGGTAGAAACACATTGGGTGGCTGATCACTGAGGATCAGCCCCAGGAATTCGAACCAGATAGCTTTTAAAGACAACCTTTCATAATAACAGAATGACAATTCTGATAGGTACACATCTCAAAAGGGAAATAGGCCATTACATCTCAGCTCCTCCCCAATTGCTGCATCATAGGGAAATGAAATTAGAGATAAGGGGTTGAGATGAAAGCTCATTTGCCTACATGCTAAATAGCAGGTAGGACAAGAGAACTAAACTTACATGCAACAGACCAGCTGATGTCTCCCCCAGCAGGGCCTCCTCCAAGAAAGCCTCCCCTAAAAGGCTGATTAACAAGGACCAGGAAGACAAGCCAGACTGAAAACAAGGAGGGGGCATGAAGGCTTCTACATAAATTTCAATAATTCCTTTCTTGTGGTCCTAACCATACACATGGTGCAGCACCAGAAGTAGAACTATATGGGTCCTCTCTCCTCAACTACAACATCCCATTCTCTGTTGCCTGTAAATGTGAGAGTTAGCTTGGGGATCAGTTCTTTGCACCACAAAAGGCACTATAAATATAAACAGCACACAGTCCCCATGAGGACACACAAGAGAAAAGCCACAAACAGATACTTTAGCTAATGAAAAGTCCTAAACATATTTGTAACCCACAGATTTGGGCAGTTCAATATAATAACGTAACAAGCAAATTACAATAAAGTGAATAAAGAAACCCAATATAGCTTTAGGGGTGTCAAGTCGTTTTGCCATATCCATGGTCTTTGGTGCTCTGGTAAGCCCTTCCTATGCATCTCTCAAACAGTTGTGTATGGATCAGGAAAGTCTAGAAGCATTTCTTCAACCACCTGCAGGTTTCAATTCACCTGAGGCAATTCTGTAGATAAAGCTGCTAAGTCCTGCTAGTGATAAGACTTTGCATAATTTAATAAACAGTGACAAATCTAATCAGATTGGCTTTCCAGTAATTAGTTTACGTGGTGAGAACTAACTCAAACCGTATGGATCTAACCCTATTAACAACAGAGTAATAAGAAGAAAAACAAATTAGGAACCCACCTGAAACTTTGGAGAATTGCAGTTTTTGCATCCCACTTACTCTTTCTATATGTATCTAAACTCTGTGTTTGCTATGGACAATGGTATCCACAGGCTGAAGGAAGAGGGTGTGACTTGGAAAATGAACCTTCTCCTCCCTTAATATTATCACATAGATATGTCAAAATAGGAAAGGGAAAAAAATGACTTAAAGTTCCTTAAAATTGTTAATGCAACTTTATACGTGACACCTTTTAATTTAATTTTCAGAACTTATTGCCACAATATACTCAAGACCTATGTAACTCATTAGAAACATTTAGAAGCCAATCACATACACATATGTATGTATATCTATCTATCTATCTATCCATATATGTGTGTGTGTGTGTGTGTATACAGACATTCATATGCATATATATTACATATATGTATGTATTCTCAGTTCTTAGAGAAAAGTCTAATATTATTGCTTTCCCAAAATTTACCACTCCATTAAATTTAAAAGAA
Source organism: Phascolarctos cinereus (assembly GCF_003287225.1). Classification (NCBI taxonomy): domain Eukaryota; kingdom Metazoa; phylum Chordata; class Mammalia; order Diprotodontia; family Phascolarctidae; genus Phascolarctos; species Phascolarctos cinereus. The sequence goes on along the minus strand of NW_027555958.1, from coordinate 233,945,525 downwards.
TTTTTATGGCTTTGTCCTATTCTTGCCTTCCCCCCCCCTTGAGGATATACATATTATCCTCATAACATTTTGAAGGAGTAAGGCACTTTAAGGACTTAATCTTATGCATGAATATATAACTAGTAGCAAGGGGATGGCAAAGCTAATAACTCTTTTACCTAGAATATGGTGTTAACCACAAATACAGAGTAACAACAGTAAGATCTTTCATATTTGCATAATTTTATAGCAACTCAGATATTTTAGTATTAATGTATTAATTGATACATTATTGCAACAACAAACTTCCACTGTTTACCTGCCCTGATCATAGAAATTTGCTATGAGATGGAAAGGAGGGACTTGGTTATGACAATAACAAGACAGTTCCTTCCAGGGCACAGATTACTCTGACACAAGCCAGAACAAAGGGAAAAAACTCCCTTAGTCTGATTCTAGGCAAGAGTCGTAGTTAACAGCCAAATGCACAACAAAGTTCCACATTTATTCATAAGGTATCAAAATCAGGCTCAGAATTAATCAGTGGAGTAAATTTCTTGTTCAGAAAGGAAATAACACAAGGGGGGAACTGAGTCAAGAAAATCCTACCTTTGCCTACACAAGGTTGTCCCCTCAACTTTCCTAGACATAAATATTCACCTGTAATGGTTTTTAGACCACACTCCCTTTGGGCAGCATATGTCATTCTCCTTGAATGGTAAACTATTGGCTTAATGACAATCCAGTCAATCATACCTGAAATCAAAACTCAGAACAATATCAAATTACGGTCCTCAAGAGATTTTGCATCAAATAACAAAATTTCACTAATCATAGTTTAGGGCCAGGATATTATTAGCTTTCCCATGTCCCTATAACAGTTAACAATGAGCAAATATAGGGACATTTCATCATCCTTCATTTATAATTTAAGGATAATCCCATTCTAGAGCTTCATACCTACAGTGAATACATGAGAGTTGACTTAAAACCTCCAGAAAATGCTGGCTATAATAAGTCTCCAGACTAACATATCTATATTGCCTTTTAACCCCTAAGGCAAAAATAAAATCTCTGAATCTAAGAACTATTGTTACTAACTTGGTTCAAAGATGTAACTCTAATACATATTATTTATTAACAGATAAAATCTCATAATTTTCATAAATGATAGTCAAATGATTTTAACTCATTCTTTACTATAAGCCAACTTGTAAGTTTCTAGTTTCTCAAACTTCAATACATCAGAATATTCTAACACATGGTCAGCAGGGCTTATAAGATCTTATGACCTAGTCCAAGTAGAAAGTCCCAAGGAACCTCACAGGTAAGAATAACTTACAGGGTCTATGCCACTTTTCTCCCAACAATAACTATTACTAACCACTTTAAAGCAAATTATGTCACATTCAATATTTAAAATGTTGACCATATTGTTTTAACAGTATCCAGATTAATAAAGGTTACTTTTCTAAGAACATTTCTGATACAATGATTTCCCAAATTTTAAAATATAAGAAAAAATTTAGAAATACATGATATCATGTATTTGAAATATGAAACAAATGTATTACCAATCAGTTGACATCATCTCAGTTGAATGCATTTCCAAATAATTTTTAATTTCCAAAATTCCAAAATGCATTTCCAAATATTCATTCATTTTGTCACTTTTAGCATTCTATTATGATTCCATTCAAGACCAATATAGAGTATTTACAAAGGCTAGCCTTATTCATTGAATGGGCATTGCCACAGACAAACTGAGACCAGGGAAAGATCTTAACTTTAAAAAGTCAAAGCTTCCCATTGCATCTGGGGTCATCTCCAATCATCTAGATTTTTATCTTGCCACTGGGCCCAGATGGCTTGGGAGGAGAGAGTGAGGCTGATAACCTTCCATAGCCCTCCCTCACTCAAATCCAATTCACTTGCAAGTCATGACATCTCCTTCCAACAAGGAAGGAGAAACAAAAGAGTACATTTGTATAGTGCTTGCTGTGTGCCAGTCACTGTGCTGAGCACTTTACAATCATGTGATCTTCACAACAACCCTGGAAGGTAGGTGCTATTTTTTTTATCACCTTTACATATTTAAAAAAATGAGGTAAACAGAGGTGAAGTAACTTGCTTAAGGTCACAAAACTAATAAATTTCTGAGACTTGATTTTAACTAAAGTCTTTCTAATCCATTCATTTGCCAGCATTTTTCCTTAATGCCAAAAAAAGAGAATGTATTTAGCATTAAGTCCTAATTAAGCCCTTCAGTGAACTTAGATTAAAACCCTTTAAAACTGTACTTGTCTTGTTTCTGATTTTGATTCAACACTTTTCTTACTTTCTTCTATTTGCTTAATTCCTCTAGTCTTTATTTCCCAATCATATTCCATACTAGCTATAGAAGTAGTCTTCGCTCCACTAAATTGTTTTTCTTTACAGTTTAGCACAAATTTTTATTACACAATACCAATTAATTGCAATACATTGCCTTTGGGGTTCTTAAAAGCTTATAAATGTATTCCAATACCTTTTGGTGATTTTGCTTCTAGTTTAATTAAATAATGAAATCTTGTTAAATCATTCACAGAAAAAAAAATACATTGCTAACATAAAATATTTTTCCAAATTAAATTTTACTTACTTTTAAGTTGCTTCCTGATTTAAATGAGCTTCTCTTTCTTTATGATCAAGAAGAGAGTCAATAATAGGCAGTTCTTAAACTTTAAACCACAAAATACAGACCTCTCTCTATATATACATGTGTGCGCACACACACACACACATGCAACATACATACATATATATGTACACACATATATTTACTTTGGAGCCTCACTGATACAGCTTTTAAACTAGCTTCAGTTCCCTTCTCTAATCAGTGAAATCACTTCCCTCCCTTACATTGAAACAATATATTTGTCACTCTCCATAGAAAGAATGATAAAAGGTTTAAGTACTGTTTCCATGTAACTTTCACAGTTTTTATTCTTATTTTTTACTTACAGCCAATTCTATGGAGTAGCACCACTAAACTGGCTAAAATATTTCACAATTTATAAAAACATTAAAACCACATGGAAATTCACAGTAGAGAAATTATTTTTCAATCACAAACTAATTTTCTAATTAGTTTTCAATGCCACAAATTCCTGCAGACTGGGAAAAGATTCCCTTCCTTCTCATCTGTCTTTCTCTTGACTGCCTCTTCAACTTGGACAGAGTCAGAAAGGTAGAGAGAGAAAGAGTTTTTCTTTTTTATTGAAAGTTTTGAAAGTTGTACAAAACAAGTTTTCACTTTTTGTACTCTTTTTCCTTTGGTTGATTAGGAAAGTTAGTTGTATTTTCCGAGACACAAAAGGCAAACAATGCTAACAACACACTGGACATTACAGAAATGCAAACATTTAAAACACAACCAAGACAAGGCAGACACATAAAATCACATGATGGCAAAGTTTTCCTCCTTATTTCCTATTGTAAGTTTAATCAAAAAGTCCATGATAGCTAGAAGAGCTGTATTGAAAGTCAACCCTTCTAAGCTCCCTTACTAGCCTATCTCCTTTTCTTTTCCTTAATCTCTTCTCCTCAATCTCTTCCCTCAAGGGTATTCTGATCTCAGTCATATTGATAAGGAAGGCAATTTCAGCTTCAAAATTCCCTCTCAATCTCACCAAAATACCATTTTACTTAGGCTACTGATCTTTAAGTCTTGTTTAGAATGCACATCTGACTGACTATAATTCCCATGGTCCCATCATTTTTCTGGCTGACTTTCCTTTTTCCCATAATTTTCCAATTCCTACAGAGCATCACTGCTCAGCTGTAGACATAATGGGCAGGATTCTATCCAGGAAATCCACAGGAGGCTCACCCCTCCAATTCCCTTTTTGAATATTGATATTCCCTTGCAATGAGGGAAACTTCCCTTGCAAGACCATTTTTCTTACTTGCCTCTTATGTGCACGACCTTTCTTCTTCATGCCCTCATGAGAGAAAGGAAAAAAAATTAAACTTTGGGTTTTAAGACCTATTTCTCCATTTACCTTCTTGAGTTTGGGGGAATTAAATTCTCCATTCCTTCACAGCTAACTAATGGTTCAGTGTCCAGCTTGTGGCAAGGTGGAACAGGCCCACTCTCAGTGATAGTCACAGCAAAAGGACCCTCTAAAATCTCTTGGATTAGTTTGCCAAGATTGTTAAGAGGAAATTTTTGTGTTCAGGCCTTTTGCCCTGACAAGAGAGGCAAAATTTGTGGAAAAGAATTAAAAAGGAGTTTATTAAAAATGCCAGGGTAGAAACACATGGGCAGCTAATCACTGAGAATCAGCCCCAGGGATTTGAACCAGATAGCTTTTAAAGACAACTTTTCATAGTAACAGAAAGACAATTCTATTAGGTACATGTCTCCAAAAGGGAATAGGCCATTGCATCTCAGCTCTTCCCTAATTGCTGCACCATAGGAAAATGAAATTAAAGAAGGGGGATGGGATGAAAGCTCATGTGACTACATGCTAAAGAGCAGGTAGGACAAGGTCATCAAAAGTACATGCGGCAGACTGTCTCTTGTCTCCCCCAAGAAAACCTCTCCAATGAACTGACTAACAAATACCAGGAAGACAAGCCAGACTGAAAACAATAGGGGTTGCTACATAAATTTCAATGTTGGTACATGTAAAAATTGGACACTAAATAAGTTTAACTCTACAATGCAATCAAAGACAAGGATACTGTTCTTCCAGCCTTGAGAACCCACATAGAGTTCATGCAGTAGCATCTAGACCAGAACTCCACAGAGCAGACTTTGTTAGACTCTTCTACTATGATTTCTCAAGCATAGGTTTGCGACCCTAATGCAGACTGACTACAATCTGAGTTGTATTCCTCAGTACTGAGCAGCACCAGCAAACAGAACTCGGTCCAGGTCCTCAGTGAGATTCAAAGGAAAAAGAAAATTGAATGCCTACCCTCAGGGACCATTTCTTTAATGGGAGAGAAATTGTCCTTCACTTGAGGGAGCTCCTAATCCAATTGGATAGACTACATGGGACAATTCTTGAAATAGAGATCTGAAAAACCAGGCTTTGACAAAGCCCATTGAAATTCAAATGGAGCTATTTGATGAAGCCTTAAACTCAAGGCACTCAGGCTTTCACTGACTGGCTAATAACAGCTCCCAGTCCAAGCCTCACTTGATCATTGTTTGGGTTTTGATGGCTCAGAGTGAGTGTAAATAGCAATTATTTTTGTTCTGGCCCAAAACTCTGAGGGTCTTCCCTTTCCAGATTGATTTTTCTTTAGGGTAGGCAAACTAGGCCATCTTTTGTCTTATTTATTACTTAGCATTTAATCATTGAATGGGTGTTGCCTCAGAAAAACTGAGACCTGGGAAAGACGTTGGCTTAAAAAGGTCAAAATCTCCCAGTGCATTTGGGGTCATCTCCAGTCGTCCTGACCTATGTCTTGCCACTGGACTCAGATGACCCTGGAGAAGAGAGTGAGGCTGATGACTTTGCACAGCTCTGCCTCACTTAAATCCATTTCACTTGCAAGTCAAGACATCACTTTACTGATGTCATTGGTCCTCTTGGAGAATGAAGGACAAACAACAACAACAAGGATAAAGGTAGTCCTTAAACTTAGAGAAGTCTCAGTCTGAAGAGGAAAGCAAAGTCTCTGACCATTCCACTCAGTTGGGGGAGCCATACCCTACCCTGGGAGCTTCCTAGCCAAAGGAACAAAAAGTCTCTTTTCTCAGAAATAAGAGAGACACAGCCCTTGTTCTCTGGGAGTTATAAGTCTAAGGGGAAATATAATCCCTGCCTTCTCAGAGCCTGAGGTTATAAGGAAGACATAATCTCTGCCTCTGAAGAACTACCTATCTAATGGGATGTATACTAAAGTGAAAAAGCCACATAATATGCAAAAAAAACCCAACCAGATCAATTAACTATAAAATATGAGTATAAGTGCTAAAGGATAGCAAAAAAAAAAAAAACCATTAAGAGGTAGGCAGGGGTTGATCAGGAAGCCTTCCTGGAGGAGGTAAACTTTAAGCCTAATTTTGAAAAAGCAAAAGGACATGGAATAATAGGAGGAGAGGGAGAATCATATCAACAAGTAACAGGCATTTATTAAGTGAATACTATTAAATTCAGGCACTTTGCTAAACACTGGGTATAAAAAGAAAGGGAAAAACATGGTACCTGCTCTCAAGGGCTCACAGTCTAATGGGGAAACATTGTAAAAACAACTATATATAGACAAAATAATAGATAGGATAAATTGTAAGTAATCTTAAAGGGAAGACATTTGTATTAAAAAGGATAGGGACTGTATTCCTATAGAGAGTGGGATTTTAGATGGGACCTGAAGAAGTTGGTGAAGACAGGAAACAGAGATGATGTGGAAAAAAAATCCCTTCTAGGCATGGGGAATTCTAGAATTCTAGATGGGCTAAATTGAGAACTCCTTGAAAGTTAAGGTGGCACAGTGGATAGAGCCCTAGACTTGGAGTCAGGAATATCTGAGTACAAATCTGACCATTTTACTTATCAACTGTGTGACCCTGGGAAAGTCACTTAACTTCTGTCTGTCTCTCTTTCCTCATTTGAAAAAGTTAATTAATTTTATAGCACTCACTTTCCAGGGCTATTGTGAGGATAAATGAGAGAATATTTGTAAATTCTGCAAAACTTAAAGCGTTATATAAATATAAGCAATTAAATAATATTATATATCATTTTATAAATAATGCTCTGATTCCAGGACAATGTATTAGTTGAATGTTCCAGAACATTTTGAAGTCTGTGTTTATAGTATAGGAAATTTTCATCTATCAATCCCTAAAAGATGGCAAGTTTATTTCGTATAATTATAATCATGTCTTTCTAAGTGTTCAGTAGCAAAATTTTTACAATCTATGAATGTGTGTTGCACACTTTTCCCTGTTTTTATAATGACCAGTAAGTCTAAGCTTCTGCAGGATAACCTTTTTGTGATTTCTGATGGGGATGACTTGGTCCTAAACTGCACTCATAAAAGCCTTCATTTCGTGTACAAATCTCCATTGTCCCCTATTACCTCCAGGATCAAATGTAAAATCTTCTGTTTGGTTTTTAAAGCCCTTCACAACCTGGCCTCCTTCCTACCTTTCCAGCTTTCTGAAACTTTACTTTTTTTTCATGTGCTCTATGATTCAGCAACACTGGCCTTCTTACTCTGCCTTGAACACAATATTCCACCTTCTGGTTGCCCCTACTGCCATCCCCCTTTCCTGGAAAGCTTAACCTTGTGTTCTCCACCTCCTGGCTTCCCTGTTTTTTTTCAAAACTAATCCCAAATCTCACCTTTTTCAGGAGGTTTTTCCTAGACTTAGTCTCTCCTTCTATCCCTCCCTCCATTCCTCCTGTCCTGCACTTCTGCTTTTCCTCTGAAATCCTCTCCCATTTGCAATGTATATATCTTGCATGTATTTTTTTTTAGTGTCTCTTCCATTTCACAGGGAGCTTCTTGAAGTCAGGGACCATGTTCTTGTCTTTTCTATCTAGTACATGTTTGGCATATAGTAAACACTTAATAAGTGTTTGTTGACTAACTCAGTCATTTGTTTGATGCTTTTGTTAAGATTATTAATTGGCTGAGTTGGCTGAGTTCCTATGGATGTCACCCATGAAGAGCCTTTCAATTTCTGTCTTAAACCTTTGGCCTTTCATCGGCTCTATTTAGAGGCAAAGCACTTTTTGCTACAATTGACAAATCTAATGGTATAAATATATCTGTTGTTATCTCTTATTTGTGCTCAGTGAAGTCATATCTGCTTTTCCCAAAAATATTTCTGTAGGGTTTTGATCTGGTCATCCTGGGCTCTGAGAATGTCTCTCTCAATTTTCTTCCTTTTGGTGAGGAAGTATTAATCTTTCTACTGCTACCTTAAGGTGAAGTCCCATTTTATACAGGTTTTTAATAAGACGTTTTCCAAACTTGTTATGATCCATTTTGTAGTTCCCCAAAGTGCACATTAAGAGTGGGATTGCATAAATACTAACAGATTTAGATATGCTCCCATTCAGCTTTGATATTAGGATACCCGTAAATCTCCTAACAAACCCAGCCACCACCTTCCTAATATCTTTATGTTCAATGTGCCAACTACAGAGAACCAGGCAAATATAATTATTGTCTTTGTGCCTTAGTTTAATTTCACTTCTTTACTCAAAAGTGAAGCCTTCCTTCTCAATCTTTTCTTGATGTATATTTAGGGTTTTATATTTATTGAGTCCAACTGACATTTTGATATCTTTAGAGGAAGATTCCCACAAGATGAAGGAGCTATTTAATATGTTTTTTGAGTGGAGCCATATAACTTAATGTCATCCATGTACATCAAGTGATTAATATGGTGTTTTTGTTCAACTCTCTCTTTAATTTGTAAGCCGTGCTTTGTTCTATCTAGTAGGAACGATAATGGATTTAAGGCTAGACAGAACCATAATGGACTTAAACTGTCCCTCTGAAAAATACCATATTTCATATCAATTATATTTGACAATATAGCATTAGTGGTGTGTTTTAAATAGAGAACAGCTTTCTATGTGGTCATCAAATACTCTAGCCTCACTATACTTGGGTCTGTTTTATATATGTTCAATACATTAATAAGCCGTAGCTGTGGAACTGGGTCAAAGATTTTGTGATAAAAGAAGTAAAAATTTTATGACAGGTGGCTGTTTCATGATCACCCAGTTGTTAAGTTTCTCCTTATGCTTCTAGAATTTTTTGCTCTTATTTTTGTTTTCTTTTTATTAATTTTTATTTTTATTCTGAATTTAAGAAACACCAAATGGAGCTAGCATTTGCACATACATAGAAGAAAAGAAAAAGAAAGTATACATGAAATTGCAGATTTTATTGTATGCAATTTGCTTTCTTTTTCATTATGTGCTAAGATCAACCTGTAACCTTTAAAGCTCTCTTGTTTGGCCATAGTTCTTTTCTCTCCACTTTTAAAAAGATGTCACAATGACCTTTCTTTCTTGCTTTGCTTTTTTCTTTGTTTCTTCCTTCCTTTCTTTTTCTTCCTTCTTTCCAGTCTTTCTTCTTTTCATCTTTCCTTTCTTTTTTCCTTCCTTACTTCTTTTCTTTTCCTTATTTCTTCTTTCCTTTCTTTTTCTCTTTTCTTTGGCTACCCTATCCTTTTACCCTTTGCCATCTTAATTCCCCATCACTGCCACTGTAAATACATATACTTGTTAATGAGCATACAAAATCAAGCAAAACAAATACCCATGTTGGCCACATCCAAAAATATATGTCTGAGTCTGCATCTTTAGTGGCAAAATGACTTATATAGTTTGGAGAAAGTATTATACTGTTTAAATCCAAACTTTGTGATTATTTGCACTCAGACTGTCATCCTGATGGAAGTAACTCTCTAGGAATGCTAGAGATGGATACAATGAATTTTGGGTTTCTCCAGGTCCTGGATCCACCCAAAGCATTTTTGTATTGCATCCCCACAGCCAAGTGTTCTTTTGAGTCCACCTAAGCTTGTGTTTCAGGTTCCTTTGTATCTTGGTTTCACTCAAATTTTATTGAATTACATTTACTCATATCCATCCCAATCTACTTTGCTTTCAAGTTGTCCTTTCCACAAAATTACTTACTTGTGCATGTGTAGTGTGGTTCATGTGAGGCTGCCCTTATTTAAATCCTATGTAATATAAACCTTCTAGAGCCTCTTTGAGAGGGAGTCTTACTGCCTTTCCAGCTCACTCCATTCTACCAAATAGTCTAATAAATCTGTTTCTAAAAATGTTTCAGATTTTGAGATTTGTTCTTGCAAATAACAATATAGTATCAGAAATGGAATTCCCTTGTGGTTACCCAAATAAACTCATGGGTTCTCCAAGACCATGGGATCTGAATAAGTTTCTATGATTGTAGGATTGAGCACAGGTGCCCTAGCAACACAGAATCACATCCAACATAGCAAGAACCTGGTGAGTCTCTTCAAGTTCAGGTCAAACACAGCCCAGGCGCCAGCTCTGGGTGCCCGGAAAACTAAGGAGTTATGCTTGGTCTTAGCCTGGGGAAAGACTTGGGCAGACTTAGAATTAGCCCAGGCTGCCGTAAGCCCTAATTGGCCAAACAAGAAATCCCTTTGACTTGATCACTCAAGGGCATGGAAAGCAGTTACTAAAAATTAAAAATTTTGTTAAAATCAGGCTAGAGGTCCTTTAGTAGAGCTTTTTCCTTTTCTCTTTCTCTTCCTAGATTTCTCCTCAATTCTCCATAGATACCTGGTCTGTAACTGGCCAGTTAGAAGCCCAGATACACTAGTGAACATAGGCATTACTTTTACACTCATTCACTTAGGATAATTCTAGGTTTGTAAAAGAAACCTGTATTTGGGAGGCAGGGAGGTGGGCTTTGACCAAGGCTTCTAAATCTGAAGTTTTCTAGCATGTACAAAGTCTTATTTATCTTGGAGAACTTTGAAGGGGAACACCTCTCCATAAAAACTGCAGTGAGACAGCACAGAAAGGGAGCTTAGAAGAGCAAGGAAAAGTATTGGAATCTCATTTCTGGAACAGCTTTCCCAGCTATCTGTAATAACACGCAAGGACTTACTCTTACCATTTTCTCTAAAAACTATGATATGTGAGTGTATATATACACATGTATATATACATATATATGCATGTGTGTGTAAAAATATATGTGTATATATATGTATGTATGTGTGTGTATGTATAAATTGTCTTCCAAATATTTCTAATGGTATATACAGGTCTTTAGTACATTTAAGTAATAAGTTCTCAAAATTGGATTAAGGATATTACATATGAAATTGCATTAATAGTTATAACAAATTTTTTAAATCATGCTTTTTCCTGTTTTGACATATCCCTCTGATGACATTCAGAGACAGAAGGGCTCATTTTATAAGTCAGACCCTCATGGATCCTTTTTCAAGATTCTTTCTTCAGCCTGTTGTTGGCATTATCCATATCACAGGGTTCAAGTAAAGATAGAAAAAGCAAGCAGTATATAAAAAACTTAAATTCTCTGAACTTTCACCTGAATTATGGGTTCACAATTTAATGTTCTTCTTATGCCTCTATTATTAATAGGATTAGTTCCCTCCCTAAGGTTTGAGCTAATTTTTACCATGTGAACTAGTTACTGGAAAACCAAATTTGGGAGGTTGTACTGAACTGTATTGTGCCTTGTTACTGGCAACTTTTAGCAAAATTACCTAGGGAATCTCTGCACATCACTTAGAACCGGAGAAGGGAATCTGCTAAAAAGAGCCTCCTTCCAGAGATGCCCTGAGAATAAGACCTGTTCCAGAATTTCCAAGGGAAGATATTCCTAAAGATCAGATGACTACATATGATGGCTGGGACCCAAGATGAAATGAGCTGCACCCTTTGATCCAGCAATACCACTACTAAGTCTTTATCCCAAAAAGATAATAAAAAAGGGAAAAGGACCCCCATGTACAAAAATCTTTAAAGCAGCTTTTTGTGTTGGCAAAGAATTAGAATTTGAGGGGATGCCCATCATTAGGGAAATGATTGAACAAGCTGTGGCATATGAATGTAATGGAAAGCTATTGTGCAATAAGAAATGATGAACAGATAGATTTCAGAAAAAACCTGGAAAGACTAACATGAACTGATGCTGAGTGAAGTGAGCAGAACCAGGAGAATATTATACACAGTAACAGCAACATTGTGCGATGGTTAACTATGATAGACTTAGCTCTTCTCAGCAATACAACGATCCAAGACAATTCCAAAAGATTGGTGATGGAAAATGCTATCCACATCCAGAGAAAGAACTGTGGAGTCTGAATGCAGATTGAAACACACTCTTTTCACTTTGGGGGGTTTTTTTCTGTTTTTTTCTTTCTTAAGGTTTTTCCTTTTTGTTCTGATTCCTCTTTCACACCATAACTAATGTGGAAATATGTTTAACATAATTGTATGCATATAACCTATATCAGATTGCTTGCTGTCTTGGAGAAGGGGGGAAGAAGAGAGGGAGGGAAATTTTTGAAACTCAAAATTTTACAAAAGTAAATGTTGAAAACTATCTTCACGTGTAATTGGAAAAATACTATTAAAGAAAAAAAGAAAATTTACATAATAACTTTAATACATATTTAAAAGGGAATAACAAGTTGTACATAATAGATTTGCAGTTTCATGTGCAATTATCTTTTTTTTGTTATACTATGCTATGGAAATGCTTGTTTTATTCCGTAAATTAAAAATAAAATAAAATTTTAAAAAGATGAAATGTGCTGATTAAATGGACATTGGGAGTGGGTTACCAGAAACAAGGAGACTTTATTTTATTTTTGTACTGATGATCATTATTAAATTACTATGGCTTTGATGTTTCATGCCATTTATGTTTGCCTGCAAGATGGGTATGCCTAAATTCTTTTTATTTATTGTTGAGGGATCAGGGCTATCCCTCCTGCAACTTACCAAAACTTGACTTATGGAATAATAATATTAACTGTTTGACAAAGTGAACTCTCAAATTCTTCCATAGCTTTCTAAAGTGACTTCATTTTTTGTTAGCTACCCTAGCTAACTGATGATATGTAAATCTCCCATCTCATATCAGGCTATTGTGAGCTCTCTAAAAGTAATTTAATCTGCAACCTGACTTAGTCTGCCTAAAGACTTAATAAAGTGTGTCTTCTTCAAGGATATGTGAGATTATGACTACATAACTAAATTTGTTCAATTTTTATGACTTTAAAGAAAACATGGGATTGTGATTTTTGTGATACTTATGACCACAGTAAACTTGTTTCCTGTTTTAAGTCTAAGTCACCCGACTTACAACCTCTGAGACTTACTCAAATTGATTCTGGGGCTATGAGACATTGGGAAAAGCTTATCACTAATCTGGCACCTATCCCTCTTTAAATGAATTATATGAGGCCATAGACAAAATGGATAATAAGGAAGATACTTTCATTGATTCAGGTTGTTTTAATGAATTCCCTTTGATACCTTAACCCAGCTTTTCTGCTCCCGTAATTATGCTTTCACTAGCATGAGAATGTTGGGCTTAGGAAAGCCCAAAGGGAGGAAAGTAGTGGGTAAAATTATTTATCATATTGTTTGAGGAAACTATTATATTGTTTAAATCCAACCTTATGTGACTGTCTGCACCTAGAATGTGATCCTGACCCCAGTAACTCCCTAGGAATGCTAGAGATGGAAACAAGAAATTTGATGTTATTCCAGGTCCTGGTTCCACCCAAAGCATTCATGTTTTGCATCCCCACACCTAGGTCTTGTTTGGGGTCCACCTAAGCTTGTGTTTTGGGTTCCCTTATGTTTTTGCTTCTCCCAAATTTTATTGAATATTTACATTTACTCATATTCATCCCAATTTACCTTGCTTTCAAATTGCCTTCTCAGCAAAATTGCTTACCTGTGTATATGTGCTTCATTTATGGGTTCATGTACCCTTGTCTAAATCCTATATTATGTAAACCTTCCAGAGCCTGGATGAAAGGGAACCATACCTCCTTTCTGGCTTGATCTCCTCTATTAAATGGCCTCATAAATTTCTTTCTGAAACTATTTCAGATTTCAGGGGTTTGTTTTCACAGACAGGAAGTCCATCTCTTCTCCGTCAAGAAGTAGGTAGTGATCTTCTTTATTAGTCCTCTGAAATTGTCATAGGGTCATTGCATTGATCAGAAATCCTGAGTTTTTCAAAATTGTTTTTCCTTATAATGTTATTGCATAAATGGTTCTCCTGGTTCTGGTCAATTCACACCATCAGTACACAGAGATCTTTTCAGCTCTCTGAAAGTGTCCATTCTTACAGGACAATAACATATATTATATTCATATACATATTCATATATTACAAATTCATCTATCATATATATTCATATATCATAATGTGTTCAGTCATTCCTCAATAAGTTGATATTCCTTTAATTTCTAGTTCTTTCACCCTATAATAAGAACTGATATAAATATTTTTATTCATATGGGTCCTTATCCTATCTTTGCTCTCTTTAGTATATGTCTAGTAGTGGTATTATTGAGTCAAAATGGTATAGACAGCTTAGTGGCTTTGGAGGTAAGATTTCAATTGCTTTCCAGAGTAGGACCATTTCACAGCTCCACTAACAGTGTAATTGTGTTCTCGTTTCCCCATGGCCCTTCCAATAGTTGTTATTCCCCGCTTCCTTTTTATTTTGGTCCTCTTTGCCAATCTGATGGTTGTAAGGTGGAGCCTCAAAATTTCTTTAATTTTTAGTTTTCTAATTATTAGTGATTTGGAGAATTTTTTCATATGTTTATTGATAGCCTGAATATCTTACTTTGAGAAACTACTTAGGGGCAGCTAGATGGCACAGTGGATAGACCTCGAGCCTTGGAGACAGGAGGACCTGAGTTCAAATCCGGCCTCAGACACTTGACACTTACTAGCTGTGTGACCCTGGGTAAGTCACTTAACCCTGATTGCCTCACCAAAAAAAAAAAAGAAAGAAAAAATGCTTGTTCATATTCCTTGACTATTTATTTATTAGGGACTGGCTCTTGTTTTAATAAATTTGAATCAGTTCTTTATATATCTTATATATGAGTCCTTGTTCAGACAAACTTGCTATAAAGATTTTTTTTCTTGCAGTTAACTATTTCCCTTCTAATTTTAACTGCATTGGTTTTGTTTGTGCAAATTTCTTTTTAATTTTATATAATCAAATTGCCCTTTTTATTGTCAATGGTCTTCTCTGTCCTTTATTTGGTTATAAATTCTTCCCCTATCCATAGATCCTAAATGTGATTTCTTCCTTCCCCCTATATTCAATTAGTTGCCAAATCTTGCCATTTTTTTTTGGTGGGGGGGGTGAGGCAATTGGGGTTAAGTGATTTGCCCAGGGTCACACAGTTAGTAAGTTTCAAGTGTCTGAGGGCAGATTTGAACTCAGATCCTCCTGACTCCAAGGCTGGAGCTCTATCTACTGCACCACCTAGCTGCCCCAAATCTTGCTGTTTCTTGGCCCTTTCCTCTGCTCATATGGCCACCACTTAAGTTCAGGCTGTTATAACTGGACTATTCCAATGGCCTTCTAATTGGTTCCTCTGCCTTATCTTGTCTATCATTTTAATCCGCGTTCCATACAACTGTCAAGAAGAATTTCCTTAAGTGTAGATCTGATCATACCTAATACACTCCAGAGGCTCCCTACTGCTTACAGGTGCAAATACGAACTTCTCTGTTCGGCTTTTAAAACCCTTCACAGCCCAGGCCCAATCTTTTGAGACTCATTATATATTACTCCCTTTCCTGTACTCTTCCTTCTAGATAAATTTGGCTTTCTGTTCTTCACAATCTAGGCAGCTAGTTGGCACAGAGCACAGAGCACCAGCCCTGGAGTCAGGAGGCCCTGAGTTTAAATCCAGCCTCAGACACTTCGTAACTGTGTTATCCTGAGCAAGTCACTTAATCTTATTTACCTCAGTTTCCTCATCTGTCAAATGAGCTGGAGAAGGAAATGGCAAATCACTTCGGTATCTCTGCCAAGAAAAACCCCAAAACAGAGTCACAGAGAGTCAGACATGACCAAAACAACTTGACAACCACAAATCTTCCCAAATTGCACTCCATTTCTTCTCATCGTACCTTTGTACCAACTAACCTAGAATGGATTCTTTTTCACGACCATCTCAAAATCCTTCACTTCCTATCGGCTGCAGCTCAAACACTCCTACTCCAGAGGTGTCAAACATGCAGCCAGGAGGCCAGCTTGTAACACACCCAAGTGTAGCTGAACCAAATTAAAATATAATTGGGGAATAGTTAACAAAATAAATAAAAATGTAATAAACTATAGATAATATTACATTTTAAAAACTAAGTCAATATGTGCCCTGCAGGGATCTTCATATAGAGATTAATGGCCCCATTTTTCCTGCATTTTGACGTCACTGTCTCCATAATACTTTTCCTGATGTCCCTCCCTCCATATATTATATTTTTCTCATATATACATATATATATAGATAATACATACATACATAAATATATGGATGAATGGATATATGTGAAATATGCATGTGTATATAACAAACATATTTATATATACATTTATTTATGTGTATGCTGTCTCTCCCACATAATATAATCTCCTTGAGAGCAGGGCTTCTTTTACGCATTGTCTTTCTGTCTCCAATGCCTTCTGGCATATTTTTAAGTACTTAATAAATGGTTGATTTACCATCATCATCACCATCACATCATCCACTTCAGTTTTCCTGGAAGGGGCTCTTATAAACCATCTGGGGAGGCTGATGGGGAGTCTTAGGTCCAGGCTAGCAAGTAATCAGTGTGCATTAGGGATCTGAGCAGGGCAGCATGTTTGCAGGCAGGAAACATGTGTAAGTTGCCATGCCCAGTATGTGGGGGTAGTGTAGGCATGACATATGCTGAGTACCAGCATTGCTTGGCTGTGCATCATTAATATAGATACCATCCCTAGGGCACTTATAATCAGACCATGAAACCATGCCCTAGGTCTGAATCCATGAATACATTTACAGGTCATCAATGGAGCTCCCGAGTGCACATTAATGGCCCCATAAAACACGTCTGATTATGGCCCAGCAGGGCTCTTCAACTCTAAAACTTCCTTTTTATTTCAAAAACAAATCTTTAAAGATCGTTTCCTCGCTCTAGAGAAAGAAGTGGTTGGGCTCCCTTAGCCAGAAGGGGAAAAGAGAGAAGAAGACGACTGTTCTATCTTCCTTTCCATGTGGTGCTCAGGGCTGTCAGCAGGAAACGCCCCCCTGACTCTGACCTGCTGCTTGGACGGCTAGCCTTTTTGGGAAATTGGAGACGATGGAAATACCATCTCCTTCCTGTACATTACAAAGATGTCATGAGGGGGAGGGGAGAAAATGCTTATTTCCATCATGCTTTCTCTCCCCCAAAATTTGTATCTCACAAGAATTTTGCCTAACTGATGCCCAAACATCAGGTAAACAGCTAATTCAAGCAAAAGCTCAGTTTTTTCAGGGTGAAACAGTTCAATCAGGCTAGCATTATGGTACCATGTAGATGCAGCCCACTCCCCATTAATATGTCTGTATGTCTATGTACATTAACAAGTCTGTTTGAGATTGTAAGACTGAGAGCAGAGAGTGGGCTCGTCACCTTCTCTGTAGCATGACAAGTTCAAAAAGGGGGGAAATGGAAAGAAGTAAAAAGTACTATACAAATGTTAAACTATTGCATAGTCTAGTCTAGTCTGGGACAGCTAGGTGACACCGTAGAGAGTGTCAGACCTGGAGTCAAGAAGACTCACCATCCTGATTTCAAATCTGGCCTCAGACACTAACTAGCTGTGTGACCCTGGGCAAGTTACTTAACTCTGCTTGCCTCAGTTTCCTCATCTGTAAAATGAGCTAGAGAAGGAAATGGAAAACCACTCCAGTATCTTTGCTAAGAAAACCCCAAATGGGGTCACAGAGTTGGACACGATTGAAAAATGAGCAAACAACATACTGTTCTGTGCTATGCTATGCTGTGCTATTGAGCTCAGCAAACTATGGCCCATGATCCAAATCCAGCCCACCATCTGTTTTCATTTGGGCCATGAGCTAATTTTTTTTTTGCAATGTATATTTAAACATGTGAAAATTCATGTTAAGCTCATGGGCCATATAAAAACAGGCAGTTTGACAACCTTTGCCATTCTATCCTAACCTTACCATACCACACCATACCATGCCATATCATCAACAGGGCAAAATATAATTCAGTTCAACACAACACAATCAATATAATGCCATGCCACAAATAGGCAGTTCTTTGACTCCTGCTCTACTCTACCCAAACTATATTTGGGTATTTGGCTCACTTCTCAAACAGCCCTAATCGCTGAATGGGCGCTGCCTCACTCAAAGTGAGAACTCAGAAAGACCTTAGCTTAAAAGGGCCAAGGTCTCCCACTGCATGCTGGGACATCTCTAGTCTTCCTGATAGATATCTGGCCACTGGACCCAGATGGCTCTGGAGGAGAAAGTGAGGCTGATGACTTTGCACAGCCTTCCCTCACTTGAAACCAATTCACTTGCAAGTCATGGCATCATCTTCCTGATGTCATTGTCCTCTTTGAGAACAAAGGACAAACCATACATAAACTACACCATGCTATTTCACACCATACCATACCATATCATGCCATACCATCAATATAACACACTATAACACAATTCAACACAGCACCATCCAGTATAATACAATGTGCCACAGTGTGGCATAATACAACCTTTTAAGCGCCAGATGCTAGACTCTGGGAAAGATGCAATGTAGACCTTACAGTCTAATAGGCTAAAGAAGAGAGAAGATGGGAAAAGGGGAAAAAAAGAGAGAGGAAAGAAAGAAAGGGAACAGGAAAAGAGGAATAAGCAATTCATAGAGGCTACCCATGGAATGTCAGAGCTAAAAGGGGGATGATAGATGATAGCTTTATAGGATCATAGACATAGTGTTAGAAGGGACTTTATTGGGCAGGTTGGTCATCTGACCTAACCTCTTAATTTTACAAATGAGTTCACTGAGTCCCAGAGAAGTACAATCCAAAAAGCTAACACACAACTAATTAGTAGCAAAGCTGGGCATAGAACCCAGGTCTTCTGATTCCCAATGCTCTTTCCATTCATCATAAAAAAGTATCTCCTGCTTAGTTGAAAAGATAAAGGCCATCATATTCTAAACCAAAATATCTCTGTATATTTACCTAACTTTTTTGCCTTCTCTGTCTTAGAAGAGGTGGCCTTCCTCCTTGCCAAAGCCAACCCATGCCACCTGAGATCTTCATGCTATCTTATTCTGCCTTATCTCTTTCATCTTAGCCTCATAGATTTGGAGCTGGAATATATCTTAGAATCACCTAGCCCAAGTCCTTTATTTGCCAGATTAGGAAACTGAAATTTAGAAGGACTTGGCCATTTTATTTTTGCTCCCTTGCCACTGGCTTCTTCTCCTCTTCTTAAAAGCATGCTCATCTGCTCTCCTCCACCAGACCCTATCCCTAGGTAAACCTCCCTCCTTTTTGAAGACTTATTCTCTCTATCTCTAGATTGTTTCCCAGGTTCTACTTACTTGACTCTGCATCACTTCACGTAAGTCTTCTCATGTCTCTCATTTTATTCCATTCACCCACCACAATTTGTATAGCCATTGCCAAGTTGATGGGCATCTTCTTTGTTTCTTGCTCTTTTTTTTCTTTTTCTTTCTTCTTTTCTTTTTCTTTTCCTTCCTTCCTTCCTTTCTTTTTTCTTTCTTTCTCTTTCTTTTTTTGAGACTTAGTGTCCCTAAGTCACCCATACAGGAAGTCTAGGGCCTCACTCTGACTGGCACAGGAGCTTTGATTTGTTCCACTTCTGATCTGGGCTGCTTTGCCCCACCTTAGAGCTCCTCATTCCTAGGGGGCTCAGCCTTTTAATGCCAAGTTTACTGTGGACACCTGATAGGCTTAACCCAGTGCAACTCAGGACTCCTGAGCTCAAGAAATCCACCAGCTTCAGCCTGCCTGACAGCAGGGATTACAAGCATGCTGCCACCATGTCTGGCTAAATAAACCAACAAGCATACAGACAGAAAAACTAAGAAGAGAGAGGAGAAAGAGAGAGACAAAAAGAGAGGGGAGAGCAGAGAGAGAGAGACAGACTGACCAATCCACAGTTGACTCTGTTATCATACTGTTTCTTTTCATAACCACATACAGAATGGCATAAAGGCACCTAGAACTACCCAGATGCCACACAAATATTAGCTAGAATTCCTAAACATAGCATCAAGGTACCTAGGACACTGGGTTACTATTTCTAGGTGCCTTGAATCGTCTATACATTACAAAAATATCTAGAAGTGGAACAATTTCAGCAAAATAACTCATCACTAGAATACAAATGTGGGAGAAACTGTGGAATAGTCCAAAGAATCCTGGACCAAGTCAGGATGAGGTTCAAATATTGGCTCTGCCTCCTACCCTTAGGGTAACCCCCATCATGCCACATCACTACCTTGAGACTCAATTTCTTCATCTGTAAAAGTGGAGATAATAATGCATTCATTGCCAACATCACAGAACCATAAAGTGCTATATAAAGATCTATTATTTTACTAGTTAATTATTTTCTATAATCTAATCTGATGATAGTAGTCAGAATAGATGACAAGGACTTTTCCTAAGTCAAAAAATAATAGAACGGTGAGATTTTAGTTTGGGAAATTCAAGACCACTTGAAAGTAACACTTTGTACTCATCAAATTGACAAAGAGTTAAAAATAATAAAATTCAGTGTCAGCAGGGCTGTGGGGAGACAGGCTTACTATTACACTGCAGGGGGGAGCTGTCAGTCAGCCCAATCTTTTTGAGAAGCAAACTGGTGTTATACATTAAAATCTACAATACTGATGATACTCTTTGATCCAGTGATCCTACCAGTAGGATTATACCCTAAGGATGTTATTAAAAAGGGGGAAAAAATTTCTCTGCACAAAAACATTCCCAACAGCTTTCTTTTTAATAGCAAAAGAAAAAAAAAGACTAAAAGCAACCCATATGTCCAACAATGGAGAAATGGCTAAATAATTGATTTGTGATATATGAAGGTAATTGAACAGTATTGTGCTCTAAGAAATTACAAGAGAAGAAAGTAGGCCAGAAAGACCCAGGTTACAAGTGTGGACTCTGACACTTACTAAATGTGTGACCCTAGGCAAGTTACTTAACCTCTAAGTATTGCTCTTAAACAATTTGTAGTCTAGCAGAGGTAATGGGAGTACCCTCACTGGGAATTCCCTAAACCAGTAAATCACGGGTTTAGACCAATAATAGATGATATTTATATAATGCTTTCAGATTTACTGTGCATTTTACATCAAATCTATCATTTGAACAGCCTTGGGAGGTAGGTACAACAGCTATTATTATGCCCATTTTGCAGATGAGGAGACCAGAATATAGAGAAGTTATGGATAAGGATAGGGATTCGATCTGATTTCACTGTTTTAAGGGAACTAGGGGAGAGGGGGAGAAGAGAGAGAAGGAGATTACCTTTACTAAAGCAGATCTGCACTTTCTCTGTAACTTATTGTCTTAGAGAATTGCCTAGAGCGCTGGGAGGTCACGTGACAACATTAGGTAGTGGATACAGAATAAAAAGACATTTTAAGGGAACAACGAGGCAAACAAGATAGTAGTTATTATTTTGTTAATGTTGTTGCTTTTGTTCCAAGGGGAGAATGAATACTTAGGAGTTAATGATTTTATGTGTAATTTTCTCTTTATTTTGTTCTGTTGATGGCTGTTTTTAAATAAAAACTCATTTCTTTAGAAAGGAAAAACAAATCAATCACGGGACCCGTTAGTGTCCGGGTGAGCCCAAGGGGAGGAGCAGACTCTTGGCAGGCATTACCAATTGTCACGAGCCATCTCTGAACTGGTTCAAATATGGAAATGTTAACTGTCCCAACCTTTTGACAAGAGGGAGAAGCCTGGGGCAGGGAACAATGCTGGCGATGACGCCTGGCAACCCTAGATAACAATTCTGTCACAGGCTGGGAATCTACCCAGACTGTGCGCGCTGAGCCCTGAGGTGGCATCGCCCCGAATGCTTTCTTCTCTCTTGCTTGCCTGTCACTTCCCGTGTCACAAAAATGACACGAGTGAAACATCTTCGGGAACAGGGGATTCATCAAATGCTGGAGTCAGCCAGGGAAGCAGCGCTCCCCGGAGCCTGTCGCCCTCATACCCAGAGATTTCTTCCTCCATGATAGCTAGATGATTACAGAGTACTTGGCTCATGGGAAAAAAGCTCCAAAGTTGGAGAATTTGGGCTCTCATACTGCCTCTGATACACACTACCTGTGGCTTTGGGTGGGTCATTTAATGCTCATATGTGCGCATAGCCGCTTGTCATCCCCAACACCCACAAACCCTCAGGAAGAAAAGTGAAGACCAGTAGGAAGCCAAGGCTTGATGACATTGGTCCTCTTTAATAATGAAGATTGAACAACAACCTGCCTCAGTTTCCTCACCTGAAAAAATGGGCTGGATACACTCTAAACTCCTTTCTCACACTAGCTCTATGATCCCATATCTTTATAATGTTAGGGCTAGATTGTAAACACTAACAATATAGTATAATATTGACCATAACTACATCAAAGTAGATGGAACTACCAAAACAGAACAATTGAACACTGAAATTATAATGACTCAGTTTGGCCCCAAAGATAAAGTGACAGAGCTCTTCCCTTTCTTCTTTGCAGAGGTGGGAGACTATGAGTGTGGAATACTACTATAATATAATGTCAGACTTGCATCATCTGTTGCTTAGTTATAAGATCATAGATTAGAGCTGGAAAAGACCCTTGCTCAGTCGTGTCTGATGCTTCGTGGCCCCATTTGGGGTTTTCTTGGTAAAGGTGCTAGAGTGGTTTGTCATTTCCTTTTCCAGGTAATTTTACAAATGAGGAAACTGAGGCAAACAGGTTAAGAGACTCTGCTATTAAGTGTCTGAGGCCAGATTTGAACTCAGAAGTCTTTCTTTCTGACTCCAAACTTGGCACTCTGTGCACTATGGCGCCACCTAGCTGCCCCAGAAGAACTCTTAGAGGCCACCTAATCCAACTCCTCATTTTACAGATTGAAGAAACTGAGGCGCAGAGGCTGGCTTGTCCAAGGACACAGAGAGAGCAAGTTAGCAAGAGTATTCCTTGAACTCAGATCCTCTGACTCAAATCCAACACACTTTCCCCACTGTGACACAAGCAAAGCAGGAAAAAACCTTAGAGATCATCTATTCCGATGGTTCTCAAACATTTGCTCTGAGAATCCCTTTATACTTCTAAAAATTATTGAGTGCCACCCCACCACCACCACCAGGAGCTTTTGCTTTTGTGGGCAATATGTATTGATATTTACCTTATTAGAAATTAAAACAACTTGGTATTATTATGAAAATAGTTTTGATCTCTCAAACCCCTGGAAAGGTGTCCAGAACCCTCTCAGGGATCCCTGGACCATACTTTGAGCATAGTCTATCTCCCATATTTCACAGAGTAGAAAGCAGGAGCCTAGAAAGGGTCTACTTTCCCAAGGTCTTATAGACAGTAGAAGAGATAGCGTTCAAAGTCCAAATTCAGCAGGATTTCCCCCTTATTTTTTTTTATTCTTTGTTTTAATGATAGATCCCTTGAAGGGACATTTTAGGACATGTAGATATTGACCAAAAAAAAAGATATCAGGAATTTTTAAAAGAATATAAGGAGAGTAAACTAAAAAAAAAAAAAGCCCAGAGAGGTGATACAGTGGAGAAAGTGCTGGGCTTGGAGTCTGGAAGAACTGAGTTTAAATCCAGTTTCAGATACTTAATAGCTATGTGACACTGGGCAAGTCACTTAACCCCTGTCTGCCTCAGTTTCCTTATCTGTAAAATGGGGATAATAATGGTAGGACCTACCTCCTTGAGTTGTTGTAAGAATGAGATACTATTTATAAAATGCTTTGCAAACCTTAAAGCACGACATACAAGCTAATTATAATAATAATTAAGTTCAAAATTCTTGAGGGTGCAGAAGGAGAGTCTTCTCCCTGGGCATCCTATGAGGAACTCTGGGTTTCTCTGTGCTTTCCTGTGTGTCTGGCTGCACTCCTTGCCTTATTTTCCTCTATCGGGTGGGTCACAGCCTGCGTCACAAAAGCTTCCATGTAGATTCAGCCTATTTAGGCAGCAGCAATGAATATAGCCTTGCCCCTGTTTCTCCTCCTCCCAATGTTAATAGTTTCTCTGCTGCTGCTGTTTTGGTTGTATAGGCTCAGTCTTACAGTCCCTATAAGAAATATCTCCCCAGAATTCCTCCCACCTGATTCCTGTTTATTCACCCATTGGCACTGAAGAAGGGAGTTGTGCTACCCTACTCTTTCCCCCTCCCACCTCTTTCTCCCCAAGCAGGCTTTCTTTCCCTTCCCTCCCCACCCCCCATCCCTATCCAAATTCAGATGGATGTTCCTTCACCATACTAGGAAATAATATCCCCAGGCTCAAGGCTTAGGGCTAAAGAAAAGGTTAAGGGGGATGGGGAATTCAACAGGTGCTATTCCATTCTGCCCCCTCCCTCCACTACACACACATGCTCAGCTACAGAAATCTTTATTTATTAGTACCAGGTGTGTATGGAGCTTGCCAGGGTATTATGTAAAGGAAGCCCCAGCCGGCACATTCTGTCCTGTACCACATGGGGCCATCGAGGGGTTGAGGAGGGTGGGAGGAGGAGACACATGGCTAAAGGAAGGGAATAAAGGGAGGAGGAGAGAGGGAAAAGGGGAAGAAGAGAGGGAAGGAAGGAAAGAGAGGGAAGAGGAGGGGAAAAGAGGAGAAAAGGAATGGAGGGAAAGAGAGAGAGGGAGGTGAAGAAAGACAAAAAGAAGAGAAGGTGGAGATGGAGAAGAAGATGGAGAAATGGAAAAAGAGAAGGGATGAGAAAGATAAGGAGAAAAGAGAGAGAGAGAGAGAGAGAGAGAGAGAGAGAGAGAGAGAGAGAGAGAGAGAGAAGGCAGAGGAGGAACAGAGGGAGGAGAAACAAGACAAGCTGGGGGAGTAGGGACAGTGAGAAAGTTCTACTCAGGAGCCAGGTTTTGCAGTCTGAGGGAGAAAGGGGCTAGAACAAAATAGATCTTTAATTGTTCTCTCCTAAGGATTCTTTTACAAGCTGTGCCTTGCCCCCTGGTGGCCTCTCTCACTACTGCAATACCACAAACCTAGGACCAGATAAATTTCAGACCATCTGGTCAAAATGGCTCTAGCAGCACCACGGTAGGTCTTCTGATTCTAAGTTCAGTGACCTTTCTGGTCACCAAACTGTGATTGCATCCTTGGGGAAATCCTAGGGCTCTAGGTCCTCATCGCCCTGCCTCTACACGGTATCAACATTTGCAGGATGATGCACATTGGAGACCTTCCTGTTGGGGCAGAGTTCTGAAGAGGGAAAGGTAACATGCATGTCCTCCAGCCTCAGGTCAAGAAGACAAGATCTAATCGATTTGAGTGTGGGCTGAGAAAAAAAAATACACAGGCTAAATGAGGGCTTGCTTAAGTACAGGAAGAAGGTATCATATAGGCATTTCTCTCAAAGTTGGGAAAGGGATCCTTGCTTCTTGCAAGTTAACTCACCTTCTGTTCCTTGGAGGAAAAATGGTGATGATTCTCCTTTGGATCTTTAGTGCCTTTAGGCCTAGAACATACCACCCAGATCATAGATTTAAAATTGAAAAAAGATTTAAAGGTCATTTAGTCCAATGCCCTCATTTTTTAAGCAGCTAGGTGGCACCATAGTGCATAGAGCACTGGCCTTGGAGTCAGGAAGACTCATCTCCCTGAGTTCAAATGTGGCCTCAGACACTTACTAGCCCTGTGACCCCGGGCAAGTCACTTGGTCCTGTTTGCCACAGTTTCCTCATCTATAAAGTGGGCTGGAGAAAGAAACGGCAAACCACTCTGATATCTCTTCCAAGAAAATCCCAAATGGGATCACAAAGAATCAGAAATAACTAAAAATGACTGAACCTTTCCCCCCAAAAGCCCTCATTTTACAGAGAAGGAAACTGAGGCCCAGATAGCATGAGTTGTCCAAGGTCACACAGGAAGTAGCAGAACCAAAATGTGAATCTAGGACCTCTTCTTCTAAATCCTGCATTTTTTTTCACTGTACCACAACGTCTCCCTAATTTGTTTGCCTGATATATTTATGTGATGCCAATACACTCACATACACACTCACATG
Organism: Phascolarctos cinereus; assembly: GCF_003287225.1. Taxonomy (NCBI): domain Eukaryota; kingdom Metazoa; phylum Chordata; class Mammalia; order Diprotodontia; family Phascolarctidae; genus Phascolarctos; species Phascolarctos cinereus. The sequence continues at coordinate 233,919,695 of NW_027555958.1, read as the reverse complement.
TCCATGGCATACATTAAACAGTATTATTTTGTTGTTTAGTCATTTTTCAATTGTATCCAACTCTTTGTGACCCCATTTGGGGTTTTCTTGTCAAAGATATTGGAGCAATTTACCATATCTTCTCCAGCTCATTTTACAGATGAGGAAACTGAGGCAAATAGGGTTAAGTGACTTGCCCAGGGTCACACAGCTAGTACGTGTCTGAGGCTAGATTTGAACTCAAGTCTTCCTGACTCCTGGCCTGGGGCTCTATCCTCTGTAACACCTAGCTACCCTGAAGACTCCCTATATTGAGTTCATTCAACATCTTTATTACATACCTGCTATGTGCTTGCATACTAATGAAATCAGATCCAGCCCCTGCCTCTATCCTTAGTCCATCACTCGTGTGTACTACTTATACTTCCATACACTTGTGTGTACTACACATGGCCTTATACATCGCACACAAAAACAACTGGAGACTTTCTGCAAATATTCTCAAAATTTTTATCAATTAGTGAGCCTAGATTAGAAGCAGTGAGGTGTAGTGGAAAGAACACTAGATTTGAGGCCCTCAGACCTGGATTCAAATCCCAGCTGTGCTACTTATTAACTATATGACTAAGTCTCTCTGGGCCTCAGTTTCTCTATTTGTAATACAAGAGGGGTGGATTAAATAGTCTCAAAGGTCTCTTCCAACTTGAAACCCTGCTCCACTTCCTTCTTACTAGCAGACCAGTGGCACCTGCCCACCCCTGGTTGTGTAACTGACTGCTACCAGGTGTCATGGCAGTGGATCTATTCATGGTTGTAATTGAAATTGAATGTAATTAATTGCATCATTACATTCACACCACCTCTGCACATATGTGGATTTCTCATCTGGTAGCGGCTCACCATTTGTTTCGTCCGTGCTTCTGACTTTTTCCCTGGGCTAACGGAATCGTTGAGGTGTCTGGCACTGCATAGACATAGGCTATGTGACCGTGTGTCTTTCTCCTTCAACCTAACAAACATTTAAGAACTCCTCCCTTCTGCTACGTGCTGGGGAAGTTAATGAGATGAAATCAGCCCTGATCCCTCAGTCTTCCGGCTAATGTTGGTGTGTCTCAGAGCTGAAGACAGAGCAGGTGAGAGCTGGACAGGTGTGAAAAATCAACTTGTCTGCCCTCCTCATTTCACAAGGGAGGAAAGTGAGCTATGGAGAGAAGAGGTGAAAACCCTGGCCATGACTGCCTGCCCCGGATTACAGACAAGGAAATGATAATGGGCCTGGGAGTCATGGAACATGGGTTTTTGTACCAAGTCTGCCACTGAATTAGCTGTGTGACCTTGGACAAGTCACCTTCCCATTCTGAGAGATTCATATATTTATACATCACATGCATATATATGCTGTATATTCTTCCACCCTGCGTGCACACACACACACACACACACACACACACACACACACACACACTGTTCTTTCTCACTTGATTCACGTACATACATTGGACCAGTTGTATTTGATAGATACATACACACAGATAACATACCCTTAATCGCTGCATATAAACATATAAACAGACATTAATTCTACATACCCTCACCCACTACACACATGTACACTGCCTATGTACCCTGTCTACACACACCTTTCCTCACTCACTGTTACAAATTCCTATTGCACTTAATACCCTGTGCCTTCTTATTCACATCGCACACACTATGCATCCTTACTCACTACACCCCATATTCATCACTCCCACAATCCCTGCCACTGAATGTGCAGCATAACTCTAGAGTGACTCCTTCTATCTCAAGGAGCTATTGCGCAACACTCAGAAGTTCAGCCACACGAAATCCATTTTATTCTGCTGTCTGTCATAAAAAAGCTCCACCTACACCCCTGTTTACTGGTACAATTATAATTATAGATCATAGGTCTAAAGGGTTTCAAGGGTTGCAAGGCGTTGTTCTCACAACACCCCAATTAGGTAGGTAGCGTAAGTATTATTGTCCACACTTTACAGGTGGGGAAACTGAGGTCATGAGAAGTAAAAAATGACCTGCCCAAGATCACACAGATTATGTCAGAGTTTAGATTCAAACCCAGGTACTTACTCTATTACCCGTACAATTCCTGCTTCTATTAGAGGATCACTGGAGAGTGAGTTAGACACTATCTATTTCAACTCTGTAGTTTACAAATGAGGAAAACGTGGCCCAGTTTCCAAGGTCACAAAGGCATAGCTATGTCCCAATTACTCTGAATAATGGATCCCTTAAATAAATTCAAATTTGTATCTAAAGTTATAATTACGTAAATTATGGTTATTGGCTGTAGACCAATAGAAATATACAGTAAGAATTCAAACAATATGCTCTCTTCTTCCCACTAATTGGAACCAGGCTGTATGCAGCAGAGATGGGATTTGAATCCTGGTCCTCAGTCTCTAAATCCAGCACTCTTTCTATCACAAAACGTATAGGAGGCCATTCTCTAGAATATAGTTCTGGGAGCAGGAAGGGGAGAACTCCAATTGTTTCAGCAATAAAAGGTATTCAATTCTTTGAGAAAATATATGTGCCTACAACAAGCAGCCTGGGTTCATAAAGAACACATTATGCCTGACACACTGATTGTGCCTGGGAGGAACTGAGAAATTAGTGGATGGGGAAGATAGGAAAGTTGTAATCTGTCTTGATTTTTTATACAACCTTTGATATGTTGGCTCATAGAATTGTCCTTGCAAAATTAATTCAAATTGGTGCAGATATGAGAATTGTCCCTGAGGTTGAAAACCAACAAAAAACACAAACAAACATATTGATTAAAGGAAACAAATCCCTTCCCCCCAAGTCACTGGAGGGAGATGCACATGAAAGCATGGTGTGGGATGGTGACAGCCTGGCTTTATGAGGTACTCTGCTATGATCTGATTATTAGGATAAGCATATGGGGGCAGGGAAGGAAAGGCAAAGTTCAATACAGGTAGTCTGTAAATGAAATTCATTAATGGTTCTTTGTTGGGGTGGATGACCATCTCATTCAAACCAAGAGAGTCCAAGAGTTCTTAACCTTTCTTTTTCTTAAATGTCATGGACCCCTCTGGCAGTCTGGAGAAGCCTATGGACCTTTTCTCAGAATAATGTTTTTAAATGCACAAAATAAAGCATATTGGATTAACCAAAAGTGAGTGGAAATAAAGAATTTTTTTTCCCAACCATGAATCCCCCAAAAGTCCATGGACTCCAAGTTAAGTACCTCGGACCAAACTAGCACAACGATTTTTAACGTTTTTGCGCGTCATATAGCCTCCTTTGGCAACATGGCAAGGCCTAGAAAAGCTTTCTCAAAATCACATTTTTAAATGCACAAAATAAAGTACCTAAGAGTAAAAAGGAAATCAAATCTATTGAAATATAGTTATTGATATATTGAAAAGAAAAAGACACATTCATGGACCCCCAGGTTAAATACACTTGCTCTAGCGTAGACACTGAAAAATACAAAATGATTTGGCTATGTAACAGCCCTTTGGAGGATAAGGGGACAAATTCTGCTTCCTCTGTAAGTATGGGGAGTAGCCTGGGGGGCCTCATACATCTTCCCAGCCACAGGGCAATTGCAAAAGTTGAAGGATTTGGGGAGGACCAGAAAGTTTTTTTGATTGGCTAGGCTAGGGGAAAATAAGAGGAAAAAAGATAGAGACAGACAGTCAGACACAGAGACAGACAGACAGACAGACACACACACACACACACACACACACACACACACACACAGAGAGAGAGAGAGAGAGAGAGAGAGAGAGAGAGAGAGAGAGAGAGAGAGAAACAGAGACACAGAAACCAAGGCAGAGTTAGAAAGAGACAGAGCCAGAGACAGAGCAAGGGAGGTAATAGAGAAACATTGTTGCAGCAGAAACTCCAGAGGTATCTACCTATTCATCTGCTGCACAAGAGGACTCTGCAAAGAAGGAAAAGGAGACTAGTAGACTAGCATCCTAAATGGAGGCTTGAGCATCTGGGGGCTCCCCCAAAGCTCAGCAACAGACAAACTATGATAGCATCAAGCCAGAACAGATCCACTGATAGTGAATTTTCCCTCTTTGCAGCTAGGCAGAAGGGGACATCTTTCTCCTTCCACTCTATCTCTCTCATTCTTCTAGACCTTCCCCATCCTTTCAAATGGAGCTGTAAATTCAAAGCTTCCTATTCTTTTTCACACTGATCTTTTACTGCTGCAGTGGTATTTTTGTTAAGTCTGATCCCTTTAGATAGGAGTTTGCTGTCCATTGTCTTATGGGTATGTTTTAACTTGAAGTCATGGGCACAGCAGGTGTGCTTTGGTTGTCTATCTCACTGGACAAATGGAAAGGCTAAAGAAAAAAAGATCATTTCTGACTGGGAAGCTCAGAGTAGATTTCATAGGCAAGGTGGAATTTCACCTGGGCCTAAGAATGGGTAGAAATTCGATAGCTGGAGAGGAGGAGGAAAAGGGACAGAGAAATAATCAAGAATGGAAAATAAGCTTCCTCTCTCATTCATCATCCTTCTTTGTTTTTTTTTTAAACTTTTAGGTAATTGGGGTTAAGTGACTTTCCCAGGGTCACACAGCTAGTAAGTGTCAAGTGTTTGGTCTGAGGCCAGATTTGAACTTAGGTCCTCCTGACTTTAGGGGCAGTAGCTCTATCCACTGCGCCACCTAGTTGCCCCTTTATTCTTCTTTGTTGCTGGGTCTTCCTTATACTTCACCTATTAAATGATGCTCATATTATGTGCCACTCAAGATTGTTGTGAAGAAAGTGCATTGTAACCTTTAAATTACATATAAATTTATCATAATGTTGTTGTTGTTCAGTGATATCTGACTCTTCATGATCCCATTTGGGGTTTTCTTGTCTGTTTTCCTTTTCTAGTTCGTTTTACAGATGAGGAAACTTAGGCAAACAGGGTTAAGTGGCTGGCCCAGGGTCACACAGGTAGTAAGTGTCTGGGACCAGACTGGAGCTCAGGAAGCTGTCTTCCTGACTTCAGGCCCAGCACTCTACCCACTGTGCCACCTAGCTGCCTGATGTATTATTACTATTGTTGTTTCTTTCTTATCATTTTCAAAAGGATTCAGAGTCCTGGGACAAATCATTATATTGTTATAATTCTTTCATAAATATTGTTCTATGGGCTATTGCACAAGTGGATAAAATCACTTCTTTTTGTAGTTTTAATAAAAGCTCATTTTTGGCAGGGTTGCTGCAAGCATCCTTGACAAAACTCCAGCAGCAGTCAGGATGGCAGAGATGATGTGAGTACCTCATTCTGTTTCCATGTGATTTTGATTTCCTCTTCCAGATTTTGATATTTTGAAAACTCTTCATTCTATATAGCCTGAATATTATGAGCATTTGGTACAGTAAAAACCCATTTAAAACATTCTTAAATTTTTGGGTCAATCAAGAAACATTGATTAAGTACCTACTATGTGCCAGGCACTGTGCCAAGTAGTAGGGATAGAATGAAAGGCAAAAGACAGTCCCTGATCGCAAGTGCTCACAGTCTAATGGGAAAGACAACATGAAAACAACTAGGTATAAACAAGTTATAGACAGGATCAATAGGAAATAATCAATAGAAAGAAAGTACTGTAACTAAGAGGGGTGGAGAAAGGTTTCCCCTCTACAGAAGGTAGGATTTTAGCTGAGACTTGAAGAAAGCCAGGGATACCCGAAGGCAGAGATGAAAAAGGAATACGTTTTAGGCATGGGGAGGCGGAGGACAGACAGTGAAAACGCCTAGAGATGGGAGGTGTTTTATTCTGTCAGCCCATGAAAGGTAGTGAGCTTCTGACATATAATTCTAGCTAACAAGTCATGGCTTGTTGGACATTCAGCATCAAATTTTCACATCCTGAAGTTGTGTGTTATACAGTGTCTACTGTTTCCTTTCATAATCTATATTGATCACTAACTCAGAGCTCCTTAAGAATAACCCTTTAATTTCTGGTGGCAGTGGCCTGGTCTGGAATTGCCATCATAAATTATTCCGTCTCCTCAGACAAATCTGCTTTACCCAGACATTGATTTGACACTTCTCTTTGGACATATGGTTGGCTGAGTCCATGCAGATGCCAATCATTGAAGGCCTTTGAATATACTCTTAGATGTTGGCTTCTTCCTCCTTTCTATCCACTTGACAAATCCAATGATGTTGACTTGATGGTAGTAAACCAGTGTGGAAGATAAAATCTGTTGGTAGTAAATTTTCCCTTTTGGTTGCTACTGTGGCTATTACCAGTTTTTATTTTTGCTCATTGAAAAGATATCTACTTGTTTCAAAATGGCTTCATTTATTATATTCTCCGAGAAGGTTCTTCACTTTTCGAGTATTCTGTTTTTGTTTTCTGTTTATTTGTTTTGGTATTCTAGTTGTTGGTTGGTTTGTTTTTTTTTTTAATTTTGGTGCGTTTCTCCCTACCAATCTGGAAACTCCATGAGGGCAGGGATCACTCCACATCTGTCTTATATGAAATCTCTATCTCATCAAATGTCTGTCATGATGCTCTATTAAGCACACAGAAGGTGCTTAATAAATGTTTGATATTATTTTCCTAAAAATGAAGAGAAATCTAAAACTCCCAGGTGATTAATACAAATTGAGATACATAGATAGGACAAAAGCTTGTTGTAACAATGGGCCAATGGGCCAAGTCCTATGAGCAATTTCCTATAAGACTGTCCATAGATTCCCTTTTCTCACCCAAATACTCAAGGTTCCCCCTTTATTTCTGTTGAATCTTTGTCATACCCTGGTCCCACTTGTGACTTATAACACCCATGATATCCTGCTCCCTCCACATTCTGGTTTTATCCCCTTCCCCACCTCTTCATGTCCTTGGGGCTTTCCAGTTAAGTCCCAAGGGCCTTCCCTTGTGAGCTAAAGGTATCAAATAAGGAGGCCTACTGCTTTCAGCATTGACTGACTCATCTAATTCTTCAGCAAAGCCCCCTTTAAAACCTAGCAACTGACCCCTTCACTATTATGCTGCATTGCCTCACATCTAATAAATGTTTGTTTAATTGAATTGAATTGTCAGTTCCTGTCTACTCTGGGCAGCAGACGGTATAATCCTACTACATTTATATGCACAGTCACTGCCCCTCTGACATTCTGATTAGTGGCTAATTGCTAGAGAGCTTATTCGCTTTCTACAAAATGTTAATACTTGTGCAATAAACAGCAAATGAGATGCTTTTCAAAAAAGTTGGATTGTTGTTTTTAATACGGTTTTCTCTTCCATACTGCCCATGTTCTCTTTTTAAAATTTTAGTATTTTATGTTTCCCAATTACATATAGAAACAATTTTTGACCTTTTTTAAAAAATAATTTCGAGTTCCAAATTCTCTTCCACCTTCCCTCCCCCAACCCTGTCATTGAGAAGGCTAACATTTTAATAAAGATTATACATTGCCCATGTTTTAATGCTGGGGAATAGGTGGCCATTTTGAAAATCCAAAGTATTTTAGAACAATGAAGTGACTTCTGTCTGTGTCAAAATACCTCCTTGCATATGACTTACTATCCATAAGGATTCCTTAAACATGGCAGCTGACCTTCCACATTGGGTATGGCTTTTCCACAATCACCTCTGCCAGGTCTTTAAAAGTTCCCCAGGCCTGTGCAATGGAAATGCCAATTACAGCAAAGGACAGGGGTGGTGGAGTGGCATAAGAATGCCTAATGCCTTGGGCCATTAAAAAAACATATCTTAGAAGGTGTTTTTTTTTGGAGGGAGGACCCACTTCATTTCACTAATATACACTGTTCTCCTTTGTAATGTGTTTTCCTCAATTCCTTGGCTTTGGACAACAGATCTCTCCATACTTCTTTGGATTTGATGGTGAACTCTAACTTGTCTGGGTAGGACATTCTATTTACTTTTCCAGGGTTTGAATGATATCTATCCCTGTGATGTTGACCAATTACTGAAGCTCCCTGGGCCTCATTTCTTCCTCTGTAAAATAAGGTCATTAGACTTAATGGCCTCTGAATCCTTTGTAGTTTCTGTGGCTTTGGACAAGCTACCTCTCACTTTCCTCAGCTGTAAAATCAAGAGATTGGACCACATGGGCTTTTAATCTGGGGTACATGAACTTGTTTTTTTTGTTTTTTAAATATCTTAGTAATTGTATTTTGATATAATTGTTTTCCTCTGTAATCCCATATACTTTATGTTATATACTTAACACTCATCATTTGGAGAAAGGGTCCATAGGCTTCACTGGACTGCTAAAGGAGTCTATAATACAAAAAAAGGGTAAGAACCCCCAGACCAGAGGATCCTACTATGGACATTTATTACCTATAGAACCTTGGGAAAATCACTTAACTTTCCTGGTCTTCATTTTCCTTATCTGTAAAATGGAGGGGTTAGACCAAATAGTCTCTGAGGTCCTTTGCAGCTCCAAATGATCTATGATCTATGATTTTATGATCACATCATATGGTTCTCACCCTAGAGCCCTATCATAGCTAGATCCCAATTAGTACAAATGATTAATTTCCTGAAGTATTTGCATAAATTTGAATTTTACTATTCGAAGTCATAATTACATAAAATATGGTTCCAGCCCAATGGAAATATGCAATTTAAATTTAAAGAATATAGTCACTTCAAGGGGAATTCATTATTAGCACTAGCTCGGGTCTTAGCTGTAATTCCACTTAAGCCCAGTACAGATTTAACTCTCCTGAAGGGCCAGGGATGTAAGGCTTATGGGAATCTATAGCGCTGAGAACACTGCAGATCCCCCAGGGTCGGGGAAATTACCCAAAGTAAAGAAATCTACTTCTTCCACATATTTGAAGTGAGGAAGAACATTGAATAGGGTAAAATAGCAGTAATTTAATTTTTCAAGATAGCTGCCATGTAGCACTTTAAGAGGGAAAGAGGTGTCAGGAAATCAAACAAACAGCAGCAGGGTGTCCCCACTTTTCTCTGAAAAAGGTTGGGTGTCACTTGAGATAGCAGCTTGAAAAGCAGGGAGAGAAATATTCCCTGGGAAAAGTAAAATGGAAACCTTATTGCTGCTGTATTGCATCTGTAGGTGAGAAATAAAGAAATTCCCTTTGGGTCCAGCTCTCCCTTTGCTCTTGGGAACACAGAAAAAACACACTTCATAGGAAATAAACAAAGAAAAGCCACACAATGTTACCCAGAGTGGACAGAGGAAGTGGGGTCACCTTGACTGCTCAGGCTACAGCAAGAAGTATCCTGTGAGTGAGCAGTGGCCAAACCCCCAGGCCATTTACCTGCCCATCATGGTCACTAATGGCTGAGCAAGCTTGACTTGACATCCTGCCCATATTACAAACCCTTAACCCTTATGCACTCAGGCTAATCTTAAACAGTCATGAACGACAGTACCAAAATTTGCACAAGAGCCCAGCAGTCCAGGCCAGGCCTCTTTAAGAAGAAGAGGAGTTGGATGGAACCTTCATATTAAGTTATGCTCAGAGATCCAAGGTCAGAGGTAATTGACTTCTTATTATCTGACTCACTACTCCACCCCTTTCCTGCTCTATGATCTGGAATCATGTCTGATCTTAGATCATATCTGACTGCTTTTTTGTACCTTGATTCTCAGCATATAAATCCCCCCTCCATGACCTCCACTTTTAGCTGACTGGTCTTCTGGTTTCCTACTCATGGCCTCCCCACCAGGCCATATGATATTCTGGAAAGAGTGCCAAATTTGGAGTCAGAGAACCTGGGTTCAAATCCTGCCTCAGCTATGTGTGACCTTGATCAGGTCAGAGTGGCATAGTAGAAAGTTCCCACTGAACTTGGAGTCATGGATTCTAAGCTTGAATCCGGCTCTACTACTTATTATCTGAGTCACCTTGGGCAAGTCACAGCTTCTCTGGGCCTTAATTTCCTCATCAGTAAAATTGAGGGGATTGGGTTAGGTTACCTCTGACCTGCCCCCATCTAACTATGTTCCTTTGAATAAACTATTCTCCGTTTTCTCAGCTATAAAATGAAAGAATGGAAGTAGCTATCTTTTTTTTTTTCAAGGCACTGGAGGTTAAGTGACTTGCCCAGTCACACAACTACTAATTGTCTGAGGCCAGATTTGAGCTTGGGTCCTCCTAATTCCAGGGCCTATGCTCTATCCACTGCACCACCTAGCTGTCCTAACTAAATGGTGTCTAAGGTTCCATCCAATGGAGATTTTTCAGATAAAAGAAGGTTCCCTAGCTTCTTCTTTCCCTAGCTTTTGAAGGTATTTCACCAAGGTAGGGAGATTGTGAATTAATAATTTTGATTGATAAGCTAATGCCTCATAATAATAGAATGTTATTATTCTTTCCCTCTTGAAATTACTTCGTTTTACTCTGCATATGCTTTGTATTGTCTTGTGTGTGTGCTGTTATATACACCAAATAGACAAATAATATAAGTTCCTTGAGGGCAGTTTCCTTGCCTTGTCCCAGGGTCCACCACAGAGTACTGGGGCCTAGATATATTAGGTGGTTAGTACATATCTGTAGATGTTGAAAACAAGAGGCCAGCAAACTCCAAAGCTTTTAAGACCAAAAGTAATGAGTCTTGGACACAGGAATTTCAGACTTTCTGTGAGAAGAGGTATTTTTCAAAGGAAGAAGTCAGGGACCCCTTCAAACCTGGCTGTAGAGTCTAAGGAAATTCCTTTATTATCTCTGAGCCTCAGTTTCTCCATATATAAAGTGAAGTAGGTTGAGCTGGCACCCCTTCCAATGTGAAAACTTTCATTCAGAGTAACACAACATAGGCAGCCACTTCTTTGGATGTCTCCACATAGGAAAGGAGTAATTTGTGGTCACTAGTGATACCTCTAGTCACTAGTGATCATCAGAACTCACCCTATGTCTCATAAGCTACGTGGTATTATTCAAAGACCACTGCACCAAGAGTCAGGAGCTCCTGCTTCAAGTCATGGCTTTTTTACTTCTTAGCCATGCACCTTCCCCACTCTGAGCCTCAGTTTCCTCAGCTATACCATTAGAAGGTTGAACGATACAATCTTTAGGGTCACTCCCAGCTCCAATATTTTATGATTCTAAAGGTTCCTTAAATGTATCTGCTACTCGTTTGTCTTCCCCTATTCTTGTTTCCTGGCTTCTGGGGGGGGGGGGTGCCCTCCTTTGCTAATTTCCATTCCCCACCCACCCACCCAGATCTGCCCTCCCTATTCCAGCCAGGGAGATTGGCAAGTCAGTAAGATTGAAAAAGGCCTTAATAGCTGGACCAGAAGATAATGAATGCTTCTTCAGCTCCCAGATAACACCAGAGGACTAATTCCCATTTGAATGAAATGTCACTCAGGTAAAGAGTTGTCTATCTCTTCAAGCCAGAACTCAAGGACTTGTACCTAATTGCAGCTGTCAGACACTTATCGGAGGTAAAGGAGCCAGAGTCCAGAATGGGAAGAGATGGGATGGGCTCTACCCAGATTTCTCTTCAGTTTCCTTAGCTATATGGGTTACCATGATCCCAGTCATGTTCATCATTCAGATGCTATTTCACTTTCAGACCACCATGAAGTCTTCCTCTGCCTCTAGAAATACAGTTGATTAGAAAATGAGACACTCAAATTCCAGACAACTGCTTCTTCCCCTATACCACACTGCCTCTCCTAGAACTATAGAATTTGTCAGTGGCTGACTTTAGAGATCATCTTCTGGTCCAAACCCCTTTATTTTCCTGAGGCCAACAGAGCTTCATGTCAGAGGAGAGCTAGTATTTGAACCCAAGTCCCTTGACTCCAAACCCAAGACTCTTTCCACTTAAGAGTTTTATTTTTCTTAGCTCTGGTTTCAATAAAGGGATCAATAAGTGCCTATGTTTTGAGGACTTTAAATGTGCCCAGCATTGCACCAGATGCTGTAGGGGCTTAAGGAGTCATATGAAACATGGTCCTTGCCCCCCTCCCCACACACACAAAAAAAACCATAGACCTATTGGGTGTCAAAGCTGGAAGGGATATCAAGGTCATCTAGGACTTGGAGTCAGGAAAATTAGAGTTTGGATTCTGCCTCTGACACTTAGTAGGTAAGTAAATAATCTACAAATCACCTACCCTCTCTGATCCTCAGTTTTCTTTCTTGTAAAATAAGGATAGGACAGCTAGTGGCACAGTGGATAGACATGACCGAAAATGACTAAACAACAACACAATAAGGATAATGATATCTACTATAATCATGCGTGACAGAGCTGCTGTGAGGCTAAAATGAGATGTCAGCAAAGCACTTTAAGTGAAGCATTAAATAAATGGCATTTGTTATTACCATCCAGTCCAGTCCCTTCATTTCCCCGAGGCCTGGGAAAGAGTACTGACAGGCCCAAGGCTGGGCAGCTCCTTAGCAGCAGAGCTCCAATGAGAGCCCAAAGATAAACAAGATCCAGAAAGGTAAAACTAGCCTTAGCAAAACAATTAAGAGGAAATAGTTAAGTGCTAACCTAAGTGATGCTGGCTCTGAACACAATAATTCAAATGAAGGAAGAGATCGATGGGAACTAGAACAGACAAAAAAGTCTGTGCAAACTCTGGATTAAGGAACCTTGGATTAAAACTGGGCTGAGTTCAAATCCGGCCTCAGATACTTAACATGTACTAGCTGTGGGACCCTGGGCAAGTCACTTAACCCTGATTGCCTCAACAAAAAGCAAAAAATAAAATAAAATGAAATAAAACCGGGCTGAGAGACAGAGAACCTCTGAGATGGAAAGGACCATAGAATGTTAGGAAACAGAACCCAGAATGTCAGAATCAGCAGCTCCAACGTAGAATGTTAGAACACAAAAAATCAAATATTTGGAAGGGGCCCCAGAGACCAGACTTCAAATCCTGCCTTTTACAAGTGTGGAACCTGATGCTTTGTCCAACATCACACCACCAGTAAGCAGTATGGTCAAGATTCACACCCTGTTTCTCTGACTCTGAATCCACAGGTCTTTTATATTATGCCACAGTGTCTCTTCCCCTTTCAGGGCCTAATGTTCCTCCCCTGTAAGATGACAGGAGATGAGATGATTTCTGAGGTAGGGAAAATATCTTTTTTGGGGGGGTGAGGGAGCAGAGATTAAGACATTTTGACTTTTGATACTTGAGACATCACATACCATCAATGACTGCTTCTTCCATCTATACACTGAGCCTACCTCCACCCAGCATTGAGGGGTCTTCTTTGCCTGGCTCCCAATACAGAGTCCTTAGGTGAGTTTCTAAGTGAAAGTGAAAAGGGGCTCGTAGAGATTGAGATGGGATTGCATATTCCCACAACTTGTCCATAGTCACTGAAAAATCATCTATTAGCCTCCTACTATGTGACAGGCACTGGGTAGCACTGGATTTACAAAGAAAAGGCAAAAACAGACCCAACCTTCAAGGATTTTATAGTCTAAAATTTTAACATTCTAAGGATATTTCTCAGTCATATAGACAAAGACAGCATGGGATGGGACTGGATGAAATGGGTTAGGATGAGATGGAATAGGATGGGATGAGATGGAATGGGATGGAATGGAATGGCATTGGGGTGGCCTAGGGTGGAATGGGATGGGATAGGATGGGATGAGATGGGATGGGATGGAATATCATGAGAATAGAAAAGAAAAATTAAGTGGGAGTTGATTAATGAAAACAGTGCTGGATTTTTTTTTGGTCAGAAGACCTTGATTAAAGCATAGGAATTCTGCAACTTACTAGCCAGGAGACCATGAGGAAAAATCACTTCCCTTCTGTGGGGGTTTCTTCATCCAAGAAAGAAGGATTTGAGTAAGTGATCTCCAAGGTCTCTTCCAGCACCCACACTCCATAGGGTATACAGGGTCAACAGAATCCATCTTTGACACATTCACTAGAAGCCCCATAAGGGTAGGACCCTAGTCTTATCTAAACTTCGTACCTCAAAATCTAGTATAACTGTACACAGTAGGTGCTTAATGAATAGTTAGCATTTATATAGTGCTTTAAGGATTGCTAAGCACTTTACAATGTTATCTCGTTTGACCCTCACTACTGCCCTGTGAAGTAAGTGCTATTGTTGTCCCCATTTAGCAGATGAGGAAACTGAGGCTAAGAGTTATTAAATGACTTTCCTCAGATCAAACAGCTAAGTGGCAAGATTTGAACTCAAGGCTTCCTGACTCCAAGTCCACCTCTCTATCTACTGTATACCTAACTGCCTAATAATACTTTAATAAATGTTTGTTGATTCAAATTAAAGTGAATTGAAATAAAGGAAATTGAGAATAGTAAAATTAGAAGAGACCGTAGGGACCATCTAGTCCAACCCCCTCACCCCCTTTATAGATGTTGTGAGTTTCAGAAAGGTTAAATGATTTGCCCAATGTGACCCCCAAGCACAGCTGGGACTAAAACCCGGGTGCTCTGACTCCCAGTCCAAAGCTCCCCATTCCTCTCTGCCTCCCTCTGATTCCCAAGCTACCTCCCAAGACCCGCCTCACAAACATTTTGTTTTGTTCTCCCTGTCTGTCAGAACCCATTTGTGGTTCAGTCTGCGCAAATGCAGCCTTGGCTGTTTACAGATGTATACCTCCAGCCTGATAGATGAGAACCGCTAATGGAATACAAACTCTCGAATTAAGCTCTCTCTCTCCAGGATGCACCAGGCAACTGGCTTTTGTTGTCCCTGTGAATCTCAAATGGGACTGGCAGCTCCCTCCTGTTTGCCTGTGGGATGCCACACTCACATTTTCACCTGTCATTTATTTGTCAGAACTGATATGGTCGGGGGGGGGTGAGGAAGGAGAAGAAATGAGGAGCAGAGCTCCCCATCACCTGGAATTATGCATTGCCTCAGTCCTGAAAATTGTCACCAAGCAGGTACATGATTCTGCTGGCTATGAGTGCTCAGCAAAGCCAACCTCGAAGCATGGCCTTTGCACCAGGCCTGTTTCTTTGCAGGGTTTCTCCCACAAGTAGTATGGTATAGTATAGTATAGTATAGTATAGTATAGTATAGTATAGTATAGTATAGTATAGTATAGTATAGTATAGTATAGTATAGTATAGTATAGTATGGTATGGTATGGTATGGTATGGTATGGTATGGTATGGTAGTATGGTATGGTATGGTATGGTATGGCATGGCATGGTATGGCATGGCATGGCATGGTATGGCATGGCATGGCATGGTATAATATAGTATAGTATAGTATAGCATAACATAGTACAGTATGGCATGGCATGGCATGGCATGGTATGGCATGGTATGGCATGGTATAGTATGGTATAGTATGATATGGTATAGTATAGTATAGTATAGTATAGTATAGTATAGTATAGTATAGTATAGTATAGTATAGTATAGTATAGTATGGTATGGTATGGTATGGTATGGTATGGTATGGTATGGTATGGTATGGTATGGTATGTATGGTATGGTATAGTAGAAAGAGAGCTGGATTTGGACTCAAAGAAGCTGGATTCTAATTCCAACTCTGCTACTTATTCCCTGTGTGGTCTTAGCCAAGTCATTTCCCTTCTCAGACTCAATTTCCTCATCACTAAAATAAGCTGGTTGTACTAGATGATTTCACACGTACCTTCCATCTCTAAATTCTGTCATCATATTATGATAACTAGACCTTGATTCAGGCAGGCTGGTTGAGGGGAGGAAATATCTCAGCTAGTGAGTAGCCACAGGTTCTGAATGATTTTGGTTGGCATTTTCCTCCCCAAAAAGCAAAGTCTGTTAGCCTAAGGCAGAGTTATATCCAGTGTGCTGTAACTTTCCCATTTGATGGCCCGCCCTGGCACAGTTAAAATTCCCCGTCTGATGATATTTTTCCTGTGCCAATCATGGTATGGGTTGATCCTGCCGGCTATAAGAATCCACAAAGCCCAGCCCTGGTTACCCATTCAGGACTTTCAACCAGAACACACCCATCTCACCTTGCTAACAGCCCAATGGCACCAAGTTGGGTGCAAGGGGCAATACCCATGATACACTCCTGAGTTATCAGTAATAAATCTTTGCCCCCAGGCCCTTTGGTATTGAGTATGTTCCTCCAATTTAAATTCCTGCCTAACTGCTAACTAGAGCTCAAAAACTTGAAACTTACATACATCACCATCAACCCATGGCTTTCAACCATTACCAAGATGAAAGAGGTACAAATGCCCCTGAGATTTTCTACACTCACACCTTCACTCATATCAGGTCCTTCTCTATAACTTTCAAGCCTCCTCAAGGTTGCTTTCTGTGTATATCTTACCATTTAAAATCCCTGACCCAGGAATATGGCCACCTGGGTTCTATGTCAGCTAGGCTGCTATATTAGCTGTGTTGCCTCAAGCTAGTCACTTTTCCTGTCTGGGCCTCAGTTTCCTCATCTCTAAGTTGAAAGGGTTGGATCAGACGACCTCTAAATTCCATTCCAACATTGGTAAAGTATACTCTATGTCTGGTGCTGATTATGGTTCACAAAAGAGGAGATCTTGGGTCTCACAGACTCCTAATGTTCAGCTACAACATGGTGTAAACTGAAGGAATCTTTGGTACATCACTGTTTTGAAAATATGGACTTCAGCAAGATGTGCATCCCTTCCACCAGTGCAGATCTCATCTCCTCCAGGCTTATGTAGTATATTGATTTGCTAGGGAATCTTTCTGGATTGCATTGGCCAAAAGAATTTAAAAAGTCATCAACCAGTTCATTTTTAGACCTCTAAATTTGAATCATGCCTCAGGCAACTGGCATGAAGTCCATTGTAAGGCCCAGATTAGAAGCCTGGACTGTCCTTTGTTTACAGAGGCTTTGAGAAGCTATGGTCTCTTCTAGTTCATGATAAAATCCTACAGGAAGTCTTTGGTGCTGAAAAATCTACCATAATGGGCAAAAAAAATGCCCTGGGGGCTGTGGTACGACCATGGAATTGGGAAAGGTCTAGAGATGAGCCATTAGAATGACCAAGGATATAGTAAGAGACTGTGTCAGTCCTTTTTACCTCCCCTTTAGGAAGTCCCATAATGTCATTCTTGTATGTACTTTCTCTAAACTTTTCTATACTTTCTTATTCTGTGCTTTTGTTGTCAAATCCAGACCTATCTACTCAGTGGCCTTCTTCTGGTTAAATATGTAGTTCACAAGGCACCCTTCACTCTAGGGCCTCAGCTAACTGCTACAAGTTTTATGTATCTCACGGATCAGAATTGCGTCCAGCTGAGTTCATGAGCCCCCAGTAGTATGTTTAACTTTTAACACTCAGTCATAAGAACTCAGTAACAAAAGTATTTTAATTAAATATCAAATAAATTAACTAAATGTAGAATATCCCTTCCCCTTATATAAACATTAAATTTACTATCCCATAAATACACACCATAATATGGTATGATCTTTTATGAACTATGGTCAGTGAGTATGATAAGAATTATGTGTAGGATATGCACACATGAGGAGATGCACATGCAAGGAACATATGTGATCAGGGCACATACACGGGTGGGTGACTCAGACTTTGACACTGCAAAGCTACCAATGTCTTCTCCTGGCATCATTATACTGATCTCTTCTACACCAGCTCCTAGGCAGGAGTCACTCTTTGTTGATCTTTATTAGCAGGCAATCTTTACTGCTTCCTGCCAGGTATAGTTTTCCACTCCAGATGGTCTTCAATTCTAGCTATTTTCAGGGTTAACTTTTGTTATTGTTCAGCCATTTTCAGTCATATCCAGCTCTTCGTGACCCCATTTGGGGTTTTCTTGGCAAAGACACTGGAGTGGTTTGACATTTCCTTCTCCAGCTCATTTTATAGATAAGGAAACGGAGGCAAACAGGGTTAAGTGACTTGCCCAGGGTCACACAGCTAGTAAGCGTCTGAGGCCAAATTTGAACTCAGGAAGATGAGCCCTTTTGACTTTAGGCCCAGCACTCTATCCACTGTGCCAACTAGCTACGGCAATACCTTACACTTTCTAACGGAGGTCCCAAAGTGGGGGACACCTCCTCCTGGGGGGCACTGGAATGATCCAGGGGAACAATAATAGCCTTGGGTAAAATTGGGGAGCATTGAATAAAAATAAGGGGGCAGTGGAAAAATAAGGAAAGAAGAGAAGAAAATTTTAAAAAACCATTTGTAAATGCTTCATCTGTTGTATAACAGAGTTAAAGTCATAGTGATTACATTATTTTCCAAATAAACACACAAAACGCAAGTTATAACCAATCAACGGTCAAGTCCACAGACAGGTTTTAATAGGCAAGTGTTGGCAGGCAAGAGTGTGGAACGTTGTTGGGGAGTCCAGCATGCATCTAAGGAATATGTGCATGTAATGACTTGTTTACAATACGATACCATACAGTTACATGATGCAATATTGCATCATCAAAATTTCAATGCAAAAGGGCAGCTAGGTGGCACAGTGGATAGAGCATCAGCCCTGAAGTCAGGAGGACCTGAGTAAAAATCCAGTCTCAGACACTTGACACTTCCTAGCTGTGTGACCCTGGGCGAATCATTTAACCTTGATTGCCTCACCAAAAAAAAAAAGAAAAGAAAAGAAAACTTGAAGTGGAGAAGTATTTGTCTATCAAAATTTCAATAAAGGAAATTATTGAATCTACTAAATTATTAAATTTAAGATGTGTCATTTATTTATTTATTTATTTTGAAATGATGCAAATTAAAAAAAAACAACTATCAAAAGGTTAAAGAAAGCAGATTTCTAGGGCAGGGGCATTGAGTAATTTTTTTGTTTGAAAAAGGGGTGGTGAGCCAAATAAGTTTGGGGAAATTGTTGTAGAACATCCACCATGGATGTTGTAGCTACATCTCTTTCAACCACCTTCACCATCCATTGGACATGGTCCGTCTCCTAAAAAGGAGCAAATATGTATCTGTTAGCAGACAGTAGCTGTGAATCCCTCTGCAGTCTTCCCAGTCAGCTTTCTTGTCCAGTAGCTATGAAGTTTTCCTCTCCTCAGGCAAAATGTACCAGAAGGTACAGAGATCCAGCCTGAGATCAATTCTGCCCTTTGAACTTTCCTTAGAGCTTTTCTGTTAACTTCTTATTTTCTGACCTCTTCTCAGAACTGAACTGAATTCCAATCTGTTTTGCCCTTAATTGTCTCTCCAGGGTCTCTCAGTTGAGCTGACATAACTCATGGTCAGAAACCTCTTTTAGTTCTTAGATCTTACCATAAAACTCTGGCTGAGTTAAATCTCCCTAGGACTCTGCTCCTCAAGAAAAAAGGAATTCGGGGGACACTGTGGTACAGTAATTATCTTTAGCCCAGTAGCCCCTGTATTATATGAAAATAGCAACTACTCTCCTGCTTAGAGAATTCTGCCAGCTATTGGCCTTTGCCCCTTTCCTCATCAGCACATCACACCCTGGTGTCTCTCTTTCCCTTTGACCTTCTATATGTGGTTCTTTTTTTTTCCCCCAATAGTATCTTGTTCCAATAGTGTATATGTTTCAATAGTATAACTTGTGGGGCCCTGGACCAATATTTCATTTATCTCATTAGTTTATAGATGGAAGGGACCTTAAATGCCATCTAGTTCAATCCCTTAGGGCAGCCAAGTGGCACAGTGGATAGAGTGCTGGGCCTGGAGACAGGAAGACTTTTCTTCCCGAGTTCAAATCTGACTTCAGATACTCACTAGCTGTGTAACCCTGGGCAAGTCACTTCACCCTGTATGGCTCAGTTTTCTCATTGGTAAAATGAGCTAGAGAAGGAAATGAAAAACTACTTCCGTCTCTTTGCCAAGATAATCCCAAATGCAGTCATGAAGTGTTAGACACGACTGAAAAATGACTAAACAACAATTAAAAGTTCACAGGCCCAAAGATGGGCCTTGCCCAAGGCCACACAGGTAGCAGATCTGCGATTCAGACTTAAATCCAGGGATTCCAAAATACAGTGCTCTTTCCAATACACCAAAATACAATGAATCAATGAGCATTTATTAAGTGCTTACTATACATTGTGCCAAGTGGTAGGGGTCCAAAGGAAAGGAGAAAAAACCCTTGAAGATCTTGCATTCTAGTAGAGGAAATAAAATAGATGTACACACATATGTATAATATATATAAACATATATTTATGTGTATATACATACATAATATATAAACATATTTATACATATATAATATATAAATATATATTTATACATATTTTTATATATACATAAACACATACACACACATATATACACATATATTAGAACATACAAAATAAATTCAGGGCAGGTAGAGGAAAATCTCAGAAGAATAGAGCTATCCTCTGGGGTGGGAATGGGAGCATTCCAGGAATAAGAATATACAGTGATAAACATTCTAAGTAATAAAGTAATGGGAAATGGAGTGTCAGGTGTGAGGTCACACTTGAGGACCTAGAGGGCCACATGTGGCCTCGAGACTACAGGTTCCCCACCCTTAATTACTAGATCCTAGTGACTGAAGGAGGAGTAGAATGTAACAAGATTGAAAAGATAAAAAAAAAAAAAAGAAAGGCTAGGTTGTGAAGAATTTTAATGTCAAAGAAAGGATTTTAGACTGTGAATTGCTTAAGGACCCCCCTTTTTTTTAACCTTTCTTTGTGTCCCCAGCACTTAGCAGTGTTCACAGCAGATAAGAAATATTTAATAAATGCCTATTGTTTGACTGCCTGCCTGACTGACTGACTGACTGACTGACTCACTGATTGACTTTATATTTGTTTCTGGAGAAGGTAATGAGGAGTCACTGACGTTTCTTCAATAGTCAGACTTAAACTTTAGGAAAATCACTCTGGCAGGTAAGTGGAGAATAGATTTAAGAGGGGAGAGACTTGAGGCAGGAAGACCAATTAGAAGGTTAATGCAATAGTCTAAGCAAGAGGTAATGAGGGCTGAACTAGATTGGTAGCTGTGAGAGTAGAGAGAAGATGTATGCAAAAGATGTTGTAAAGAAAGAAATTTAAATATTTGGCACTGATTAAATTAATGTTTCTGGAAGATTTAAAGCTTGTACTATTTTAGTTTCATCTTCCTGCATTTCTATCCCTCTCCCACTGGCTGTTTTGTAGTTTGTGCTTCATTTTTAAAGAGGATCAATGACATCACAGGGTGATGTTTTGACTTGTTCGTGAATTGGATTTAAGCAAGGTAGAGTTGCATAAAGTCATCAGCTACACTGCCTCCCCCAGAGTCATCAAAGTCCAGAGGCCAGACAAAAGTCAAGGCCACTGTTAATGGCCCTGGATGCAGTGGATGACCTTGGCATCTTCAATGTCGGATCATGCCCTAAGCACTCCAGAGAGCCTGCTTCAGCTGCCTTCGTGGCTGTTAGGAAAAATTGTTCTCATCTACCCATTCCCCTAGGGGAGGTCTTCACATGCTTGAGGTAGACATCCCCCTAACTCACTGACAAATTTGTGGCCTTCACTTACCCTCAATCTGGTTGAGTCCATCTCCCAAGACAAGTTTACCAGGGTATAGCCACTGTACCTGCTACAGCTTCTTGGAGCCACAGGTGGAAGGCAAAGGTGGATGGCACCATAGTGGAGGAAGAGGGTCACCTAGAACTGAGGGCCATTTTGTACTTGCATGTGTTTCATGGGTTTCAGCCAGCAAAATAACTCCAACCAATAGCCAGCTGTTGGGTACTGAGACTCTCAGATAACAACTTGTCTTTGAATAGCAGACATAGTCTATACATGAGCCTTTTTGTCTTGGCAGGACCTTCTAAGGCAGCTAGATAAGGCTCAATCAATACTTGAAGTCATGAAGACCTGAGTTGAAATCCTATCTCAGACATTTACTAGCTGTATGACCCGACACAAGTCGCCGAACCTCTATTTGCTTCAGTTTCCTTAAATACAAATTGGGAATAATAATACCTACCTTTTAGGGTTGTTATCAACAATTAGATGAGTTAATATTTTTAAAAGCACTTTGCAAAACTTAAAGTATTATATAAATGCTAGCTAGCCACTATTGTTATTATTATTATATTCTCTGGGTATAGCCTTTGAAAACTGAAAGTCATCTCTGTACTACAATGAGACACCAGAATAAGACTTTAGTAGAGTTATGAGACCTTTCTCTAAAATGTGTCTGAAAAGACACAATCCATTTTGGGGTTTTGATCCAACCTATAAAATCAAAAGGTGTATGGATTTGCTCTTTCTGTTCTGTATTTCCCTCCTGAGGGAGGCAGAGACCCTCCTTATTTATCTAGGCTGCTCTCTCTAGTAGAGTCAGTAACACAGCAAATGCAAGGCATAAGTCTATCTCAACATGAAAGGTCATCCATTCAGCTGCAACAATAAAGGGGATTTATCCATGTCTCCCTTCTATGAATAGGCAGCAGGACAGTACCTGCCTTCTGCCAAAAAGGTCTGATCCTTGGCAAAACTGTGAAGTCTGCCCAGACTTTGTCTCATCTCTGGGAACTCCCTTCCTCCCCTTCCTGGGCCCTTTTCCAATCTATTTCAATTGGATTCAATTCAAATTTAGTAAGTATTTATTAATTACCTACTATGCTTGTTGGTGGATTTATAATATATGCAGGGCACTGTGCCTGGTGTTGAGTATACAAAAAACACTGACCTCACAGAGTTTATAATCTGGGTGGGAGTGGGAGAAGGCTCAAGAAGGCTGACTGACTTGCCTAGTGAGTCCTTCAGCTAGAAGGAGTCAGGGCAAGTCCAGGTCTTAAAATTCCCAGGTCCACTTCACTTTCTACAAAATTGAGTAGTACAGTGTAGTGGAAAGATCACTAGGTTCAGAAGTTATGAGTGTGAGTCTTGTTTCTGAAGCTCACAAATAGAAGTAAGTTAAGGTAAAAGGGGCTAGCTTTGCCCTGGCACTGGGAAATTTAGAGTATTGATGATAACATTGTCTTTCAAGGAAGGAAGGAAGGAAGAGAAAGGAACAGAAAAAGAAAGAAAGAGAAAAAAGAGAGGGAGGAAGGGAAGGAGTGAGGAAAGAAGGAGAGAGGAAGGAAGGAGGGAGGGAGGGAGGAGGCAGGAAGGGAGGGAGGCAAGGAAAAAGGAAGAAAGGAAGGAAAGGAAGGGAAGGAAGGAAGGAAGGAAGGAAGGAAGGAAGGAAGGAAGGAAGGAAGGAAGGAAAGAAGGAAGAGACAGGTTATGTTTTCCTGGCTGCTGCCCATTGAAGTCAAGGAATTCAGAAGAGAAAAACTGATATGGATTGTGAATATCTGGCTGAAAAGTGATGTCTGAGAATGAAATTTGGACTTATGGACCAGAGATAAAACTACAGAAATGATGACAATCTCTTGGCTAGGCCTAGTCTCTTTCCTGAACTTCAGTCCCATGTCACCAACTGCCTTTTGGCCATTTAAAACTAGATATAACAATGACTTTTCAAACTCAATATGCTTAGAACATAACTCCTTATCTTTTCCCCGAAACCTACTCTTCTGCAGGACTTCCTTAATTTCTCTTAAAGGCGCCATCATTCTTCTAGAGTAGGTTCATAATCTTGGCATCACCCCCAAGTGGCATAACCCCTTACTCCCTATGTCCAAGCAATTGCCAAATATTATTGTTTCTACATCTTCCTTCTCTGTCCTCCCACAGCTACCACCTTAGTTTAGACCCTCATTACCTCTCACTTTCGTTATTGCAAAACCCTTCTAAGTGATCTCCTGGATTTAAGATTTCCCCCACTCCAGTCCATCCTCTACAATGCTACCAAAGTTATTTTCTTCTGAATGCATCACTCTCTTGCTCAGTCAGCACCAAAGTCTCCCTATTACCTCTAGGATAAAATATAAATTCCTCTGTTTAGCTTTTCAAGCCCAACCCAACACCCAGCCAAACTGACTTTCTTTGTGTTCCCCCCTACACAACCTTCCTTCTCCAGCTCTTCACTTTTGCGTCATCCATAGGTTGGGACACCCCCATAGGAAGAGATTAAAGATTAATGGAGGGAGGAGGAGCAGGAGGGATGGTTGAGGTGCAATCTTCTGGAAAAGATATGAGGGGGTGGATTCAAGGACACATATAGAAGTTGAAAGAATTTATTATTTCTCTTATATTAATAATCAGTTTTGGGGATCCAGGATTGTTGGAGTTTTTTTTCCTTCTTATTTCCTCATTCAAAGCCCAGTGTCTCAAGGAGATTACTGGCCTTGACCAGAAATTTACCCCAACTAGACCAAGATATCTCAGTGGAATTGTTATCCAACTAGATAAACCTTACAAAGAGAATCTAATCTAGGTGAATTCTGGTCCATTGTGTTCTACTCACGCTTGGTTGGGGGTGTAGATCCTTTGTCCAGATTTCATTATAATATTCATTCTCTCATTAATTGTTAACCAATCAGAGTTGATTGCTGCCTGTCAGGAACACCCACTCTCCCAAGGGTATATAAGCATCGAGATTTCCAAGAGAGGTCTTTTGATTACAAGAGACAGCCAAGTAAACATCCTTTTATCAATTATTCACTAACCATAATTAATAAAATTATTAATTACCCAAAAACTACATCTCTCAAACTTTTTTATATGCCACAAGATATTGGCCTTGGTAAGGAGAAGGACTACCTCATTGTCAGAGACTAAGGGAAAGAAGGAGAGTGTGGGGTTTGAAGTCAATGGGTTTGGAGATGAAGAGAAGAGAGATAAAAAAGTTCTCCAAGAATGGCCTCAGTTTTTCAAATAAAGTAAGGGGTTAAATCCTCAACTGAAGTTGATGGGGGAAGGGGATATATGGAGGATTAAAGAGAGAAGAGAAAGTCAGGAAAAAATTCTGTGATCTATGAGATAGAGAATCAGTTACTAAGAAATAGAAGGATTGCCTTATTGCAGTGAGGACACAGTTAAAGTAGAATAACAGAATTCCCTTTCCCACCTTGGTGGTTTGCTCACGCCAACCTGAGTATAACTGCTGTTTAAGTGACATGCTGTGGATGATTCTTATACAGTCAGCAACCAACTTTTCATCCCCCAGCTCCACTAACAGGGCAGCACTGACACTGTGAAGGGATTTATCAACTTATATATCTACCCAGTTAGAACTTAGGTCTGAACCTCCACTGATGAATCCAGCCTCTTTTTTTTCACTTTCTATATTTCAGTGATCACTAGTCATATAGCTTTGATATAATAAAGTCAACTGTACACAGAAGTGGAATATTATATGCAGCATTTGCATGAGGTAATAAGCTAATAAACAATAAATAATAGCAAGCATATAATGCACCATAAAATATCAACCAGCCATCTATAAGCCTGCCAATCTCCTATACCCTAGAAGTACCATAGACATAAAATTGATCTGTACCTATAAGTTTGAGAAAAATGTATAGTATGGGTAATCCCTGGGTCAGGCACAGCAATGCAACCATACAGCACCCTCAGGATGTTTAATTCACACTTCTAGTAAGATTGCTCATCATATGCTAATGTTGAAACTCTATAGCAACAGTTCTTAATTATTTTTTGTGTCTCATGGACCCATTTAACAATCTGATAAAGCCCATGAACTCCTTCTCACAATAATGTATAAAGGAAAATACAAAGTATTACAAAAGAAATCAATTGTATTAAAACACAATTATTAAAATATTATGGAAAAAAAGTTCACAGACTTCAGGTTAAGAACCCCTACTCCAGTGGAACTTTGGTTCTAGGACATGGAATTCAGGACATGGAATGAACTGGAAAGCAGTAGGATTTGTGCTTCCCTCCAGCCTCTACTGGGGGCAAGTAGGTGGCTCAGTGGATAAAGTGCCAGGAGTGGAGTCGAGAAGACCTGAGTTCAAATCCAGCCTCAGATACAAGTTTATGATCCTAGGCAAGTCATGTAACCCTGTTTGCCTCAGAGTCCTCATCTGTAAAATGAACTGGAGAAGGAAATGACAAATAATTCCGGTATCTTACCTTTTCCAAGAAAACCCCAAATGGGTGAAGAAGAGTCAAACACAACTGAAACAACTGAGCAGCAACAGCTAACCTCTACTGTCTGGACACCAGTAAGGATCTATGATCAGTTCCAATATCAGTTAGGACCTTGAGTATGTTATACATATGCATTTACTTTATTAACATTCCCTATGGGGGGAAAAATCCTTCCTTCATCATTTACTAGAGATTTCACCATCAGCATGAATTAATTCTCAGTCTTAGTTTCCTCATCTGTAAAATGGGGGTGATAATGCTTGTTGTACCTATATCCACACGGTTGTTTTGAAGCTTAAATTAGATGTGCCAGTGTGACACGTAGGTAGTTAACAAATGCTTGTTGATTGACACATGAACACATATATTATATGTGTACATATGTGCTGCGTTTTGTTGTTTGTCCTTCGTTTTCAAAGAGGACCAATGACATCGTGGGTGCCATCTTGACTTATAGCAGAACTAGATTAAAGTGAGGCAGAGCTACACAAAGTCATCAGCTTCACTCCCTCTTCCCAGAGTCATCAAAGTGCAGTGGCAGGACAAAAGTCAAAACTACTAGTGATACAGCCTAGGATGCAGTGGATGACTTTGGTGTCTTTGTTGTCCGACCAAGTTCTAAGAACTCCACGGCAACTGCTTCAGCCTCCTTCACAGCCATTGGAACAAATTGTTCTCATCTGCCTCTTCCACTGGGGGAAGTCTTCATATGCTTGGGGTAGATATCCTCCTACCTCACTGATGGGTTTGAGGCCCATCAGTTATCATATATAATATATGTGGGGGAATACACATATGCATGTTTTCCATGTGGAGTTTTAGGGTTTTTAAAAGCACTTTTAAAAAGCTCACTATTTGAATATCACAACCATCCTGGGAGGTAGGTATCACAAGCGTTGTGCTCCCTCCCCATTTTTCAGAGGGGAAAACTGGTTCTTAGAATGTCACTTGCCCAGGCCCAGGCATAGTAAATGGCAGAGGCTGATATATAAGTCCTCCTGGCTTTAGGCCCTTGATATTTATACTGTGTGAGTTGCATCTCACTCATTTCATTCTGATTTAATCTTTAAAGACTTTTATATTGTGTCACTTGAGAGTCCATGTAGTAAAGCAGGAAAATAAAATAAAGTTGAATTTTTAAAAAAAAAGCATGGTCCTTAAATTTCTTCTCCTTCTTCTTCTGCAAACCAATAAGAAATGTCATTTCATGAGACACTTGCTCATGTGATCTTACTGTGCTCATGATAACCATAAATAAAAGGAGGACCATGAAGATAATCACAACTTTCATATCAAAATTTGTTCAGAGTATGAAGAGGTAGAGAAATGCTATCGAGAATGTGACAAGAGTCTCCAAACATACTCAACATAAGGTTTGATATTAAGTGACTTTGAGGCAAAAAGGGTGTTGGACCTATTGGGAACTAATGCCCTGCCCCCCCAGATGAAGAATGAGCTCTCGGGCTTTGAGAATGTTTCCAGAATTCAGCCAAAGCCGTGAAGAGCAGCTCCTCTATCCAGAAATTACAAGCCCAAATCAAGTATGGCGATGAGTCAGACTGCTCCCACTACCCTTCATGCCATTTAACTAATCATAATACTCAAGGATCCCAAAGCATGGATCTGGAAGCAGAGGCAACAAATAATACCATAGTTTGTATTTCCCCACCAATCCTTACCTTTGCACCATTAAGAAGGGAGGGAAACTGAATAACACATGGTAGAGTAGGGACCTTTCCTTTAAAAAAGGAGAAGATTGACTAGTCTTTAGACCATCATTAGAGCTACCCCACCCTACTGCATTGTACTGCATTCAGAGTAGGAGACGTACAACCTTTCCTATCTCCAGCCTTCCTACAGCCTCAACGAGCCATATCCTTCAATAAATCTTACTTGAATGAGTGAGTTCCACATATTGGCTTTCTCTACATCTCTCTTTTCTAAGCACAGACACTGGTTTACTTTAGAATCATTCATTTGGAGAGGCATTTACTATCAAACATTGGAATTAAAATGGCTATGAGAATTTCATCAATCTTTACTTTAAGGGGGAAATAATCTACAAGATTAGGGAAATAATGACAATATATGTGAACATAGAGGAGGATGGCAAATGTGGTTCAGCCTTAAGAAATAAGAAGCCAAAGGCTTACAGACTGTTCTGAAGACTCATTCATATATATCATTTGTATTTTCTCCCAGAAGAGAATTTGAATGTGCTAGATTTGACAAGACGCTGAAAATCACGCACACAACACACACACACACCACAAATGAATCTATCTTAGACAGAAAATAATTATTTACTATTGCAGGAATTGAACCACCAAGTGGAACAAAAGTTAAAATTAGCAGCAAATTGGAAGAAAGAATGATGATGAAAAGACACTGAAAACAACTGCAGCAACTTCAACCTGGCTTTTTTTAAGCAAGTCCTCAGATGCTTAAAAAAAAAAAAGAAATGGAAAAAAGAAATTTATTTGGATTATCAACATTCCCTGCCAAAACAGAAAATCCTTCCTTTGTCATTTACTAGAAGTTTGACAATAGGCATGAATTAATTCTTCTCAGAATCAGTTTCTTCATCTATAAAACAAGGGTGATAATGCCTACAGTAGGGCAGCTAAGTGGGACCATGGAGAAAGCACTGGACTTGGAATCAGGAAGACTCATCTTCCTGAGTTCAAATCCAACTTCAGACATTTGCTAGCTGTGTGACCCTGGGCAGGTCACTTCACCCTGTTTGCCTCAGTTTCCTCATCTGTAAAATGAGCCGGAGAAGGAAATGGCAAACCACTCCAGTATCTCTGCCAAAATTAAAAAAAAAAAACAACCAAATGGGGTCACGAAGAGTTGGACATGACTGAAATGACTCAATAATAAGGCCTGTTGTACATCACAGAGTTGTTGTCCAGATTTAGTTAGATAATGTGTGTAAAATATTTTCAAGCCTTAAAGTGCTGCAGAGGTACCAGTTATTAGTTATTGAAAATACAAGAAAGACAGATTTTTGCAAATGATTTTCTTCAGCAAACCACTTCTTCATAATCATGCTATTGACTGAAAGGTGCAGAAAATACAAGATCCCACTGTGCTTTTTGGTTGTTAATTACAAAAAAAGAATAAGAAGGAAAACCATTTGATTCCTAAAGCAAAACATAGCCTGCTAGCATATCCTTTGAGGCTTTACCCTATTAAGTTCATTCAAGATTTCTTGATAAATGAAACCCAAGATGTAACTTTTCAACAACCATCTATTCAACAACAGGTCAGCCAGGCATAAAACTGGGACACATATGTTCACCAAAGGTGTTTGCCACTGTCATGGAAGATGTCCTGTGCAGAGCATAAATGGAAAACAATTCTATACTATCAGTAATTAATTTCTCTAGGTACTCTGTATGCAGATAATATTGTGTTTATTGGATCAAGCCTCAGAACACTGCAGAGTCTCTGGCATAAGAACCAGGATTACTCATAAGAGATGGTTCTAACCATCCATACAGGAAAGTTGAATGGATGAAAAATGTAAGTATCCAGACTATGCCAAATAGTTGCAGAGCAGTCTAAGTGTTTTCTATATTATTTTATTTGATCCTTACAATGACCCAGTGATATAGGTACTGTTATCCCCATTTTACAATGAGGAATCTGAGACTAAAAGTAGTTAAGCGACTTGCCCAGGATCTTAAGCTAGTAAGTGTCTAAGGGAAGATTTAAACCCAGGTATCTTTGACTTCAAATCCATCATTCTTCCCAGAACCACCAAGTCGCATTTGAGTTAGTACATCAGTGTAAATAGAGATGGATGCATAGATAGTTAGATGATAGATAATATTTAGATAGAAATAGAAATATTTGTGTATGCATATATCTATGTATCTTTATATACATATACATCTATACCATCTGTATATATATATATATAATACATAGAACTATATGTATGCATACCATATATCTATGTATACTATATATAATATATATCTGTCTCTATCTCTATTATACATAATACATTATATAGATAGATTATATTTCATATGTAGATTGTACCTATTTATACATTATATAGATGAACATATACTATATATGGACAGCTAAGTGGTGAAGTGGATAGAACATCTACTCCAGCATCTTTGCCAAGAAAACCCCAAATGGAGTCATGAAGAAACAGACCTGACTGAATAACTAAACAACAACATACTACATATGAGATATACAACATATATCATAACCATGTATAGTATATATTATACAAAATAGATATATAGATGAATATAATATATTAAATCTTGCATATAATATGTTGTATATTGTATAATGGTATATAATATGTATATGTAGATCTCTATGTGTCATATCTATCAATATTTATACATATAATATCGATCTATTTGTCTATATATCAAAATATAGATATATCTATCCATCTACACATATAGAGATAGAGAGAGAGAAATAAAGACAGAGGTAGAGATGATAGAGATTTCTTGGGTAGGAGCTTCAGAATAACAATGAGCTGGTACTAGAATTGAATAGGAGGAAAAGAGTGGGTTAGACTGAATTTGGGAAAGTGTATGATGCTTTTAATGAAACCCTTTTCTTTTTTAATAAAAAAGCCCCCATCTTTTTTAACACAACTGTTCTCCTGGTAGTATGGCATGGTTGCAAATCTTAGAACACCTCAATCTCCAAAGCCTCATCATGTGGGTGTTCCAAAGATCATTGGAGAAACATATAGGTCACGAGCTATAACTCTGTAATGGACCCCAGAAGCTCCTTAGTCCAACATGGTGGACACAGATAGGCTGCAGCATATTTCTAAAGTTGATTTAATCACAGGAAGTAGCAAACTTAGACCTAGAGGAATAAAGTGACTGACCTAAGGTCACATAGCAAGTTAATGACTGAACCAAGACTGGAACTGAGGTTTCTTGATGTTTTATTAGGATACCATCTTTGAAAAATTTAAAGAGATAAATAAATGTAAACAGTTATAATTGTTGTAATCTCCACAGCTCCTTTCCTCTGCTCCAAATTAAATTAACCAAATTAAACTATGAAGCATTCTATTGTCATTTTCAAGCTATGTGGCACAGTGGATAGAGTACAGAAACTGGAGTCATGAAGACCTAAGTTAAATCTAGTTTCAAATACTTACTAACTGTGTGACCCTGGGCAAGTCACTTGACCCTGTTGTCCTCAGTTTCTCATCTATAAAATTAACTGGAGAAGGAAATGGTAAACCACTCCAGTATCTTTGCCAAGAAAACTCCAAATGGGGTCACAAAGAGTCAGACATGATTGAAATGACTAAACCACAAAATTGCCATATTTTGTACTTTCTCGTCTCCAAGTTTTGCTCACCTAATGGCTAAGTAAGGAATGCCCTCTGCCATCTCCTACTCATCCTTTAAGGATCAGTTCAGGTGTCTTCTCCACTTAACCTCTCTGGGTCTTAGTGTCCTTATCTGTAAAATGAGAAGGTTAGACTAGATTAGCTTTGAGGTCCCTTCCAGATTTAAATTTATAGTTCTATGTTCCGAATGAGCTTGAGCAAGCAACTTCACGTTTGTAGGACTCAATTTCCTCAACTCCCTAAGGTCCCTTTCAAGTTTAAATCCTTTAATCTTTCTCATTCTCTCTGTCTTAGATCATGTTAAGGCCCTGATGAACCCTGAATATAGTGATCTGAGGAAGACCCACTTCCTGACCCCATTCCCCAATGAACTAATGAATGAAAGAAAAACATTATTATTAAATGCTTACTACTTCACTGTAATTCCAGTAATTGGTCCTAGATCTGCTCTCAGTTACCACACAAAATAGCAAATTTAATCTCTTCCACATTCGAATCCCTTCAAGTATTTGAAAAAAAAATGATGATATCCCTTTTAAGTTTTTTCTTCTGCAGGCTAAAACCTCCATTTCTCTAACTGCTTCTTTCTTTCTTTCTTTCTTTTTTTTCTTGGAGGCAGTTGGGGTTAAATGACTTGCTCAGAGTCACACAGCTAATAAGCATCTGAGGCCAGATTTGAACTCAGGCCCTCCTGACTGCAAGGCCAGTCCTATCCACTCAACTATTTCTGGAACAATACAGCTTTCAAAGCCCTCACCATCCTTATTGTCTGCTTCTCGAGACGCTCTTGTTCATCAATGTTCTTTTTAAAGTGAATAGCTAAGATGAATTATTTCCTGGGCTGCTAAAAGAGCTTACAAATATGACATTAGATCCTATTTCAATAGCTCTTAGAAATGCATAGAGAACAGGAGAAGTTCCAAAAGACTGAAAATAGACAAATGTACTACTTTCAAAATCAATCAGTAATAATTCTAGAAATTACACGTAGGTAAGTCTAATTTTCTTTTCCGTGTCAAAACCCTAAAACCACTTATTAAATGAAAGTTTGTGAACATTTAAGAAAGGAGGATCAACATGGGTTCACAAAGTGTGAGCCATGTCAAACTAACATTTCCTTTCTTAAAATTGTGTTTTAGGCTAATAAACAAACTTTCCCTTACTTGACCATATAGTCCTTTTCTCAGGGAAAGCTGCCTCTTTCTTTCTGACCACAACTTTCAGCTTCTCTCTGGTTTGCTAATCAGATTTCATGAGGTAGTTGTTAATATCTGTGGGTGTTGGAGTGAGGGATGGGGAAGGCAGAGGATAGGGAAGATGGGGCCACAGTGATTAGGAAGCATGTGTTTGGGTGAGCTGGGGATCAAAGATAAGCATGGCAAAGGAAATCTGAAAAAAAAAAAAAGCATGTAGCTCCTTCAGAGGCTCCCAGTACTCAATGATCACAAAATGAATACCTGGTTGTTCTTTTAGCCATCACTGGAGAGAGAAGGCAATTTTGTTCCCACTGACTGAAAGATTTATGGAGCAATGAAAACAATCATAGCACCCACCTGAAAGCACAGGCCCCCAAGCTCCATCATACCAGGCTGTGTTATGAGCCAGGGGGGTTAGGATCCTGGCGTGTAGAAACATGGCTTGTATGGAATAATAACAGTTGACATTTACATAGAGCTTGAAGGTTTGGAAAGGGTTGTACATATAAATATAAAAACATATTTTATAGATATATAGATATATAGATATTTCATTTGAACCTAATAATAACCTTGTGAAATAGGTACTAGAAATATGATCACCTTTTTACAGATGAGAAAACAGAGTCAGAAAAGTTAAGTGACATGCCCATGATCACACCACAAAATGAGGAAGTATCCGTTAGGATTCCAACGCAGATTTCTTCTGCTCTTGGTCTACCATACTTTACATAAGAGGTGCCATAAACACCTGAGGGCCACATGCTGCTGAGTACAGTGAAACCAGGTTGAAATATAATTGGGTAATGTTTAACAAGATAAATATGAATACGATAAAACACAGATGATGTTAATTTGTGGTTTTCTAAATTGATATGTGGCCCGCAAAGATTTGTTACTGTTTGAGATTGACATCGCTGTTTTATGCCAAGTCATCAAGCATTTATTAAGTTTTTATGTGGGACAGTCATTGTGCTAAGTGTTTGAGGATACACACAAACACACACACACGCACACACACACACACACACACACACACACACACACACACACACACACACACAAAAGAATACCTATCCTCAGGTACCTATCCTACAATCTATCAGAGGATACAACATGCAAACAACCCTGTGCAAACCTGTTATACAGGATAAGTTGGAAATAATCTCAGAGTGGGGAAGGTACTACTACCATTAAGATAGAACAGCAAAGCCATCTTGCAGAAAATGGGATTTTACTTGAGATTTGAAGAAAGTCAAGGAATCCAGGAAGCAAAGGTGAGGTGGGAGAAGAATTGAACTCAGTTGTCCTAGCTTCAGGCCTATGCTACCTGGCTGCCCCATTCCTCATGGAATAGAAAGGAATGGACTAGTATTTATTAAGCACTTACTACGGGAATGATGTTTTCAGTGATGTTGTCACCTGCTTTCAACAAGGACAAAAATGGCACCAAAGGTCAGCTACTACAGAGATGGTAAATTATTTAACTTGAAAAAAGCTACAAGAATCAGATTGCATGCCATCTTGGGGAGGCAGGAGCGGAGGGAGAAGGAGAAAAATTTAAAACTCAAAAGTTTTTGGAAGTGATTGTTGATAATTCAAAATAAATTAATTTAAAAAAAAAGAAAAAAGCTGCAAGGCAAGATTAAAGTGGAGGGAAAGTCGGTGCACAACTTTTTATTTTCTGATGATTGTGCACTCAATGAAGCCTCTGAGGCTGAGATACAACAGAGTATGAATCGATTCTTTACCACCTAAGCTAATTTTGGCATGACAATTAACACACACACACACACAAAAAAAAAAAAACAGAGGTTCTCCACCAGCTAGCACTACGCTATCCATATGTGGAGCCATTGGTTATGGCAAATGGGAAAATTTTGAACGCTGTGGATAAGTTCACTTACCTTGGCAGTATACTTTCCTGGGATGTCCACATAAATGATGAGGTTGAGGCACACATTGCCAAAGTTAGCTCAGTGTTTGGGAGGCTCTGAAGGAAAGTATGGGAGAGAAGAGGGATTAGTCTGCCTACCAAACTGAAGATCTACAGAGCCATTATGCTGACCTCAATATTCTATGCCTGTGAAAAGTGGACAGTATACTAGCACCATGCCAGGAAATTGAATCACTGGCATTTGATTTGTCTTAGAAAGATTCTGAAGGTCACCTGACAAGATCAGGTACCCAACACTGAGGTCCTTTCTCCAGCTGAACTGACAAACAAGGCAAGTGCTCACGAGATCAGAAGTGATACTAGGACACTCTCAAGGCCTCTCTGAAGAATTTTGGAATCAATTGTGGGACATGGAGACATTGACACAGGACCACCTAGCTGGTGTGCACACATCAAAGAAGTTGTCGTGCTCTGCAAGCAATGCAGAATTGTGATAGCTCAAAGGAAAGGTAAGAAGTGCAAATTTAGAGACATCTTCATTCCAGATGTCCATATGGACTATTTGTGACTGACCTGTAGTAGAGCCTTCCAAACTTGTATTTGTCTGATCAGCCAGTCAGACACACTGTACATCTACCTTGACATAGTGATGTCATTTTGGTCCTCTTCAAATAAGGATAACAACCATAATGTAGCAGTTCCTTTGTAGAACCTTCCCTTGTGCTTGTTCTCTCTTTAGGCTACATATAATAAAATAATATTAGGATGGTACTTTAGTTTGAAGTCCTCAGTTCAACAGAATAGAAAACCTTGTCAGTACTTAATCTATGTTTTAGTAGACATTCTTGTAACTCCCCTTTCAATGGCATAAGCTATTTCTAAAGGGAAACTAAGCCATAGTTCAGGGAGAAAGTCTATTCTTTTTGAAGACAGAATTAGGGTGCTGACTAGACAAGGGCAGGAAGTACTTGATTAATCTACTTTAGAGTATAGTTCTAGTGGTGTGCTGGAGTGAGCTCAAATCTGCTCGCAAGAGTTGATTGTTAAATTTTCAGTGTGAGCATTTATACCTCAGAAGTTGGCAAATGCTACAAATCAGAACTTGATTTATTGTTTAATTGATTTAGACTTGAGGAAATGATGGAGAAAATGTTAATTATACAGATTAAAATTAAAAGTGTGTCATGTAGACTCATTTTTCTTTCTGGAGAGCCAATTATTAATCTTTTACCAGTACACCTTTGAATACTTCCCTCTTTTCCCCAAACCTTGAACAGAGTAGGATAATGATCAGACCAAAATAAGTCTTTGATTAATTCAAATAGTAGCACCATCCCTTGAGTTCTTCTTTGACCAAGTGGAAAGAAGAATCCTTAAAGGAAGTGGTTAAACAGGGATTGAATTGTCTTAGGAAAATGATTTCCCTGTGCCCAAAAGTCAACTGACTATTATTCTGTCTGATGAACCAGAACCATTGTCTATACTTTGTCCTTAATTATGGAGATTGTCTCTGTTATTGAACCTTATAAATAGTAACTAGAAAATGTCTTGGGTAAAGAGATTTACAAAGACATGGGGAAACCATGTCCCTTTCATATTTTGTTCTGTCTAAGCAATGATGCTAAGAATTAAATTACTAAAGTTATCAATTTATCTCTGGAAAATTAGTGCCCAAACTGAAGAGTACTTAATTTTTTTTTCACACCCTACTCTTGAAGAATTCACATTCTAATTGGGAGAGACAATACTTATAGGAAAATTTGATTACAGAGCAGATGGCAAATCCCATTAGTCTGGATAGCACATAAACAGAGCAGACTATAAGACCCAATGGTCCTTAGGGTCCAGTTGTAGGGCAGAGAGTAAGTCCTGGTGGTCTTTCATCTATGGGAAGGATTGAAGTTGGAGACTGCCTGCTAATTGGCAATCTTCATTTTTAGAGCATCATCATTTTCATCTCTAATATCTGTAAGAGATCCACAATGAAGATGAAAATCTGCCAGTATGAGTACTACAGGAGAATTGAGACAGACGGGGTAACCATGACCATGATGATAAAGCCAATGAGTTGGAAACTCTTGCCACCTACATGCTGAACAAATCATCCAGGTCCGCAAATACGATGATGTACAGGAAACTCTTCTCTTCATCTAAAGCCAGGGCTTATAGAAGTATGTACAGCTATGACTGCCCCAGAGCAGTTCATAACTAAGTCCATAACTCCTGGGAACAGTAAGTCCCCAGGGAATCTGAGCAGAAGGTAGGCTGCAGCATGGGATAAGGGTTTCTGTGCTAGCCTGACAGGCTCTGCTGTCCATGGATATAGCATTCTTCTTGTTCAGTCTTCCACTCTTACAAGGAGTAGTAGGGCTTTGGCCCCACTCACAGGAATAGCTTCAGGGTCTTACCTTTGGGCTGGAGTGGGAAAGCAAACCAGTGGTGGTAGCAGACTTCTCCTTACTGGGCATGGCCACAGAGCTCACTCACCCGCCCCAGGTTAGGCTAGCTCCTAGAATTATCCTGGGGTTATTGTCCACTCTGAGTTTATCTTGTTCAGTTCCAGCTCTCTGCAGCATTTTTAGAAATCTTGAGCCACATTTGTTCCACCCAAGCCATCATTTCCATTCCCAATCCATCAGAAGAGTGGATTCCTCACTTGGAACCATGAGGGTCTTGGCTTGGTTTATCTTGCATGATTCCAGACCTCCATAGATCTTCTTGGTGGACCATCTCCCCACTTCCAGGTCCTCTTTATGTTTTATTTTCATCCATTAGGACATAAGCTCCTCAAGGGCAGAGATGTCTCCTTTAATTTTCATCACCAGTGCTTAGCACAATGTTTGAAACAGAAAGTGCTTAATAAATACTTTATGTAGGTAACCAGCTAGCTATAGCCAGAGGAAGCTTTGAGCTCCCCGATAGTGATAAGACAACCAGAACCACAGGCCCTGCCCTAGGCTGAGCCAAGAGCTTGGATCTACATAGATCATGAATCTATCTCAACTGCTGGGAGTTCCTCCAGAGATGTTGCCTCTGCAGCTTGTGACTGGCCTTGCTGGCAGCCTGAGTATACTCACTGCATGAGCATTCCTTTGCCCACTTGCAGGAGTGTAGCTGTGAGGAACTAAATGAACACAAATTACACATTTCCTAGAACTCTTGGGGTCAGATCCTTATAAGAGTAGCAGGCTTATAGCAACTTGGTAGATGCTTTATTATTTAATTATGTATTATGTGTTCATTGTTATGTATTGTTTCTTTGCTTATTGATTTTATAACAACTGTATGCCTTATCCAAGTATGTATGTCAGCTTTCGTGTAAAGTCAACCCTCTTAATTTCAAGATCAGAGTTCTCTGAAATAAAGAAAGGTCAAAGAAGGAGGTGGGGTTCACCGGTAGATGGGGACTCATTAACTAAATTCTGATTGGGTTATGTCAAAAGTCCCCATACTCTTTAGTAAGAAGTGAACATCCTTTATGTAAGGGATGAGTAGAAGATCACAAACTCAGAACCAAAGAGAGCTGTCCATTTACCCAGAACTTTTACCCACTTGGGTCTTGTGAATAACTGTTAGGGTGAGCTTGGGACGTCCCCTCTCCACCCCACCCCCACTCCTAAGCCTCAGAGCTAAACAGAATCAAGGGGTGGGTGGGTGTTAGTAGCATCCAGTGGTAAGATAATACCAGTAATTACCTACATGTGGTTGTTGCCAGGATCAGATGAGGCACTTTGTAAAACTTAGAGCACTACAAAAGCAATCATGTTGTTTCTGCCTGGTGGGAAAGTGAATTGGATCATGAACCTGACAAGCTTAAACTGAAAAACTAGAATGGGTCACTATCAGATGTTTCTGTTTTATTCTTTTGAGGGTTTTTTGCAGTGCTAATGTCTAAGAGGCTAACATGAGCAGAAAACCAGTTATAGTCATTAGACTGTAATGTCCTTGAGGTCAGGGGTTTTCTTTTGCCTTTTTTGTATACTCAGTGTTTAGCACAGTGCCTTGGCACAATGTTGGTGCTTAATAAATATTTATTGACAGACGGATGGAATAGAAAATCAGGCCAAATGGTTAATACTGAATCAGAAGGGTTACCAGGGGTGTTGAGTAGCTGCCCAACTCAACCCACCGTTATCACTCGTTACTGTTGCTGCTATTGCTGTTGCTCTAGTGCTGTCAGCTCTCCTATAACTCCCTCATCGGCCACCTTCCCCTCCAAGCTGACACACCACTATGGTCCAAGGCCACCCTGCTCCTTCTCAGCCACTGGTACAGCCATGGACTCAGTAACATTTAGTTAACCAGTGTCAGGCAGGGAGGAGTTAGAGACAAACACTAGGTATGAGAAAAAGGGCCATGCTCCACAGGGAGTGAGGTTGAATGTTCTATGCTTTGTTGTTCAGTCATGTCCAGCTCTTCATGACTCCATTCGGGTTTTCTTGGCAAAGATACTGGAGTGGTTTGCCATTTCCTTCTCCAGATCATTTTACAGATGAGGAAACAGGTAAACAGGGTTAAGTGACTTGCCAGGGTCACACAGCTAGTGTCTGAGGCCAGATTTGAACTCAAGAAGATGAATTTTCCTCACTCCAAGCCCTGAACTCTAAGCACTGTGCCACCTAGCTGCCCTTTTGCACCACCTGGCTACCCCATGCTCTATGAAGGAGACAATAAATCAGTGGTCTTAAGTATGATTTCAAGTTCAAATTGGAGAGAGAGCGAATAGGATTCCCCACGCCACTGGAGATGGAATAAGTGGAATTGGGAAGTCCAGGCAGAATCAGGATAACTAAGAGAATTCACATAAGTTCAGGGCTTATGTGCCCCAGGAAAGCAAAAATATCAGGGAAAGCCAGTTACAGATAGTAGCTTGGAACAGCAGTCACTACCTTAGAGAGTGGTCACTGCCTGATAATTTGTCCTGGCCAATGTGCATAGCTTGTGGGCCAGCCCTCCCTATACCTCCTCTTAAAAAGACACAGTTGTCAGAAGATTATGCACCTAGGAGGAGGTAGGGGTGGATGAAGAGAAAGGACTAACTGGATACCTGGATTACAGTATAAACCTGCCTTGGCATGGGGCCTTGGAAAAAGCCCTGGATTTGAAGTTGGAGAACCTGAGGTCAATTTCCACCACTGCTACTCACCCTATGTGACCTTGGACAAATCACTTTCTCTCTCTGGGACTTAATTTCTTTATCTGCAAAATGACTGAATTGGACTCTCTTTTCAATGGCCTTTTGAAAAATTAAATAGAGCTCTGTGTCTAAATGTATGTGGGTAAGGCAGAGATTTTGCAGGAATTTTTGTAACTTTATATCATCTCCATTTTCTCAATTCAACGATAATGTTAATAGCTAGAGTTTATATAGCTCTTTAAGATTTGCAGAGCATTTTACAAATGTGAAATCATTTTATCCTCACAACAACCCTTGGAGATAAGTAGTATTATCATTCCATTTTACTAATGAGGAAACTGAGACAGACCGAGGTTAAAAGACTTGCCCAGGGTCACATGGCTAGTAAATTTCCATATTTGAACAAAGGTGTTCCTGGCTTCAGGCCCAGCGCTCTGTCCCCTGCACCATCTTGCTGCCTGCTATATGCCAACTATTCTATACATGTACCCTAACCCCTCTGTCTCTGTCAACTCTATTCTCTTCATCCTTATCTATATCCACTGTCTCCTCTCTTGTATCTGCCCTCTCTTCCCTGTCTGCATCTAACACTTCTTTTTTATGTCTAGTCTGCCTATCTGAGAAGTCTCAGACCCACTCTTGCCTAGGGAACAGCTAATCTATGGCTGCGATGTCAATCAGTATTAGATCACTAATGATAGTTTAAATTTGTTGTTATGCCCTCACTAGCTGGCCTGATGCTGACTGACAGCTCATCAGGCCAGTGAACGGGTACGCCGAAAGGCTGGAGAGTGCTTGACTTTTCTTCTTGCTCCAAGTTTCTCCTCCCTCTGTTAATTTGCTGCAAAAAGATCTCTAACATCAATCATGTACTGCAGCCCAGGATACTCCTGAATCTTCAGATTTCTGCCTGCTACCTCTCTCATCAATAACTAGGAGATGAAAGGCTTGGTAAGCCTTGGTAGAAGTGGAGGGAAACTTCTAGTTGGCAGCATCTCTTTGTTTCCAAATGCCACAGAGTTATTTTGAGGTAGTCTTCTTGACAAAATGTAAAGTAAGATTTCTCTTTAGATATTCCCTCCCCTCCCACCAATTCCGTTAATGGTATCCACATGTTGCTCAGCAAATAAGTTGCTGAAAAGGGAACAGCAGCCCAAAAAGATTGTGGAAAGAGTAGATGGTGCAGTGTCACCAGTTTGAAAGATTCAGGCAGCCACTCAAAGGAGGCTACCCCATCCACGTGGTAGACAAACTGGGCATACTGAAAGGCCCTTCAAGGCTGGCTCCTCATTAAAACTAGGTGTGCTAAGAGAATCCACGTGTAGTCCTTTTGAAACCTAAAGCCCTATATGTAAATGCTATCTCTTATTATTATCATCCTCTTAGAGTTCTGGGCAATGCTCTTCAGATTACATACTGATGAGGAGAATAAGCGCTGGTAGGAGTTCCCTACACCAATGAAATAATAGATGAGGACAAAATCTTTCAGCAGAGTGGAGGGGAAAGACTCAGTCTGGGAGTCCAGAGGTAAGGGTTCTATCAGCTTTCTGTGTGACTTTGACTGACTGACTTCCCCATCTCTAGGCTTCATTGGCAAAATGATGATTACATCCTTTCCAAGCACTATAATGCTATGATTCTGCGATCCTCTCTCTAATATTAGAGGGAAAGAGTGGAGGAGAAGACCTTGTGAAGAGGTCCAATAAAGCATTTCCATGCATAAAATAAAACTCATAGGATTACAAAGGAAACTATATTGAAATATGGTTGTCAAAATATTTTTTTAAAGTACACAGACCCCTGGTTAAAAACATCCATCTTAAAAACTTGTCTCCAGCACTAAGAGGTTAAGTGACTTGACCAGGGTCATACAGACATTATGTGTCAGAGAAGAGTTGAACAGTTTCTTCACATCTCTTGACTTTAATTCCTTCACTAGTAAAAATAAGACTGTTGGGTTAGATGGTCTCTAAAGCCCCGACCATCTCCAATATACAATAATTTTGCTAATGTGATGACATGTAAGGATGGAGATCCGTGAGCACAACTACTTCTTCCCCCTTCATTGACCTTTTCCAGTTACCCTTCCACACTCTCCAGTTTAGGGATATATGTCCATTCCTC
The DNA here is from genome assembly GCF_003287225.1 of Phascolarctos cinereus. Classification (NCBI taxonomy): domain Eukaryota; kingdom Metazoa; phylum Chordata; class Mammalia; order Diprotodontia; family Phascolarctidae; genus Phascolarctos; species Phascolarctos cinereus. The sequence goes on along the minus strand of NW_027555958.1, from coordinate 233,878,087 downwards.
TAGGACCTTTTCTTTGTCACAGACCCCTTTAGCACTCTGTAAAAACCCAGAGATCTCTCCTCAGAAGAACTATATTGTTTTTTATATATACTAATTATACATAATATATAGAAGCTATATATTTTTTAATGTTTAAAATAAAGTCTCTAGGATTACAAAGGAAACTATCTTGAAATATAATTATCAAAATATTTTTTCAAAACTATTAGTTCATGGACCCTAGATTAATATCCCCTGCCTAGGAGACCTTCTCTTCTTTTCCTCACAATTCTCTAATCATTTCTGTGCCCTTTGGCACTGACTCTCAGTAGATGAGACTGCAGGTTTTCCTTTCCTGGGGCTATCTGTCTTCCTGTAATTGGTCTGACATTGTCTGTCAGGGGTCTGCAATTAAATCTGCCATTTCTCCCAGGGTCCCTTTCGGTCTCTTTATTGGCTTCACTCATGGTGTGCCTTGGTCTTCTGTTCCTCTGGAGCCCTGGCTGAGGGCCCTGGTCCCTGTACGTGACATAGCTGCAAGTTACCTGGTTTCTGAGGACAGCTGGGACCCTTTACTTGTTACTTTTTCTCTCAGGATAAGTAATATTTCCCCCAGGGATATGTAGCCATTCCTGAACCTATGCCACAATGCAGAGGAAAAACAAGATGTGTGTGTATGTGTGTGTGGGTGTATCCAGTGGCCCTGACTGTGCCTGTATCAGTCAACCTCATTGCCTAAGGGCTAGATTCAGAATCATAGTTCAAGTTTACCCATTAGTTTACTGTGTGACCTTGAGTATCACATGCCCTTTGGGGCTTCATGTTCTTCATCCATAAAAGGGTCAGGAGGTTGGACTAAGGTCCCTTCCAGATACTAAATCCTATGACCCTATAGTGGGAGGAGGACAACCTTATTTTGCCCCTTTCACAGGAAAGAATCAACTGCTACGTCTATTCTTTCAAATCTGGATAATGTAATAACTAATGCTAAAATGCAGGATGAAGAGAGAGAAAGAGGAAAGGAAAGGTGAGAGAAAGAAAACAGATATAGAATGAGGGTGTAGAAGGAAAGGAGAGCAGAACCCCAATTAATAAATCTTGTACTTGGGACCACTACAGTTCATGGGAGGCATGGAGCTGCTTAGTAGAGGACAGTACAGTTATCACTCCCACAACGTAACTTTCCCCATCATGGTTTTGATATATCGTAAGTCAGCATAAGAAATTAAATGTGAATTTGGGGGGAGTTATGGGGAGGCTGAAGACAACATGTGAAGGTGAATAGACAACATAGAAAAAGTTTAGAAACTCAGAAATGCATAAAATATATGCTCCGTATTGTATAATATCAATATATTTTATCTTTTAATGCCATAATAATTCAGACTTCTCTGGTATAAAGGAAGGGACAAAAAATGTTATGTGGAGTTTCTAGATTGCAGGGGGCACTATGCCCCTAACTCCTGTAATGTGGAAGGGATAATTGTAGTTACAGATGTACTTGCCCCAGGACAGGGACACCCTACCCTCACTCAGAAAGTCCAAGTCTTGCCCTCAAGGGCATTGGAAGGAAAGCAGAAGAGGAGGACCAGAGTGAGGACAAGCAGCCAGGCATGGTTGGGCTATAAGACAATTTGCCTACGAAGGGGAAGCATAGCCACCCAGGAATATCAGCACCATGGAAGAAAACTCCCTTTGTCCCTAGTTACAGCTCTGGAGGCCATCGAGAAGAAAAGTAAGGGAGAAACTCCAAGGCCAGCTACTAGGACCAGTGTACATCTTAACTAACTGTCCTGAGTCTGGGCCTGAGGTTAGCAAGTTATGAATTAAATTTTATCTGTTCATCCAGGCATGATCAGGCTCTAAGGAATCAATCTACATTAGCCTAATTCACAAGAACTGACTAAAACCAAAATGCCAAGTGGATAATTTGTAATAAGGAGCATATCTTTCCAACAGAGGGAGAAATGTCTGTGTACACTATCTACAACACCTCTTTTCCTTTATCAAGGCCCCTGAGACACTGAATTGGTCAGGCAGTCAATAGTCAATAAACATTTATTAAGTGCCTATTATATACTAGGCACTGTGCGAAACACTAGATTCTTAGTTATTTGGATTATTAATTAATTGCTAATCAGTCACCAGAAAGTTGACTTGTGAGGTTACAGTCAGAATCCTATTGCTCCAAAATAATACCTTCTACTAAAATACAGTTTCACCATTAGCCATTCATGCCTTCATTTTAAATATTTTCCTTGCTGGAGCCCTCTTTTGAAAAATTGCATATCTCTGAGAGCAGTAAATAGACATTAGAGCTGAGAGATATTTCAAAGAACATTTGATCCAATGACCTCATTTTATTGGTGAAGAAACTGAGAAGAAATGGGAGGTGACTTTCTGAAGATCGTATAGCAAACTAATAGCAGAGTCAGGATTAGAACTCAGGTCTTCCTAATTCCCAGTGCAGGTCCCTTCCAATACACCAGACAGATCTCTCCTTGGATTGCCATTATCTTACTATGGATGCATTTATCATGTATTTCCCTATCTCAAAGGGAGAGGGCTGTTGTTGTTTGTCCTGGGTTCTCAAAGAAGACCGTGACATCATGGTAGTGATGCCATGACATGCAAATGAACTAGATTTAAGTGAGGAAGGGCTGTGCAAAGTCACCAGCCTCACTTTCTCCTCCAGAGCCATCTGGGAGAAGGTATACGAAACAGAAAGATGAAGGTGACCTTTGCTTGCATAAGCAGGTAGGTGGTGCAGGAGTAAGACCCACTGGAGTTTAAAAGAACTGAGATCTAAATCCGACCATAGACACTTAGTAGCTGTAGGACTTTGGGCAAGTCACTTAACCTCTGTCTACCTCAGTTTTTCAACTGTAAAATAGGAATATTTCCCAGGGTTGTTGGGAGGATAAATTGATGTAAAATTGTAAAGTGTTTTGCAAACTTTAAAGCACTATACAAATGCTAGCTATTACTGTTATTAGTTTATAATTTCACCAAGAACTGATGCTCATTCTAGCTGTTCTTCTTTCTGAAGCAAGGATTCTTAATTTGGAGTCCATGAACTTTTTAAAGAAGTATTTTAATAACCAAACATCAACATAATTGGCTTCCTTTGTAATCCTGTGTATTTTATTCTGTTCATTTAAAAACATTCTGAGAGGGGGTTTATAGGTTTCACCAAGACTCCAAAAGGGTTCATAGCAGAGAAAAGGTTAAGAATCTGAGTCAACTAGGTGGCACATTGTGTAAGACTGCAACTCTTGGAGTCAGGAAAAACTGAGTTCAAGCCCTGCCTCAGACACTAGCTATGGGACCCTGAGAAAGCCTTTTAATTTTCCTCAGCCTCAGTTTCCTTATCTGTAAAGTATATCTCACATATCTCACAGTACAGTTGTGAGGATCAAATGAAAGAAATATTCACAAATACGCAAAATACAAAATTCTATATACATACTAGCTATTATAATTATTTATATATGAATAATGATGCATATTAATATATTAATAATGTTGTTGTTGTCGTTCAGTCTCTCCCAACTCTTCATGACCCCATTTGGGGTTTTCATGGCAAAAACACTGGAGTGGTTTATCGTTTCCTCTCTAGTTCATTTGGTAAATGAGAAACCTGAGGCAAACAGGGTGAAGTGGCTTGCCAAGAGACACACAGCTAGTAAATATAAATATCCGAAGCCAGATTTGAATTCAAGAAAAGTATTTACATGTTATTATTAATATGGGCAGTAGAGGGCTCAGTGGATAGAGTGAGGAGCCTGGAGTCAGAAAGAGCTGAGTTCAAATCTGACCTCAGACACTTACTAGCTGTGTGACCCTGGGCAAGTCACTTCACCCTGCTTGCCTCAGTTTCCTCATCTGTAAAATGAGCTGGAGAAGGAAATGGCAAACCACTCCAGTATCTTTGCCAAGAAAACCCCAAATGGGGTCACAAAGAGTCACGAACGGCTGAGCAACAACAGCCCAATACAGCAAGCACTAAATAAATGCTTTTGACTTGCAAATGACAGCTCTTTCAATAATTGAAGAGCACTACATATGCCCCCTAATTCCTCACTTCTACAGGTTTCTTATCCTCAGTTTCTTTAATCTGTTGTAGTGTGGCATGAATTCCAATCTCTTCATGCTTCTGGTAATCTTCCTTTGAACACAGTTCAGCTCATCGGGGTCATTGTAAAATGTGAAACTCAAAACTGTCCACAATATTCTGGATGTATCATGCAAGGCAGAATAGAGAGACTTTGTTGTCCCCCTTACTCTGGATGCTGTTCCTTCTAATGTAGCTTAAGATTTCAATGACTTTTTTCACTGCATTGTAACCCCATTAACTCGTATTGAGTTTATATTACATTTAACCTCTAAAGCTTTTTTTTTCCACATGAACTATTTTTAAGCCACAGCTCTCCCATTTTGCATCTGTGCAGTTAATTTTCTGAACACAAGTGCATATTTATATTTATTTATTTATTTATGTTTTATATTTATATGTATCTCCCTATATATGGTATATATATATATATATCTTACATATATCATATATATATTTTTATATTTACCTCTTGTAATTTTAGAATTCAACATGCTGTTCTAGCCTCAGATTTTTTTTTTGATCCGGATTCTGTCATTCAACACTTTATTTTATTTTATTTTATTTTATTTTTTGGTGAGGCAATTGGGGTTAAGTGACTTGCCTAGGGTCACACAGCTAGTAAGTATCAAGTGTCTGAGGTTGGATTTGAACTCAGGTCCTCCTGACTGCAAGGCCAGAGCTCTATCTACTGCACCTCTTAATTGGCCCTCACCACTTTAATTGTATCTTTCAGCTGCTTATCATTGGCAAATTTGGTCAGTGTGATATTTATCTTCACAACCCATCACTCTACACATAAAACATAAACTCCTGACCATAGCCTCCTTACCAGACCAGCAGAAAGACAAGAGAACAGGAAAATAAATGAGATGATTTGTGGATGTCCGCCTAGTGTGGGGATTCTAGAACCTTAGCACCCAAAAGATTCTAGAGCCTGCGTAGTGGTGGGTGATGCTTTAAGCCAGAGATATCAAACTCAAGCTGCATGCTATAAAACTCCCAAGTACAGTCTGGACCAGGTTAAAATGTAATTGAGGAATTTTGAGGAGTAGCTATGCAGTGCAATGGATAGGGTAGGGGGAAGGGGACCTCAGACTCTTACTAGCTCTGTGACCCTGGGAAAGTCACTTAACCCAGTTTGTGTCTGTTTCTTCACCTGTAAAATGATCTGGAGGAGGAAATGGCAAACTGCTCCAGTATCTTTGCCAAGAAAACCCCAAATAGGGTCACAAAGAGTCTAAAACAACTGAAAAACAATGGGAAATGTTTAGCAAAATAAATAAAAATACAATAAAACATAGAGAGTGTTAATTTGTGGTTTTCTAAGCCAATATGTTGCTGGTAGGGATCCGTTTCTATTTGAGTTGGATACCACTGATGTAAGACTCCTCTAGGTGGGTGACATGGCCTATTGTTTTGGACCTTGTGACACTTTCATGTTTCCTACAGGGATGTGAAGTCATATCCTTATCATGAATATTCAGCAATCTCTATCTCCTCTTCTGTGCAAGGTAAGAATCAAGCATTTATGGAGCACTTATTAGTTGCCAAGCACTATGCAAAGGGCTGAGGATACAAACACAAGCAAAAAGAAAGACAGGTCCTACCCTCAAGAAGATTACATTCTAATGAGGAAACACAAAAGGGAGCTGGAAAGGGATTGGGGGACCCAGGCTTAGTACAATGCCTGGCACATATTGAGTGCTCATAAATGCTTGTTTTCTTCCTTCCTCGTAGGATGCTGAGACTCCAAAGGCATTGAACCCCATGCTCATACAATTCAATTGTATTCATCTTCCCATATTCCCTGGTTCAGATTCTGGCTGTGTAGGTCAGTATCTCTTTCCCATAAATGACTTCCAGTCACACTCTTCCTATGGCAGTGCTATGCCCTGTCTCTACTGGCAAACAAGTAATCTTTCCTTCACTAAAGTGATATTACAAACTTGACTCTCCTCTCTTAAGCCTTCACAAACTAAATCTATTTATTTCAGTAATCCTACTCCCATAGCACCTAAGTACCTTGCCTCTCTCTGGCTGGATTAACTCACCTGCTTTAAGTACTCTGTATAGGCAGAACAGTGTAACTATATAGACAGGCTGGGCTTGAAGTCAGCAAGACTTGTGTTTTAATCCTGCCTATGATATTTATTAGTTGTATGACCATGGACAAGTAATATAACCTTTCAGAACCCCAGGAAGCTGCCTAGGCCTCTACTAAGTGATTTACATTGGTGGAAGAAGTTCCCTATTCTAATACTGTGAGGAAGTCACAGATCCTCTCATCATGACAGCTTAGTACTCATTTGTACTACTCATATGACCATATCAACCTTACCTTGAATGGTAATAATTTATATCTAAGCTTTATCCTCTCCCACAAGATTGTAAGCCTAGAAGGCAAAAACCATGTCTGCCTTGCTCCAACTTTGGGGTAAGGGGAAGAATGGGAAAAAAATGAACCCAGGGCATCAATGCAGCATACTATGCATGATTTTAATGTCTATCTTTGCTATTTATATTCATTTGATATTGCTAACAAATCACAAGGTCCTTACTGGTAGAGTAACTTATTCTGGGAGTTTAGGAAACTTAAATTGAATAGGAATAAGGGGTGGAGAGCATCAACCCATGGAGAAAATATAGGAGAGAGAGAGAGAGAGAGAGAGAGAGAGAGTTAATTTTCATTTGAATGCAATTTGTGAAAAATTACAGCATATACCCACTAGACTGCCTTTGAACCTGCAGGCAAAAGTTAACAGGGAGGTGAACCTATGGTTTAGGTGAGGTTGTTGTTCCTAGGTGCACCTTTTGGTACATCTGACTTACTGCCACACAATATTCCTACATTCATACTTATACCTTAATGTATAAAAATCCTTAGTCCGTCATTTAAAGTTTTCCATAACATGTTTCCCACCTACCTTTCCCTTACTTCATATGCTCCCTTTCACACACAGTCTTTCAGTTGGCTGAGGATCTAAAAGACCTATGACTCTGTAGAGGCTGAGCTAGACCTGAACATGCCTACAAAAAGTTCAATGAACTGATCTTTTGACTGTCTTCTGACTAAAAAAGATCGTTGTAAGCTAGTGGGTGAAGGCGTGCAGGCTGGTCTCTTTCTCATCTGGCTACCATGTCTCTATAACCACATGAACCTTCTGTTATTTCTTGCTTCTTTTATCAAGTTTACTCTTTTTTGATTGTAGGTGACTGAATATTTGGATACAGAATTGAGTGACTTATTACTTTGTGAGTTTTGAAAGGTCAAAAGAGCCCTCAGAGGTTCCCTCAGCAACTGGAGACAGTAACTAAGTCTACTAGTAGCCATAGCAGCTAAATGTGGTGAGCAGTTCATACAGCAGCAGAATAATCTGCTTGACCCAGTCAAGCAATAACTTTGAAGAGTGTTTAAAGAGTCCTTTAAAGAGCCAGCCTATCTGAGCAAGGGGGCAGCTCAATTGGGGCCATGATTCATGAGGCACGTTTTAGTCCCATATATTTCCTACGCGTATGCCTCAGTACCTTCTTGCTTCACTTTTGGGCCCACTTTCCTTAGGGACCTTGTGTGTGTACAGAAGAGAGAACGACCCTCAGGTTGGTAGGGAATGTTTTGTGCCCAAGAGAAAGTGTACTCCATCCCCACCTCACCAGCTTATGGGAACAGTTTTGTGCTTCTGTCTTTGCTATACCTTCTCAGTAAACATCCCTTTATTTAAGTTAATTGACATCAATTGGTAAATTGATATTGGAGTTATGTCAACTACTTAATTAATTTGGGAGAGTACGCCAGATAGGAGCTTTTTGGTGGTAATGATAGAAACTCCAACCCCTGCCTAGAATCCTGAAAGGAAGAAAAGTCAGCTACTTCCTGGCAATACCTGCCAGTGTTAGTGGGGTTTGGCAAAGCAAGCCCTCCATGTCCACAAAAGGAATGCTACACATAGGATTTAGAGCTAGAAAGGGGAACTCAGAGAGAAGCTAGTCAATTCTCTCATTTTATAAGAAAACTGAGACTCAGCTTATATGCTGAGTTGAAATTTGAACCCATATCCTCTGGTGGCAAACACAGTGCTCTGTCTACTACATGGGAATACCTCCATCTGCTTCTGTAGTTCCCACCATCATTTCCCCTTCCCTGAGGAGTGTAGCTGAACCTCCAGTGGTTGGGAAATATAACAGCTCTCACCTACTTAGCCTCATTTCCATCCACTTAGCTGTGCTCAGAGGTTCGGTTTTTAATCTCCTGCCTAATTATGTAAATTCTTTTTCCTCTTTGAAAGGGCTTTTCCTCTCCTAACCTGAGTCTGCTTTTCTTAAATACTCCCAGTTCTAGTTAAACAGTTCTCTTTGTTTCTGACACCTCCTATCTCCTCTACTTAGCTTTTTACTTACCATTAGCATTAGTTTTCCAAAGGGCCTCCCTCCTTTGTGTCTCTTCTTGACACTCTTTCTAGATGAGTTTTCCTCCATGGAATCTCCTTACTACTGAAAGGCTGATACTGGCTTAAAGTCAGGTGTTAGTGTGCTATAAAATCCAACATGAAATGATGAGTTAAAATAAGTGTTTATTAATCATCTGTTGTGTACAGAACATGATGCTTGTAACGGAGGATAGACATAAAAAAAAAATTAGCTAAAGTATTATACCTGCCTTTGTGCTCCTTAAGTCTAATACAAATCAATAGAGTGCTGGCATGGCATGACAATTTTCTTGGGCTCAAAGACTATGTCTGTTCACTAATAAACCAACCAAGATTCCTCCAAGCAGAATGTAAGCTTCTTTATGTCTTCCCTCTCCAACCCCAGCACTTACCACAGGTGCCTGGCTCGTAGTGGGAACCTAATTAATGTTTGTTACATTGAGTTAAATCTCTCTTTCCTCCATCTCTAAGTCAGTTCACTAGCCATGTTATAGACTTTTCTTCTTCCAAGGCAGGCAGCCACATGAAGATCTAGTAGAGAGTTTGGCCAACAATTTGCTGGTTATTAGCTCAGTCTGAGCTCTCTCTTTTGTTCATTTTCTGTTGGAGCCATTAAAGCTCCCAAGAGAAACGAGTTCAACTAAATGGTCTGAAATTACCTTGAGTACTGTGTTCTTATGTTTGTTTGTATGTGAGTGTGTGTGAAGACTTGTGTCTCTCTGTTTATGCATATGTGCCCAGGCATGAACCTGTGCCTCTGTGTTTGTATGTGTGCATGTACATAAGTCTCAGTGTGTGATCATGATCATGGGGAGATGTGCATCTGTGTGCTTCAGAGGTCTTCATGTTCTTATTTGTGTGTGTGCATCTGTGTGTGTGTGTGTGTGTGTGTGTGTGTGTGTCACTGTGGGAGCCTGCACATGACTCCTTGTGTGCTTGAGGCTATACAATGAAACTATTGAAGGTCATACCTTCAAGCTGAGGAGGGCTATGTCGGAGGATATCAACTGTGAATAAACTCTCTTCCCCTGACTAAGTTCAGCTTGAAAATGCCAATTGCAGCAACATGGGGCTTCTTGGTTTAGAGGACAGACTAGGTGGCATTTGAGTTTCTGTGAATTTTGGTTCTTCTGAAAACACCATAAACTGAGGAGAGAAAGGGGACAGTGGACATCTTTGTTTTCTTTTTCTTTTTTTTAATATCTACTTTTAAAGTATGTTCATTTTTATGTTTGACAGATTCCTGAAGAAATGATTATGCCCTTGGATTGTTGAATTGAATTAAATCTCCATACTCTCCATCAGTAGACCAAATCTCTAGCAAGAGAGGACCCTGTAATTCATATATTGGGAAATCCTGTTCTAGCTATATAAGCTCTAGGGGTCTTCTTCTCGACTCCCATTCTTACTAACAAGTCAAGACTACATTGACATTGGCACAAGAAGACTACATTTCCCCCTCAGTGATCTAAATGTACCCCACCCATAGGTTCGAGGTGTCTTTCCAATGCTATCATCTTCAGTTCCTGTTTTTTTTCATATTTTCCCCAATATTAATTCCCAGTTGTAGTTAGTATGTCCCTTATGTTACTGATTCACCCAGTGTGATAAAAACCCCGGTATCATTCAATCAATTAGCCTTACAAAGGGGATATTTAACTGAAAAGATATAACAACAATAGCACAAACACAGACCCCTAACAGAATCACACTCCTTTGTATGCCCCCTCTGCCCCTAGAAGACTGGGTTCATACTTAAAGTAGTTGCTACAAAGCACTCACTCCATTAAGTTCACTTCTAAAAGTAGTATAGTGAATTGACAAATCATTCCCTTGCTTCTAGGCTTCCATAAATACATAGGCTGGGTCAAGCAGATAATAGTCATTTCAGTAATGTCCAATTCTTTGTGACCTTATTTGGGGTTTTCTTGGCAAATATATTGGAGTGATTTGTCATTTCACTGTCCAGCTCATTTTGCAGATGAGGAACTGAAGCAAACAGGGTTAAGTGACTTGCCCAGGATCACACAAGCTAGTAAATGTCTGAGGTCAGAGTTGAACTCTGGAAGATGAGTCTTCTTGACTTCAAGCCCAGCAATCTATCCACTGTACCACCTCTGTCCATTTGATTGGCTACCAGTAAACCCTGGAAAGGACTTCTATTACTGGACCTCTGCTCCTTCAGACTTCTACAATCCCACAGATTCTGTACAAACAGAAAGAAAATACAAACAGAAGTCAGGCCCATCCTAGATGCATTGCTTGCCCTGAAGGCTATGTGCTTACCAGTTTTAGAGCATCTCTGAGTGACAGAGGGCCAGAGGTCCCTACTCTACACAGAGGCCCACAGAAGTGTATCTCCTTCACTTACATGTAGCCAAGGTAGAAAGATGCAAATGTCTTATCTTTGGAGCCCTTCATACTCAATTCTGGCTCAGCAACCAATTAGAAAGCCCTTTTTTGGGCACATAGTAAATGGACAGGATATACTTTTAGGCACCCTCTGAAATGGAAAGCAAGTAAGCTTATCAAACATCCACTTGGGGGTACTACATATGATATTGAGGACTGGGCTCTCATTGGTTATGATCTGGAGGCCCGAGCTCTCATTGGTCTGCCCCCCAAAACACTATACCTAAGCTTTGTTTTCAAGAGTTCACTGAAATTTTACTCTGGGATGAATATAGAGCCATCCCTAAATATCCCACATTTCTATTCTATCCTTATGAACTTGGAATTGAGGAGCACCATTCTCCCAAATTCTTGAGGGTTTGGGATATGAGAGCCCTCTGCACATCTTTCTACCTTCCTTTCTTCCTCCTTCCTTCCATCCCTCCCTTCTTCATCCTGTCTTTCCCTCTTCCCTCTTTTCTCCCTCTTTCCTTCCTTCCTTCAATAAGCATTTATTGAGTTCCTACTGTGTTCCAGGTCCTGAAAAAAAATTAAAGAGCCTCAGCCTTCAAAAACCTTATATTCTACTTAGTAGAAGAAGGAGTGAAGCTGGACCACAACACTTATATAGATACATAAACACAAAACATGTGCAGAATAAGATGCATAATAATTTGAGAGGCACTAACAACTGGGGGGATCCAGAAAGGCCTCACGTAAGACATGCCACCACCTAAGCTTAGATTTGAAGTGAGTTCAGGATCCTAAGAGCATAAGATGAGAAGGAAAAGCATTTCAGGTATTATATTACCTATTAATGTCACCCGTGTCCCAAGAGCCCCTGAAGGACTCTGTGCTCACACAGACCTGGGTCCAGTCCTGGGGCCCTCATTCTTCTAGACCATTTGGGTTCCCTCTTTGGTTCTGTGCTCAAGGCAAACCTCCAGAGAATTTTCTAATATTCATATTAGGCATGTTTCGTGTCTGGAGTTTTATCATATGTTGTTAATAAGGTTCTCTCCTGAAAAGGTGCTGAGTACAGAGTGTCAAGAACGGTACAGCCTTTATTTTACCTGCACCACAAGCAGCTAGCACCTGCCTAGGGTTGTTGTGAGGATAAAGTGTGACAATATTTGTGAAGTGCTTAGCATGGTGCTGGCGTGTAGTAGGAGCTCTATAAATTCTAGCTATTATCATTTCTATAAAAAGGACATGTAAGTGAACACAAATACTGAAAACACTCAAAAGACCATTACACTCATGAACCATGTTGACCCGGAAGATAAGGACACCTCACGCTTAACTTTTTACTCCCACCTGTTCTTACTCATCTTGTATCTGCACTGAATGGGTAACTCAGACCTCTATCATGGAGGTCTCCTAGCCCCTTATAGTAAAGCTAGTCCTTCAGCCGTAGTTCCTCCTGATGGCAGACTTTTTCTTCTGTCTGTCTGTCTGTCTGTCTGTCTCTCTCTCCCACTGTGTGTGTGTGTGTGTGTGTGTGTGTGTGTAGCCAATGAGCATCTCATACTCAGGAATTCTGTTACTTAAAAATTCTCAAACTCAGGATTGCTCATGAGGTAGCGCCCAAGGCTTGGCATCTGGTCTGATCTATGCTCACAAACGGAAAAAGAAAGTTAGAAGAGAACAGGAGAACCAAGAGATCCAGGAGCTCCCTTCTCAGGACATGTGCAAGTATATGCCTACCATTGCCATGTGTTTCTGTTTTAAATTGCTCCTGGTGGGGAGTGGAAGAGATAAATTATCCCCTTCTTTGCCTCCCTCTGGTGGAGAAGACCAAGGGCAAAAGTGAGAGGTAATGGATTCAATCCAGTTCATAGCTCACTCTGAGATAACTTTGCTGGGTAGTTTCTCTAACAACAGCTCAGCCCTTCTGGGCTGAAGTCAAATAATTGCCAGGAAACACTCTCAGTCACTACATCAATCAGAGGACCTCGATGCGTCCTCTTAGCAAAGGGCTAAAGCTAAGGGAGGTTCCCATTGAGACAGATTCATATCCTATAATAGCAAGTTAGTTGAGGGGACAGTGAACTTGTTTGATTGACCCAAGGCTCCTTTAATTACATAAATCCTCATGTACAAAGGCACAGGAATGTGAGATGTAATACCATGTAAGAGGAACATTAAGTCAGCCAATTTGGCTGGAATGTAGAGAGCATAAATGGAAGAAAGTAAGAATGGAACTAGGTAATGAAAGGCTTTAATTGACAAACAAAAGAAGAGCTTGAATTTCATCTATTCTATCCTAGAGGCCATGGGGAACCACTTGAGGAGGGGAGTGACGTGGTCAGATCTGTGCTTAAGGGTTACTCCCAAGCCCTGAGTTACTTAGAGACAGGAGAAGGGTGTCAATTCATTCAAAACCCAACATCCTTGGATCAGGTGATCATAGATCTAAATTTGGAAGTGGCCTTGTAGTTCAAACTAGATAGCCTTTATTTTACATATGAGGAAACTGAGGTTAAGTGACTTGTCCAAGGTCACACAGTAGTGTCAGAAGAAGATCCCTGACACCTTATACAGTGGAAACAGAGAGCCTATTGACAAAAAGACAAAAGGGATGATTGTGGTGGTGGAGATAAGGGTAAAAGAAGCAGAGAAGAAAACTAAACATATTTAAATGGATAAAGAAAAAAAAAGACCTTGTAGAAACTCTGCTCTACAACATTTCAAAGTAAGAGTTGATTTTCTGTACTATTGCAATTCAGAAGGGGCAGCTAGGTGGTTCAGTAGATAGAGCACCGGCCCTGAAGTCAGGAGGACCTGAGTTCAAATTCAGCCTCAGACCAAACACTTGACACTTACTAGCTGTGTGACCCTGGGCAAGTCACTCAACCCTGATTGCCAAAAAAAAAACCCACACAATTTAGATACAAACAACTCTAAAACACATAGACACAAGCCTGAACACACTCATGAACAGTCACCAACTCACATATATACATAATTACAGTAACTTATACACACTCTACCCTATCTCTTTTGATAGCTCTCTTCCCTCTCCTCTGCTCTCATGCTATTGCCCTGGTTACCCAAGGCTTCTGATGGATGTCTTTATATCCCCAGCACCTAGAACAGTGCTTTGTATATAGTAAATACTTAACAAATTCTTTTTTTTTTTTTGGTTAGGCAATGGGTTTAAGTGACTTGCCCAGGGTCACACAGCTAGTAAGTGTTATGTGTCTGAGACCAGATTTGAACTCAGGTCCTCCTGACTCCAGGGCCGGTGCTCTACCCACTGCGCCACCTTGCTGCCCCTTACAAATTCTTACTGTTGTGAATGAACCCTTTCCTCCATCAAAAGTAGTTGTATAAAAGTACCACTCCTGAGTATTCATTTGCTCTTTCATAGGGAAGTGACAGGTTTCACTACAGTAGACACCATGTAAGAAACAGAGAAAGTTTAATTTCCTGTCAAAAGGAGAAATTGAGCTTGATTAATAAGTGAAAGATAACAACATTTATTACGTGCCTACTATGTGTCAGGCACTATATTAAGGCTTCATTGAGGATGCAAATACAAGAAAAAAGAAAGACAGTACCTACCCTCAAGGAGCTTACATTCTAATGGGGAAGATAATACATAAAAGAAAGCTAAAAAGAAAAATGGAAGGGTATCCTTTCAGGGATACAGTGGCTAATTCCAGAAAGTCAAAAGCAAAGCTGGGAGAATAAATTATGGCTTGCCTGGGCCTTTCATCAAAATGAAGGTACCAGAAAAAATTCACCAATGGGAGAATGGGGCTATAGGGCTGGAGTATCTTCCAAGCCATAGAGTCTGAGGGAACTTCCAGGGTGAGAAAACCGCTGAGGCCTGGTGGCAAAGTCTGAAGGGTCAGAAGCAGATCTAGGAGAGGAATGAAGAAATCAATCAGACTTGAATTCCAGTCCTGGTTCTGGCCACAGCTGCCTGTGTGACCTTGGGCAAGTTGCTTGGTCTTTGGCGGCCCGAGTTTTCTCATCTATAAAATGAGGTGATTGAATTAGATGATCTCTCCGTTCCTTTCTAGCTCCGACATTTTATGTTCCATGTTCTAATGACCTATGTTCCAAGATTCCTTCCAGTTCAGATATTGGGCTTATTGTGTTCTAATAGCCATTGTGCTAAGATCCATTCAAGTTCTGACATTCTATGCCTATAGGGGTTGGCTTGACTCAAGGCTTTAAAAAAAAAATCCAGAATGAGCTAGAAGTACTTTAGATATTTTATTACTACAAGTACAGTACATAATAAAGTAATTGTCTAATTAAGAGATAATGTCAATGCAGTAGAACATTGTTGACAAGATAATAGCCTCCCACAGCTACATAAATGCCAAGGCAAAGTGAACAAATTTATAGTGGGGAAAATGGCAAAATGATTGGCAAATTGTACTGAATTCTTTTTGGTCCAAGTTGGCCCCTTGGCTCACTAGTCTCCCAGGAGTGAAGTGTAGGCACCACCCAAACTGCTCTACACTGTGGACGTGGGAGTCTGCCTCAAGAGCTCAGTAATTACTCTTCATTTTTCTTCATTGCATCCCTCCTGAAGCATTATGGTTTAAAGTTGTGTTAGAATTAGAAGGGCTTAAGTTTCCACAGGTAGAATAATGCAAAGATTTAAAGAGCAAAGGTCCCAGGAGGTGGTACACTGTAGGTGGGCTGGGCTTGACCAATAGGAAGTAAGTGGATTGTTCCAAGAAGACCCCAAAATCAATTTAGGGGTTGAGCCAGCTCAGACCAGTTAGGGTCAACCTGAGGACACCTGAAAAATGTTAGTGCGCCTGCTTAATGAACTTCATTACTATTATCTGACACACCCCACATAAAATTTGAGCCTCATTAATGAGTCATGGGATGTATGACCAAGGGAGGGGGAACATACTTGTGCATATCAAGGGGAAACATGTAAGGAAAGGTGTAACCTGGGAAGGGTTGGACCAATCCCGGCCTGGGAGGTTTCTGGCCGAATTCAACTGCATAAAAGCACACTTTCCCTTGCACTCAGGGCCCACCCCTCCTGAAGAGAGGTGGAGCCCGCTTCTGGCCAGAAACGTCTAAATCCTCTGGACTTTCTTTATAATAAATTTTCTTGATACTAAATTTTTGGTGTCAAGCCTATTTCTAACAGTTGGGATAATTTGTTTCAGGTTACTGCTCTTCTTCCTTCCATATCTTTCTCCAAAGGTATCTATTTCTTATGTCCAGAGTCCCATGAGACACTACCCCCCTGAATTGTTATATATGGGTCATCCTCAAGGGATGCAGAAGGAAGTTGGAAGAGGTATATAGAAAATGACAACTCATATAAGCAAGAAGATGAGGCAAGGTAGCTGTGTAATGACAGATTACGAAGACCAGACTTCTTCCTTCTCAGTACCTCACCACCATGAAGGCCAAAAGAAAAGAAACTTGAAGTCTAAAAAGTTATGATGGACATAGAAATAAGACAATCACCAAATTCTCTCTAAAATATTAGAACTAAGCATACTCCTCCAGATTGTGTCAGAGACAGAACACTGGGCTGAGCAGGCCCATAACAAAGATCACTAGTGTTATTTCTCTTTTTTCCTCCTTATAAAGAAAGAAACTCTGGGCTCTTTTCCCTTACTGTCCTGACCTGTATGCAGCTCCCTGATTCTGCAGCTTCTCCTGGAATTAAAGCCCCAATCCTTGAAGTTCCCTTCAAAGATACAGGCATGCTTTGCTATATCTCCTTCTACCAACTAAAAAAGAAATACTAAAGGGAAGAAAAAAGTGGCATCTGTTCTGTGATTCACCATATCTAGATTTCCTGTTTTTGAATTTATACAAGAAAACCCCCAAAAAAGATTACAGGCCCTAGGTGTGTCTCCATGCCAGCAGTGTGGCCCCTAGGGTTTTCAAAAAGAAGGAAGTAATTTTCCACTCTATTTAAAGAAGAGAGGAACTGTTCCCCTCCCAACAGGAATCTCTCATTGCTGTCTGCTCTAATAGGTGTTATATGAAATTCAAATACAATAGTGAGGTTTAAACATTATAAACTTCTCAGCTGGTTCCCTTAGCAACAACTCTTACTTTCACAGCCTGCCTTGGTTACAGACTGCCTTCTTTTAGATGACTTCCAGGCACAAAATCAGAGTTATAATGAACTTGGGTTTTTAAAACAACTTTTAAACAGAAATCCTGAGTTTTTAAACAGAGATGGTTTAAAGTTAATTCATAAAGTTTAAAATTAATACAACAACATTTTATTGAGCACCTACTCCATTTGAGGAACTAAACTAGGTGTTAGGGAGGATACAAAGAATAAGACACAGTCTCTGTCCATATGGAGCCTAAAGTCTAATGGGTGACATAAGATGTGTACTCTAGGCAGAATATAAAAACAAATATATAAATAAATAAATAAATAGAAAAATAAATAAAAGAGGTACAAAGTTCTAGAGTAGTTATTAATAGAGAAAGAGCAAAACCATGGAAGAAGGCTAACAACCAAGAGGCAAACAGCTACACTGCTCATTTCATAGAAGGTAGCAAGAGACAAAGGTAGAAAAAGTGAGCAAAAAGTGAAAATCTTAACAGTGAAAGTAGATTTTAATAAATGGTGGTATTTAATATCCTCCATATATGGTGGATCTTCTACATGTCAACTTCTTCCCCAGAGTCTTTTTCTCCCTTCAGGGACCTGAAGAGAGTCTAGAACTAAGTGTCTTCTCTCTTGAAACTAGAAGCCAAAAGAACAGATTCTCTCTTTTTTCTAGCTCTCATCAGCTTTACCCTTTACACAGTATAGAATGATTAATTCCAATAATGAGGAGAGTCTTATGCAAATAGCCCTCTGAGCTATAAGGATGTCCGTGTGCATACATACACATGTATATGCATATGTGTATGTATATATATACATACACATATGCATATATACTTATGTATATGCTAGAGGTCTAAAAGTGAAAGATAATTTTCAAAGTGGCTAAGGTGGTATTTTCATTGAGGATTCCTTTCCTTTCAAGTTTCAGACTTAGAAAAACAAAGAATGGTGAAATTCAAAGAGACATTAATCTAGTCCTCACTTTACTGATGTGGGGACCCAGGCACAGAGAAAAGTTAAATAAATTTCCCAATGCCACCTAAGAAATAAGTGGCACAACCAGGATTCAAATCCAAGGCACCTAAGTCCACTACTTTGTCCACTATCTCCACAAGAGCAAGAATCAGGTCTAAGTCTGTCCACAAAATTAGAAGTAATTCTTAAAAAGATTTGTAGCATTACAGCCTCCAATTCAAAGAAGGTGTGAGGAGATGAAAAAGAGTGTGGCAAGAAGCAGCTGGGTGGGAGACAGAATTAAGTGCTTATTGGAAAAGAAAATTGTCAGTCATAGGAGAAAAAACTTTTCCCCCTTGAAATAAAGGAAAAATTGGGTGATAATCATTTAAGACCAATTGAGCTCCAATAAGGGCCAAAAACCTGAATTAACCTTTTTCTCTCTGAGTGAACTAAAAACACCCCTTCCTGTGTCAGCAAATTCCAGGACCAGATGGAACTGACCAGCATTCCTGCTGTTCATTATCACTGGGCCCAGGATGTCTAGGACCAGATACTCTCTTGAATAATTGGGCTTTTCTTATCTTGAATTTCTATTGACACTTTGGCATTCTTCTGTTAAACAAACATATGGAGGCTGTATTTTTTTTTTTGTAACACAGACATCCTGAGTCTGATCACTCTAAACTGTATAAAACCTCTCTCATTTTGCTTAATCTCGGAGTCAGAATCACATCTGGCTCCCATGTTAACATGATTCGCTAGCTAAAAGGGAATACACTATACAATCATGTATCACCTAACTTGTTTGCCTTCTTTAACCAACCTTTCAGGTTAACATGGGGCAAATGGAAAATATCCAATACTTTACAAATATGTGTGCATGTATAACATATATATATATATATGTATACATATATATATACACATATATATAATATAACATGTACATGTCTTCATATATATGTGTATACATATAACATATATATTCTAGATCTAAAGTCACTTAGCCTACAAAATGAAATCTGCAATATGTAATTTTTGGATTATTGATAAAATTGGCATTCAGCTACATTAAATTTAAAAGCATAATTTATTCAAAGAATAATTACAAATTTACTTATTGAATTTGCTTTTCAATGTTTTTTATTTTTGTTACAAATGGAACTCCAAGTTGCTGAACTTTAAGGAAACTAGCCTTCTTTGTTTTTGCCCGTTTATGAGAAATGTTCTAAAGAGGTTGGGTACAGAAGAAATTATCAATATTTTTCAAAAAAACAAAGTCATGGTGTTTTCTGGACCTACTGCCTGACATGGTATCAAGCAGACATAGTAGGCTCTCATTAAAAAAAAGAGAGAGAAAAGAATAGGAAATTGAGAGAATGCCCATCAATTGGGGAATGGCTGAACAAGTTGTGGTGTATGAATGTAATGGAATACTATTGTGCTGTAAGAAATGATGAGCAGGTGGACTTCAGAAAAACTTGGAAAGGCTTCTATGGTCTGATACTGAGTGAAGTGAGCAGAACCAGGAAAAAGTTGTACACAGTAACAGCCATGTTGTGTAATGACTAATATTGATAGATTTAGCCCTTCTCAGCAATGCAAGGATCTAAGACATCTCCAAAGGCTTCATGATAGAAAATGCCATCCACATCCAAAGAAAGAACTATGAAGTTTGAATGCAGATTGAAGCATACTATTTGCTATTTTTTCTTCCATTGTGTTTTGTTTCCTCTTTCTGGTGGTTCCTCCTATTGGTTCTAATTCTTCCTTCCAACATGACTAATGTGAAAATATGTTTAATAGGAATGTATATGTATAGCCTATATCAGATTGCAGTCCATCTTGGAGAGGGAGGTGGGAAGGGAGGGGGAGAAAAATTTAAAACTCAAAAGCTTATGGAAGTGATTGTTGATAAATCAAAACAAATTAATAAAAAAAAAACGAGAAAAGAAGGGGTTGGAATCTCGCTGATTATAGCTTATGCCCTGAGAAGCTCTGTGTTGTAAGAGAAAAAAAATGCCTCTAAATTAGAAGACCCAGCCTCCAGTCTCCATTATGCCACGTGACCTTGACCAAGAATGATTGAGTCAAAAAAAAAAACCTTAGAGTAACAGAACATAAATTTGAATCCTGATACTGACTACCTGATTGACCTTGGGTGAGTCACTTAACCTTTCTGGGTCTCAGTTTCCCTTTCTATAAAATGATGGAATTTGAAGAGATGTCCTCTATTTGTTGTTGTTGTTCAGTCGTTTCAGTCATGTCCAACTCTTTGTGACCCTATTTGGTGTTTTCTTGTAAAGATACTGGAGTGATTGGCCATTTCCTTCTCCTGTTCATTTTACAGATGAAGAAATTGAGGCAAACAGGTGTAAGTGACCTCAAAGGTACCTGCAGATTCTAAATCTGGGACCTGAAATAAGTTCACTTTCTGTCTCAATTATGCCATTGACAAAACTCATGTTATATTTGACTCTTTTCTCTTCCTTCTTCCTCACTTCTTCTTGAATCTAATTCTTTTCTATTTCCTCTGATACCAGTCATAGAGTCAATAAACATTATGTGTCTACTGCATGCCAAGCACTGTGCTAAGTTCAGAGACATAAAATAAGGTAAAAGACATACTCTACTCTCAAGGAGCTCACAGTCTAATTTAATTAAGAACTCCCACAAAAGCAATCATGTATGAACAAGCTAAATACAGGACAAACTGGAGAGAATCACAGTGGAAAGGTGTCAGAATTAAGGGAAGTTGAAAAAGGCTTCTTGTAGATTTTCTTGTAGAAAATCTTCTAGATTTTAGTTGGGACTGGAGAAAAACCAGGGGATGGAGATGAGGAAGGATAACATTCCAGGCATGAGGGACAGCCATCAGCCCTCATTACCATCTTTAAAAAGAATTGATAATCTACATTTATTCAAAAAGCAATAGTTATTGAGAAAACCAAATGATGATTTCTCTACAAGATTCTTGTGTTTTTCTAGGCTTTCACATTCATAGTGGCAATTGGCTCTCCCCTTCTCTCACTTCTCTGTGTTCTACTGCCTTGCCCTCTCCCCAGTAAGTTATTAATTATGTTTTACTCTTGGTTTGATCTTCTGAGAATAAACTCTCTCTTTGCGAAAGATTCCACTAAAATCATCCGTTGCTATTTTAGATAAGGGGGTAAAAGGTAAGAACATTAAACATGAAAAATGTTTTCTTAATTTTTAGTTTAGATAACATAAGATGACAGATATACAGCTTAAAGAGAGCTTGGAGGTCACCTAGTCCAATTCTTTCATTTAACAAATGAGGAAACTGAGGCCCAAAGAGGTAAAGTGACTTGCCTAAGGTCAAACAGGAAATTGCAAGGCTGAGATTTGAACCCAGGTCTTCTAACTCCAAATTTAATGCTTTTTGTTCTGTGTTTATAGAATTCATTACAGTAAACATTTTCCTTATATCATAAACATGAATCCAATTTTATGATAAAGAATAATTTTATTGGATATTTAGATGGCATCATTGCCCTATAGATTTGGATATTTAGATGGTATCTTTCCCTTCCTCCAACAATTAAAACATTTATTGGATCAGCATTCAATAGCAATATCGCTGCATTATTCTCTGTCTCTGATTTATCCCTCTCAAGTTTGGGTATCATGACCAAAGTTGTCCTATAAAAGAAGTTTGATATGGTGTCTTCCATGTCTGTTTTTGTTTTTAGGTAATTGGGGTTAAGTGACCTGCCCAGGGTCACACAGCTAGTAAGTGTCAAGTGTTTGGTCTAAGGCCAGATTTGAACTCAGATCCTCCTGACTTCAGGGCCGGTGCTCTAACCACTGTGCAACCTAGCTGCCCCTCCCCATGTCTATTATTAAAAATAGTTTAAGGGTGGAGTATGACACATGTGTGGAAATGGTTAGTGGAGGAATACATGAGTAAAAACAATAAATTCTTTTGGCCACAAAATTGCATAATGTTCCAACTCAGCAAATTCAAAGCTGACAATCACCTGTTATATATCTATCTATGTTGAGCTAAGAGCTAAGTAAGGCATGATTCTGAGGGAGAAACGAAAGTGAATAAAACATGGTTCCTGGCCTCAATAAGCCCATAGTCTAGTAGGGAAGATTATAAATGTATAGTAGTAACAGCAAAACAAGATAATATTATTATTATTCATTTCTCTGTAGTGCTTTAAGATTCATAAAGCACTTTCACAATAATACTGTGAGGGGGGATAGTGCAAATATCATTACACCCATTTTACAGATGAGGAAACTAAAGCTCAAAAGAGCAAAGTAATTTGCAATGGTCACACAACTAATTACTGCCAGAGCCATAACTCTTCAGCTCTCTTGACTCCAAGTCAAGAGCTCTTTCCACCCCAGGAGGCTGTCAAAGTAGATGAGAGGAACAAAGTGACAGTTCACAGGACAGGGGGATCACTTATGATCAGAAACATCAGTGCAGGCTTCAAGGAAGTAGCATTTGATGTGGGCCTTAAGGGATGGGTAGGATCTTAAATGGCAAACATTGAGTAGAGAATACTCTACTCCCTAAAAATTATAGGAGATAAAGGGATGACATCTAGGGTAGAGAATAAATATGAAGGCATTCACCTACAGACCACAATAAAAAAGATAAGAAGTCCAGAGAGCAGGAGGTTATTCTTTAGGTCATGTAGTCAGGGGTAATTCATCTATTTCTCCAGAGGCAGCTGCTAATTAGATGTGCTCATTCTAGTGTTTCATTGTAATCCTGCAAAATGTTGGTAGCTGTCCAACCTTGATCAAACATGTGACATATTTTGCTTTTTATTTAACCTCTTTATTTGGAGACCTGGAGAGAATAACATTAGAATCATGAACAAAAAACGGCAGAACAGAAATGGATGCTAGAACTTAGAATATTAGAACACAGAACATAGAATGTTAGGGCTGGGAAAGGCCTTCATACGTACAATGCAAGATGACACTACATTCAGAATGTCAGAATGCACAACAGACTAATCAGGGCTAAATGGGGTTTTAGATATCCAATCCAACCCCATTGTTTTGCAGAGGAGGAAACTGAGGCACAGAAAAGGTAGATACACAGATAATCAGAAGCAGAACCACCAAATGTACTGATTCCCTATCACAGTGCCTATTTCCATCATTGTCTATGGTCTCAGCACTGTGGCTGCTACTATCATGAACCATATAGATGAATTACTTCTCAAGATCCTCAATAAATAATTTCAGGCAGAGATATATTGCATGTTGTGAAAAGTAAGACACCATAGTGTATAGGTCAGTTGCTGCTGCTGAAAATGACAGTGGGACTAGAAATACCCTACAGGGTAAGAGTTAAAACTTTATGTTTCATACATATGCGGGAAAAAAAAATTAGCTATACACTGTTAACCTATGCAAGTCCAGGAGTTTTTGACACCTAAAACACTGTAAGTGAGAAGGAGATTTAAAGGGTTTTTTTTCCCTTTAAATCAGAGTAGATAAATCTAGGTTTAAATGAAGAAGGTTGTTTTTGTTAAGTCACGTCAGACTCTTCATGGCCCTTGGCAAAGATGTCAGCGTGCTTCATCATTTCTTTCTCCAGCTCATTTTACAGATGAGGAAATGGAGGTAAACAGGCTAAAATGATCTGCCCAGGGTCACACTGCTAGTAAATGTCTGAGTCCAGATTTGAACTCAGCTCTTCCTGACTCCAAGTCTAGCACTCTATTCACTGCACTACCTACCTACCCAAATGAAGAAGGGTTAATAATAATTGAAATGCGGCAAAAGGTTCCATATTGAGCCTAGGCGTTTTAAGTCCTGCTCTAAAGTATCTAATTCTTTAAATATACTACGAAGTTAGCATAAATGTAAAATGTTAGAGATAAAAGGGACCTTAGAAATAACCTAATCATGAGTCAGCAGCACATAAGCCAAATAACTTGACTCTGACCCCAAATGTGTGATGTTTCCTCCTGCTTCCATGCTTTTGTTTGCACTGTTTCCTATGCCTTGAATGTCCTCCTCTCTCTTTGACTATTGAATTCCTGTCCATACATGAAAGCCCAGATCAAATGTCCTCTCCTTTATGGTCGTCCCTTATCCCGCCGCCTGCAATGACTTTCTCCAGGAATTCATTTATACCTCTCAACCTCTAATGTTGTTTGTTATGGTTGTCTGTGTGTTTTTTTTTCCTTCTCTCCCTAGCAAACTATAAACTCAAGGAAGGCAGAAATTGTGTTCTTAAACAGACTAGTATATGAACCTTGGAGACTCTCTAATCCAACACTTTCATTTTTAAATGAGGAAATAGAGATCCAGAGAAAGGAAATAAATAGCACTTCTGAGATTACAAAACTACCTGGTGGCAGAACTGAGACTATTAATTATTTATCTGTTAGCCAGAGGCAATATTGTAGAGTGGCTAGAGTGATGAACTTGGAGTTCAGAGAGATCTGAGTTCAAATCCTATCTTAGACGCATCCTACTAAGGTGATTATGGGAAAATTAACTTCTCAGAACATCAGTTTCCTCATCTTTAAAATGGAAGTAATAATATTTGTACTATCTAGTTCACAGGGCTGTTATAAAGAACACAGAATTATATGATCAAACGCGTATTTATTAAGCACTTGCTATGCCAAGAAACCCCCTGAATGGATCATGAAGAGTCAGACAGGACTGAAACAGCTGAACAACAACAAAAAACGTTTTGTTTGGTTTGGGTTGGGTTGGGTTGGGTTTGGTATATATAAATATACATTATAATTAGCTTATATTAATGTCTTGTTAATAATGTTCTCCTGCTTGTGTGGCTACTCCTCAGTCTCTTTTGCTGGCTCTTCATCCGGCTCATGTCTAGTAACCATTGGTGACCCCTCCCCCCACCCTGGGCTCTCTCATGGGTTTTCTTCTCTTCTTCCTCTGTTTCACTTGGTGATCCCATCAGCATCCAGGGATTCAATTATCGTCTTTATGTCAATGAATCTCAGATCTACTTATCCAACCTTAACCTATCTCCCACCTTCTACACTCATCTCCAACTACCTAGTGGACATCTTGAATTGTACATCCTGTAAACATCTTAAACTCAATGCATCTGAAAGTGAACTCATTATCTCCTCCCCAGATTCTCACCTCTTTGGAACTTCCTTATTATTATCAAGGGCACCACCATCCTCCCAGTCACCCAGGCTCACAACCTTGACTCTCTTTTTCACCCCTTATCTCCAATCTGTTATCACGTCCTATTGATTTTACCTTCATATTTCCTGTATATGTCCCCCCTTCTTTTTCCTCTGACAAATGCTACAACCCTGGTACAGGCCTGCATCATCTCACACCTGGACTATTGCAATAGCCTTCTGGTTCTTCTCTATGAATCCATTCTTTTCCCATATCCACCTTCCACACAGATCAGATTGATCTTCCCAAAGGATAGGGTCCAACCATGGAAATCACCACACACATACCCATTAATCAATCAATTCCAGTAGTTCCCATCACCTCCAGGATCAAATATAAAATCGACCATTTAGCATTCAAAGCTCTTCATAACCTGACCCCCTCCTAGTTTACTAATCTTTTTATACCTTTTTCCTCCCCACATATTCTGATACAGTAACACAGTGACACTGGCTTATTTGTTGTTCATCGCACAAGACACCCCATCTCCTGACAAAGGACATTCTCACTGTCTGTATCCTATGTCTGGAATGTTTTTTCTCTTCATCTTTGCCTCCCTGGCTGCCCTTGAAGTCTCTAAAATCCTATCTTCTACAAGAAGCTTTTCCTGATCCCCTTTAATCCCAGAATTTTCCTTCTATTAATTATTTCCAATCCTATATATATAGCTTGTTTATACATAGCTATTTGTATGTCATTTTCCTTTAGATAGCTGTCTTCAAGAGCAGGGGCTGTCTTTTCTCTTTCTTTGTATTCCCAGCATTTAGCAGTATCTGATACATACTAGGTGTTTAAAAAATGTTTGTTGAATGTTAGCTTAAGAATTTTTTTACATAAATCAAAATAAATTAATTTTTTTAAAAATAATTTTTTTCCAACCATAATTGACTAGAATCATGTACAATAATCTGATATTCAGTTAGCCCCACTTGTATGAAGCCTATCCACTTGAACCAACTGGTACCTTTGCTTACCTGGGTGGTGAGTAGGGATGAGGAAAAAAAATAGCAATTGCTAAACCCTCTGATAAATCCTTGCCCAAAATGATTTCTTTAGCATTCCACAGATGACTCATCCAGCTGTTTTGAGATGGTACCAACATCAGTACTGGGACTGAAGAACAATGCCACAGGAAGCCTGCTAGCTCAATAGAGGAGCTCCTGAATGGGCCTTCTAATTGCTCAATTGCTTGAGTGGTGACAGCTAATCTATTCCAAGCCTGAGGAAAAGTTGCTAAAAAGGTTATAATTTCAGGAAAGACGTCCTTATCCCTGGGTACCAAAGACAGCCTAGAGAAGTGTGCATGGTTTTCATCCCTCTCTTGAACTCTGATAAGGAGAACCAGGAACCTGAGTAAAAGTCAGTGACAGCTCGTTCCAACACCACTTTGGAATTCCTCAATGATCTCCATTCACCTCATTTACTGACCCACTTAACAAAGCCAACTAGATTGCTTGCAATTCCACAGAAAAAAGAAAACAAATCACCATATACATATATAAATCTGAGTTCAAGGGACTTTAGCAATCAAATAATCAAGCTCCACAGTTCTACAAAGGAGAAAAGCGAGGCTCAGAGAGATTACTTGATTTGCACGTGATTTGCCTGACAGTCACATAGCTAGGAAGTGGAGTCAGAATGTCAACTCTGGTCTCTTGATTCCAAGTCTAGAGTATATTCTACTACCATTCACTGCCTCTCTTGTTACTGTGTGATAAATCCTGGAGGGATTTCCATTTTCACAGGTGACAGTCTTCACTTAAAGGAGTGAAGCTATAATGGAATAATTCCAAGCACCAGGGTTATCCTGATGAGTAAAATGTTTGGGGTGAGGGAGGTACGGGAGGGAGATTCAAATGCAGTCTTCTTCATGAACTCTTTTCTGATCCTCCCAGTTCAATGAATGAATCTTTAAAAAACATTAACTAAGGGCTTACTATGTGCCACGCACCATGCTAAGCATTGTAGATATAAATATAAAAGCAAATATAGTCTCCACCCTTAGGAATCTTACATTCTAATTGGGAAGTTTCTCTGTCTCTCTCTGTCTCTCTGTCTGTCTCTCTGTCTCTCTCTGTCTCTGTCTCTGTCTCTCTCTCTCTCTCTCTCTCTCTCTCTCTCTCTCCCTTCTCTCTGTCTCTCTGTGTGCCTGTCCCTCTGTCTCTCTCTGTGTCTCTGTCTGTGTGTGTCTGTCTCTCTCTGTCTCTTTCTCTATGTCTCTGTCTTTCTGTCTGTCTGTCTCTCTCTTCTCTCCCTATGTATGTATATATGGAGGGGAATTTTTAATTTGGCGAGTTAAGGAGCAAATAAGGGGGGTCCTGAGGATTAGATTAATCCACTCCATGCAGGAACAAAATAGCAGAGTTGATTCCATCACATTTTATGGTTACAGAAACTAGAAGGCTGGAGTAGGGAGGGGTGCCCCCTGAGCAGTAAGGTAGTTTTAGAGGCTATGAAGAAGATGGGTGGAGAATAGGAGTAAAGCATACTCTGGCTAAGGATTTCCTAGATTTCTCAAAGTACTTTGAACCTCCTCTATGTCCTCACTCCATTCAACTTTGGATCATAATTGTTTACATGAGGGAAAGGACAGGGTTGTGGTCCTCTTTTTAGCTGCCATAGTGAAAAATACAGAGTCTTGCACATAGCAAAAATGAAGAAAATACTAGTTGAATAGATTGGAATTCTATCCCGAGAGTAGAGTAGAATTAAATTGTATTCCATGTTAACTGTATTGAATTGTTGTAGTGTTAATTCAGAAGGTCTCCATTTCCCAAGCATCCCAGTTTGTTAATTAAAAAAAAAAGTCAACATGAACTGGTACACCCATGAGTTGGGCATGTATTCCCTGACTCTGTGGCTCAATGCTGAAGGATTTACACTTTGGGAAAATACAATAATCTTTTATTATTTCTCATTACTATGGAGCTGTGTCAAATATAATTGGCACTTGAGGCAGGAGAGCACTGGGGCTAGAGTCAGGAAGACCTGAGTTCAAATCTGACCTCAGACATTTACTAGCTGTGTGGCCCTGGGAAAGTTACTTAACCTCTGTCTGCCTCAGTTTCCTCATATGTAAAATGAGGATAATAATAGCACCTACTTTGCAGAGTTGTTTTGAGGATCAAATGTGATAATAACCGGAAAGCACTTAATACAGTGCCTGGCGCATATTAACTAAGGAGAAAAGCTGTTTTTCTATCTCTCTTTCACCATCTTTCTTTGTATCTCTCTGTCTTTCTGTCCCTGTTTCTCTGTCTCTTTCTCTCTGTGTCTCTCTGTCTGGCCTTGTCTCTGTCTCTCTTAGGGATGGGGGGGTAGATTTCTCTCCTCTCCCTCCCTCCCCTCCCCCCAGCAATGGTGATTGCAATAATTACGTATGATTACCTAATTAAGCCTGAGACTGGACCTTAAAGGCTGCCTCTTCTGCATTATAAATATTGCATAAATACACATATGTATATATACACAATATATATGCATACATACATGTACATATACATGTACGTGCACAATTGTTATATGAAATATGTGAGATGTATGTATTTCCCTAAGCACAAGACTGAACAGAAATCCTGAAAACTAGCTTACCTGATGAGTTCCAGGGGTTGGGGGTGCCTGAATTGCCCTGCATTCCTGGAACTCTCCCTCCTCATCACCACCTCTGGGCTTCCCAGGTTTCTTTCAAGTTTCCACTAAAGTCTCACCTTAAGAAGCCTTTCCAAATCCTCCTTAATCTTCATGCCTTCCTTCTGAGACTACTCCCAGTCTATCCTCTATTGATCTTGTTTGTACACAGTTTTCTGCAGGTTGTCTCTCCCAGTTCACTATGTGCTCATTGAGAACAAGGATTGCTTTTGCCTTTTTTTGGTTTCATTTTGCCTTCGTTTGTGTCTCTAGCTCTTAGCACAGTAAATGCTTAAGAAAGGCTTCTTAATGTTGTTATACCGAGAAATGAGCGAGTTGACGACCCAAGCTAATTTTAAATTGTGGACTTTATTAGCGCGCGGCTGCCAGGGATATTCACATCCAAATCAAGCAGCCCCCATCAGGGGTTGAGCTAGGGTTTATATAGGGAGTATACAGGACAGGGAGGGGGATGGATCTTTGAAGTCTGGCAAGAGGAAGAGGTTTTTTTTGGGGGGGCTGGTCAAGGACACCCTTCTCCCTCTGTGTAGATATGATAATGCTCTGCAAACTTTCTCACAATGGAGGCTTCCAGAGATATGATCTGAGGGCTGTGGCCTGAGCAGCCAGATAAGGGTCTTGCTAAGGAATTTGGAGGTTTCCAGAGACATGATCTGAGGGCTGGAGCCTGAGCAGCCAGATAAGGGTCTTGCTAAGGAATTTGGAGGTTTCCATGGCCTAAAGGGTTCTACTACCCAAATGGTAAAATAATGTTCTGCATTACATTCCCCACTTCTTTTGTGTACCACGTCAAACCCTTGACTGGTGGGGCTGCCTCATTATAGGGTGCAAAGAAGGCAGCACCAGGGTCTGATAACGGGGACCTTTAACCAACAGTAACTTAACTAAATTAATACAGGATCTAACAAAGTCAAGGAGCCGATTAACTAGACAAGGACCAAGAATTAGGGCTATAGTAAGGAGGAGCAAAGACCCGGCTAAGGCAGAAATAAGAATGGTTAACCATGGGGAAGTCCGAAACAGGCTGTGGTACCAATTTTCGTTCCCTTCTCGTTCCCTCTGCCTGTCTGCAATATTTTTCCGTGCCAGGGAAAGGCTCTCCTGAACTACACCTGAGTTATTGGCATAGAAACAGCAGGCCTCCCCTAGGGCGGCACAAAGGCCACCTTGCCTGAGAAACAATAAGCCTAAACCCTCTGGTTCTGCAGAACCATCTCTGCCAAGGAGTTGACCTGTCTCTCCAGTTGGGATATAGAGTGCTCCAGATGACTGACTGAGGTCTGCATCGACCTGAGCACTAAGTTCCTGGTAACTGGCCTCTCCTCGGACTAGGGCAGCGGTACCCACAGCAGTTGATCCCACTAACCCCAACCCCACTGAGGATAGGGATGAGGAGGGGAACGGCTCGCTTGCTTCAGTAGGACACACTGCCCTCATGACTGAAGTACTCCCAACCCTCCAGGCCCTGAAGAAGGGAGACCCTGGGGATAATGGAGACTAATATACATAGAGGCTCAGATTCTTTTAGGAACACTGCAGGGAGACACACTGTGTGATCCCATCCAGACAGGCCCACCAAGTGCCGGATGGCTGAATAAAAAGAGGAGGAGGATTGGGGAACAACCACAGTACTATTACAGACAGGAGAGTAAGGAGAAGTTTTCAGGGATGTGGTGGATGAGGTAAGACAGGTACCTTTTCCTTGGACATCCCCAGGGTCAACTTAGGTTGTTCCCACCGACAATTTTCCGAGTCTGGGCTATGGGAACAGAACCATTAACTGCCACTCCCACATAGTATGGGGGTTGTGCATCCATACACAGCCAGCAGCTAGGTCCTAGGTCAGGCCGGGTGGAGTTGACAACGCTATGGATGGCTGGCTCGGAGCAGTCTCATAATCGAGGGGTGAGGAGGATCTGCCTGAGGGGTCCTACTAGGAGCCAGAGGAAAAGGGAAGGAAAATGGGCAAGTAGGTGGGGGCATGTGAAACAGGGAGGGGTAGGGAGAATAGGGAAATGCAGGGGGGGGGGTCAAGGGAGATTGAATAGACAATGGGAATAGATAATGGAGGGAACAGGAAGGCAGAAGTTTGAAAGGCATCTGCACAAAATCAAGGTGGGGCTAGGACTTTCAAAAGGAGATAAAGGAAGGCCTTTCTGGGGCCTATAGACAAAAGGGAGCCAGATCTGAATAAGATTAAAAGGTAAGGCTAAGGCTTTCAAAGGGAGATGAGGGTCTGGGGCCTGTGAGTCAGATTCCCTTTGAGGCAAAGAGCGAAGATCTTGGTTTGGGCCCCGCCCCCATCATCCCCCCTCAAACAAATAGGAACCAAATTCTTTTGGTGAAAAGGGGCGGAGGTCTCTGCTTCTGAAACTGCTTCCTGCTGGCAAGGGGCGTAGAGCTGTCCCTGCCTCTCTGGGTCCCGTTCGAGGGGTCAAACTTCAAATGCCAGGTTCGGTGGACTAGAGACCTTGGGTTGGTATACAGTCATCTGGAAGTTGATGGCTCCGACCCTAGAAGAAAGGAATCTGGCAAGAATATTTAGTAAACATGGACCAAACAAACACAAGAGAAGTATGATCAGTAGTGGCCTCTGTGTTTTCTTTCTGGAGTCCCTGCAGGAACTTGGTTAAGGAAGAATTAGTGCCATCTGCCCTGAGTTCCTACTCCCCCCTTTTAGTTTTTGGCAAAGGAATCATCCAAGGAAGAGGACTGCCGTAAGAGCCGGACCCATACTGCCAACCCCCCACTAAATAGTAAACAAGAGCAAACAACAATATGCATACCTTACATTAATCCACAGGCCCCAATACATACATAGATATATGAAAGAATCCATTTTAACACAGTGCATATAGGATCTTAAATGTTTCAGTCATGCCATGTTTCTCTGATGACATGGACAAGATAAACCACAAGCCATTTCCCTTTTAACATTATTAATTGTAACACAACTTTAAACAAGTATGATATTACCCAAATAACAAAATAACATTCTCACAAACCCCTGACCTAATTGTAAAGAACCTTAACTCATATAGGAACACACACAGAACACAAGTCCCAGTTCTATAGTACCCTAAGATGTCACATTGCCTAAGGAACATTTCCAAAATGAGCCCTAAAAGCTTGCATGCATTTCTACTCTTGTTCATAAAACCTCACTAAATTGGTACAAAAGTTCTTAAATAACACAAATTCCAGAGTAGTATTAAGGAAACTAAATTCCTAAGTATTCCAGAATCCCTCATAAGTCTTTAGTTAAAGGCACATAGAGATAGTTCAGTTTTCCCAGTCACACAGGACTAGGTTCAAACAATACAACAAAGTTTACTCATAATTCGCAAAATTGCATAATTACATTAAGTCAGGTACAGATTAAACCAATCAGAGAGCTCACAATAGACTAGTTTGGAAAAGAGAGATTTACATGTAATCAGGGTAACAAAGAAAACCTTAGACAGGAATCATACAAATCAATACAATCAGTATTACCTATATTAACTAACATTAAGTTCCTTGCTCATGTACAATCGGTTTAATTCATAGGCAGTTCAAAAAGGGAGCTCTGCTTCTCTGGCTTAGTGTAAAAATCCAAAACTGTGATCTTCCTACCTAAACATGCTTAAAGCTTGGATTGCTATGATAGATACATCTTGGAAGCCAATCATATCAGTCTAATCCTATTGCTTTTCTCAAAATTTGCTATCCTATTTAATTAGACATCTATCACATTACACCTTTGTCCTATTATTGTGTGTAAACATTTCCTCCTTAGGGGGATGTTATCCCTATATTATTATTATGTGGCCATGAATGTACTTGCATCCTATTACGGTAACACAGGGATGTTCCAGAGGGACAGGGTCATATATCATATCAGAAGGAAAGAACTTCCTTAGCTCCATTTGATTCCAGGCATGAGTCATATCTGATAGGTAATCACGTAGTCACTGGATGTTAAAAGCAGGGCCTGGGATTAATCAGGTGGGGATTTCCCTTGTCAAAAGGAAATAGCACAATTGGGAAATAGAGTCAGAAGATCCTATCTAGGCTGTGTCCAAGGTTGTCCTCAAAAGTCTTCCCAGGAACAGACTTCCACCTTTATCAGTTATCAGCCTGCAGCACATGCCATTCTACTATTGGCTTTATGACAACTCAGACAAGTACCCTGGTAATCAAAGCTCAAAACAATAGTAAATGTCTGTCCCATAAAATCACAAATCCTGGATAATAAGAATTTAATCTCACATTGGTAATAGTAAGAGACTGATCACAGAAAAATACTACTGCTCTCATAATTCCTTTAAACAATGGGAACATCTTGAGGTGAGTATAATCAATTGAACCCCAATAAGGGCCAAAAACCTGAACTAATTCTTTTTTTTTTCAAGTGAACCAAAAACACCCCTTTCCAGGACCAGATAGAACTGACCAACATTCTTTCTGTTTGTTATCACTGAGCCCAAGATGTCTGGGACCAAACACTCTCCAGAACAATGGGACTTTTCTTATCTTGGTATCTTATGGACATAGACTATGCTATGTCATGTTAATGGTAAAAGAAACACAGATATCTTGGTCTATAATTTCAACTGACACTTTGACACCCTCCCGCTCTATTGAATTTACAACCCATTCAATTAAGAAAATTCCTTCCCATGCCACATGTCAAACAAACATATGGAAGCTGCACTTTTTTTTTTCAGGGCAGATGACCTTGCCCCCCCCCATAGTTTCCAGGGATCCTGGCAAGTTTACAAAATAAGGGGAATTGCCATGTGCCCCTCCTTTTCACACACAAGTAATCAATTAACAATCTTAGGTTTTGATATTAAAACAATAACCCCAAATAACTTAGTTAACAATCTCACAAATTTCATAAATTATAACAAAACAATTTCAACTGAAAATTCCCTTTCAATAGAGACAAAATTTGAAAATTTTATACTTCCTTGAATTACAATATTTAAAAGGAAATGTTACAAAACAGGATCATATAAAATGCCCCAACAGCCAAATTGACTCCTTTTTTTTTTGAAGACACAATTAATTTAACATTCTAGATTATAAAAGAAATTGCCCTTCCAGCAACATAACTAATACAATTGACCCAATAAAAAAATCTTTCTTCTTTCTAGACCCTTTCACCAGGTCCAACAGTCTCCTGGGGCCACTCTCATCCCTATAGACTGGCTTCTTTACCTTGACCCATCCCCTTTTACTCCCCATGGCTGTGTGCTGGAAGATACTTCCAGGCTGTAGCTGCTACCCCTCCCCTTCCTTCCTATAGCCAGGTGGGGGAAGGTGAATTTGCGGGCAGGGGAGAGGGGGTAAAACACTCTCTTCCTAATCTGATCTGGGCTGAAAGGGGTTAATAGAGAAACCCAGCACTGTTTGGGATCCCCACACAGAGATACCCTCTTGACTCAAGGGGAGGAAGTGGGGGAAAGAGTGACAAGATTGTAAGGAGGTGTTTAAAAACTCCTTAATGATCAATCTCAAAAACTTCCAGAATCTGCTAAGATGTTTTAGCTGTCCTATCTTTTTCACTTCTATGTCCACCCCTTAAAAACTTAGAGTGGGGCATTGAACTTTCAAACCTACATTCTTGAGACCAGTGCCCTTTCTTATGCTACCTGAAGCAGGAACCATTGACTCTGTTTCTCTGAAAGCACCCATTTAAGGCCAATTCAAGGACACATTTACATAGGAATGAAACTTAGAAAATTCACAGTGGATTAAGACATAATTGTTATCAGTATTAAATTATTGCAACAAATTAGCTTGCAAATGGAAATTTAGTAGGCCTTCTAAAAATCATACAAAAAGATTTTGCAAAACATTACTTTGTAAAAAGTATTTCCCTTTCTAAAAAAGCTTACAGTTTATCCTGATGTTAGAAGGAATAATCACTAAACTTTCATGAAGAACATTTGTTAGAAATTTTTAAGGTGATAGATATCTTTCCTTTCTACCTTAAAGTAAAAATAAACCTTTAAAAATGGAATTTATTAAAACTAAGTTGATGTAAAATGTCCTCAAGTAACATAAATAACTTCCCAAAGTACCATAACAAACTAAATTCCTAGTTGTTACAGAATTCCTAGACATCAAATTTCCTTAGTCAAAAACAGAAAAAAATTCAGTTTTTATAATGCGTGAAGAACATTACCACAATAACAAATATTATCAAACTTTTAAAAATTTACTCAATTTTTATCTCTCAAGAATTCTCATTTACTCAGGAATTTCACAACACAGAAAACGTTTACACAGATTTGATAAGAATTATAGGTGAAACTTCCTCTTAAAAGCACATAAAATTTGGAAGTTTATTCTAACCCATTCATTCTCCCCTATTTATTTATTTAGTTTTTGGAGGGGTAGACAAAATATATTCCCAAATGCAATACCCTTGTTAAGCTTAGAAATGTACTGGACCAGTATTCTGATTGCTTTTTCTTTCCCATAATGACCAGTCTTTAAAAGAACCCACCCGGGGATCTAGCCTGAAAGGTGGGTGGACATAATTCCCTCCATCTCTCCTCAAACTGCCCTCACTGTGCACTCAAAACAATCCACTGTCTGAGTTTCCTTCAATGTACCTAAGTGCAAAACAGTGTAACAAATGCTGAAATTGAAAACCTCACATATTTACCAATTTGGATGAGCTGGGGCTCGTGGGAAAATATCAACTAAACCCAGCAAGCCATAGTCCTCAGCACATAAACCATTTGCTATGTTCTGGTACACAAGAACTTTTCTCTTTGTCTCCACACTCAAACTTGGCCAGAGTTAGAATGCAGAGAGAGAGAAACTATTACTCATGCAAAAGTCCCAAAACCTTCTCACTTTCAAAACCTCCAGTCACACCATGCAACTAAATCATATTCCCTTCAAATTTTCTACACACACTCCTCTCTCCTACATGCTTAAACTTCCTTGCCTTTCTTTCTAATGATTTAAAATCCCCTTAAAACCTGTACATATCTCATTCCTTTCTAATTCTGACCTGACACTTCAAAAATCCTTCCCAACTTGCCCTCTACCAACCATATAACCTAAATAATAAAGTATTCTTCTCTCTTTCCCTCTCCCATCCACGCACTTCTTTGAAGCTGCTGTTACCTGGGGAGGGAGAGGGGGAGAATGAAGGCAACTTTTCAGAGTCCTGCTGCAGAGTCTGGCTGCAAACAACCCAAAAGGGAGGGAAATGATGTACTGGCCGTATCCCCCCATTATTGCAGAACACAGACACAGACAAACAATAAGAGCCTGAACACTAACACATCCTCCCAATGAAGTCAAAGGAACTGCCCTGGAGAAAACTGTCTGCAATCCAGTCTGACACCTGTCTTTCAGTATGAAACAGAGGTGGCTTCAGGCAGATGATTGCAAAACAGAATCTCTTAAAAACACAATCTCTACACATATAAACTAATAGACCAACACTGAGACAGAAACCAGGAACGAGACACGGGCCCAACAGAACTAAGACAGAAACCAGGAACCAGAAACCGGGTACCAGGAACCAGATACAGGCATAGTCCCGACGTCTCGGGGTGCCTGGGGGATTGAGGCACTAATTAGGTGCTCTGCCACGTCTGGCACTCGTTCCCACCAGAAAACAGGTTTGCAAACATTTACCTCCAGAGGGTTACCAGGTCCACGAGGGCCGAAATGAGGTACAGTCGGAGTCGGGGAGGGAGGCTTCTCCTAGTCCTGAGTCCTGGGGCCCTGGAACATCATCAGGGGCCGGCTCCCCTAGAAGTCAGAACAGAACAATTCCCCCTCCCGAGGCCGATGTCCTCTCCAGGTGGGTCTCTGCAGCGACACGGTACGCTGCTATCTCGCTGGGGCCTCCAAAATGTTATACCGAGAAATGAGCGAGTTGACGACCCAAGCTAATTTTAAATTGTGGACTTTATATTAGCGCGCGGCTGCCAGGGATATTCACATCCAAATCAAGCAGCCCCATCAGGGGTTGAGCTAGGGTTTATATAGGGAGTATACAGGACAGGGAGGGGATGGATCTTTGAAGTCTGGCAAGAGGAAGAGGTTTTTTTGGGGGCTGGTCAAGGACACCCTTCTCCCTCTGTGTAGATATGATAATGCTCTGCAAACTTTCTCACAATGGAGGCTTCCAGAGATATGATCTGAGGGCTGTGGCCTGAGCAGCCAGATAAGGGTCTTGCTAAGGAATTTGGAGGTTTCCAGAGACATGATCTGAGGGCTGGAGCCTGAGCAGCCAGATAAGGGTCTTGCTAAGGAATTTGGAGGTTTCCATGGCCTAAAGGGTTCTACTACCCAAATGGTAAAATAATGTTCTGCATTACAATGTGACCAGAGTTGGGATTGGCTGTCCTGTATGAGGTGCTTTCTATTACTATACTCTTCAGAGGAGAATGGGTATCATCATCAGCAAAAACTGCCAGGTCAACATTGGGATGCAAAGGCCTAAGAAAGCCCAAGCCATGCCCTGGTTTTCCAGGAGATACAGATTTGTGAAATGCACAAGCCAGGCAGGTCTGGGGTAAAAGAAAAACTTCTGTTTAATAGTCCCATACCTTTTCAAAGAGTACAGTAGGGAATGGGCTATTGTCTTATATTTTGATTATTAACATACACTTATTAATCTGTTGTATTTTAAGCATTTCTTTTAAAGTAGAAGAAATAGAAACTGTCATGTGGCTAACATCTACTTTTTGCGTGGTCCTTTCTAGCAGGGACCATTAAAATCTCTTTTAGGGGAAACCGTAAGCATGAGCTTTAATGGCCTATGCTTTCCTATAGAGACTTTCCCTAGAATTTCTGGGAGGGGGTAGGCAGATTGAGACAGAGAGTATTTTTTTTAATGATCTCCTTTCTTTGGTGTCAGACTCCCTCAGGATTCAACCCAGTCCATGCTAGTCCAGAACAAGAGCCACCTTCTTGAAGGAGGTTCTCTGGGCCATAGGCAAAAGAATAAAACAACAACAATAGTAATAATAATAATAATAAAGTACTGAAATTGGTTATTAGTCCTAGGTCTTCCATTAGTTTTCTGTGTTTGACTTTATTCAATTCACTTTACTTCTATGGACCTCAGTTTCTTCATCTATAAGTTGGGTATAAAATATTGACCATAACCATAGAGTTTTGGAGGGATCAGATGAGATAATAGATATGAAAATTCTTTAATACTATAAAGTACTCTCCAAACAAGCTGTTGTTGTATTACTTTTATAATTATGACATCCATACAGCAGTGGGTAGAATAATTATGTATAATTTTATCTAAGTAGATCAATTTATATAATTACATGATTATCCAATGTAGTCCTATTGTTTATAGGCTATTCATTGTTTATAATGGTACTTGGAGACAGTGTTTTCATCTTTGGCTCAATCCACTCCCACTCCATCTGTCTGTCAATGCCCACACCCTTCAGCCTTCTCTACTTTTGCAAATCCACTCCATTATTCAAGGCTTAGCACAGATCCTACTTCCTCCATAAAGATGTTCCTGACCTCCACAGTCCAGGGGAAGTCTATCTCACCTCCGAATTCCTCTATCTAAAACCCTCATTGGGCACTGAACATACACTGCTAGGTGATTCAGTGGCCTCACTTTCCTTGTCTGTAAAATGGAGATAATAACAGCACCAATCTCCCAGGGTTATTAGGAGGATCAAATGAGATAATAATTATAAAGCACTTAAAACAGTGCCTGATGATGATGATAATGATAATAATGATGATGATGATGATGATGATAACAGGGGGGAAAAGCAACGATACAACAGGCAAAGTATGTCTTTGAAATCCTAGAGCCACAGATTGTCATCAGAGCTAGAAGGAAGTTCAGCTTAAGACATTTTATAAAAGAAGGGCTTTATAAAGTATTCAGCTCAGTTTTGTTGGTTTGGGAGCTGAAGGTGAAGACCTAGGTTCCAATCTCAACTCTCCCACTTACTCAATGTGTGTGTGATCTGGCACAAATTATTTCACCTCTGTGGGCCTATTTCTTCATCTGAAAAATGACAGTGTTGGACTAGATAGACTAAGATCCATCCCAGCGTTAATTCTGTGATCCTGGTAATGGTTAAAAATGCCTCTCTCCTTCAGGACCCAGGCCAGCAACATTCCACTTCCCATGTCCAAATGAAAAGCAATCTGTAGAATTGGAAACAAGGAGACACATGGTCTTGTCCCTGATGTCACAACAGGAATTCTCCCAATGTCCCAATTCCAACAGCTATAGAAGTGAAGGAATGGCTTTTTTGTTGTTTGAGAGAGAGAGACAGATGAGTTCCAATGCTAAGCCCCTTTAAGAGGTCCTTCACAGATTTTATTTTTGCCTTCTTATTGTGTCCACTTCCTTTAGAAAGCTGAGACTAAACTTTTACATGGCCCTTCACCTTCAGCACAAACATTCATGAGTCATTCCTTTCCTTATGGTTTTCTATATCCATATCAGCAAGTTCAACCTCAGGCTAGGTAAGAAGTGAGAGAAAAATTAACCTCTTTTTCCTATTAAAAAAAATCAATCTGGAAGGGGAAAACCCTTAGGGTTTCTGGACAAAAGAGAAACAATTGCTATTTACACTCACTCTGAACCATCAAAACTCAAACAATGACCAAGTGAGGCTTGGGCTGAGACCTATTGTTGGCAAATCAGTGAGAGCCAGAGTGATTTGGGTTTAAGGGATGGTCAAGTAGCTCCATTTGAATCCCAATGGGCTTTATCAAAGCCTGGATTTCCCAATGCTATATTTCAAGAAATCATAAATGAGATTACATGGGGCAAAAACATTGTTCCAGGTTTTTTTTAATGATAAAATAAGTAGAGAAAAGAGAAAAAATGAAATGTAACCCATAAACCCCAAGATATCTTAAAAGGTTTCAGCGATTAAAATTTAAATTATTCTTTTAGGCAGAGCACCCACAGGTAAGAGTATGATTCTCTATGTGGACAGAGGGAAAGGAGGGAGAAGAAGGGAGAGGAAGGAAGGAAGGAAAAGAAGGAAGGAAGGAAGGAAGGAAGGAAGGAAGGAAGGAAGGAAGGAAAGAAGGAAAGAAGGAGGGAGGGAAGGAAGGAGCTTCTATTATATGTTAAGCTCTGTGCTAAGCACTTACAAATATTTACTTCTCACAACATCCCTGGTAGGCAAATGCTATTATTACCCCCATTTTACAGTTGAGGAATCTGAGGCAAATCAAGGTTCAGTAACTTGCTCAGGGTCACACATTTAGCAAATATCTAAAGCCAAATTGGAATTCAGATTCTTCTACCTCTATATCCAGCTCTCTACCCACTGTGCCACAGATGCTGTTAGAGGAATAGTTATATAAAGCGAAAGGACAGGAATGGACAATCTCTTAAGTCTTTTATAGCACTAACATGCTAGGAATCTATGAAGTCTTTCTTGATACCTAGATATCATTTTGATAGCTCACATGCCTCATATCCCTATAAGTCTTTGTAGACAAGCACTTTGTGGCCTGCTCAGGGTCACACAACTAGTCACTGGAAGATCTTGAACTTGAATGCATCTTCCTACTCTAAGAAGGCCTCTTCACTATTTGAGGAAGAAGAGGAGGAGGAGAAAGAAGAGGAAGGAGAAAAGGAAGAGAAAGAAGAGAAGGAAGAAGAGGATGAGAAGGAAGAGGAAGAAGAGAAAAAGGAGTAGAAAAAAGAGGAAGAGAAAGAGAAAGAGGAAAAGAAAGAGGAGGAAAAGAAGAGGAGAAGGAGGAGGCAGAAAAGGAAGAAAAAGAAAAGGAAGAGGATGAAGAGGAGGGAAAGTAGAGAAAAAGGAGGAAAAGGAAAATGAAAAAGAGAAAAAGAAGAATAAAGAAGTCGAGAAGAAGAGGAAAAGAGGAAGGAAGAGGAGGAGGAAGAAAAGGAATCAAAAGAGAAAGAAGAAGAGGAAGAAGGGGGAAAGAAGAGAAAGAGGAAGAGAAGGAAGAAGAGGAAGAAAAAGAAAAGAAGAGGAGGAAAAGGTGCAGAAAACTCTGGCCCTAGACCCAGAAGCAATGTGAGGGTAAGAACACTGGCGCCTCAGTGTATAGAGGTGCTGACCACCATTTCAGTACCCAATATCTGACTAGATGTATACCTTGGGCATAGTCACCAAAGGCAGCAACAAAATGAGTGATATAACAGCAGCATAAAATCTGCTCCTACCACAGCTGGGAATGCAGTCTCTTCTCCCTTCCACCTCTTTGAATCTGTAGTTTCCTTCAAATGGAAGCTCAGCTTAAATTTTACCTTCTATGAGCCTTTTCTTATTGCTTCCTTTTAGTACTTTCTTCCTCTCCCATTTACTTTCTATATATTTGTGTTTATTTATATTGTTTCCCCAATAGAGAATGTAAGTTCCTTGAAGGGAGGGACT
This sequence comes from Phascolarctos cinereus, assembly GCF_003287225.1. Taxonomy (NCBI): domain Eukaryota; kingdom Metazoa; phylum Chordata; class Mammalia; order Diprotodontia; family Phascolarctidae; genus Phascolarctos; species Phascolarctos cinereus. Next base: position 233,836,945 of record NW_027555958.1, on the reverse strand, counting down.
ATTTCATTTTGGATACAGTAGACACTTAATAAATGTTTATTGACTGATTGATCCTATAATTGGTCATATGTTGTTTTGTAATCGTCTCATGTATATTAGTTGTGTCTCCCCAGTTAGACTATATACTACAAGAAAGCAAGGACCCTGCCATCTATGTCTACTTATTCTCACTCTTCTCCCTCCCTTCTTTCCTTCAGTGCTTAGGATGTTCCTGGCTACATAATAAGTATTTGATAAACAATTCATTGACTGAATCAATGAAAACTTGTATTTAATATAATCACAGACCTGGTGGGGGAAGGGGTAAGACCTTGGAGATCAAACAGTCCAATTCCTACCTGATGAATTCCATCTATAACATCCCCAACAAATTGTCATTCCATTTAAACATGTCAGAGTGATAAGCCATCAGCTCACAAGATTCCTCATTCCACTATTGGACAGATCTAACTGACAGGAAGTTATATTGAGCTGAAATCTGTAACCCTCTAACTTCTGCCCACTGTTCTATTTCTGCCTTCCCAGGCCAAGCAGAACAAATTTAATCCCTCTGCCAAATAACAGCCCTTTAAATACTTGAATACAGCTATCATGTTTCCCCTAGGACTCCTTTACTCTAGGCTAAACATCCCAAGTTTCTTCAACTGATCCTTGTAATGGCTTAGCCTCCAGCCCTCACACCCTACAGGTTGCTTTTATTTGCATAGATACCAGTTCAACCACGCCCTTCCTAAAAATGTGGTGCCCATAACTGAAAACAACCCTGCAGATGGGATCTGACCAGAGAGGGAAGCAGTACTATTGTCCCTCTTGTTCTGGACCCTGTGACTATTATCACAACTTAACATCAAATTACCTTTTCGGGCTGCCATATCACAATCCTAAAGATGAATGGGATGAAATCCCAGCTTGACTTTTGGATCCTAAACTGTGAAATAATTTCTCTCCTTTAGGTCTTATACACTAAGTCTTAGGCATGGGGGACAGGTGCACTTGGCATTCCCATATCTTCCCATCCCTGTGGCCAGAATGGTTATACTGCAGCCAAATCAGCAATAAAGCAGATTCTGCATATCAGTCTTTCTGTTCACATAGACTCCTGTTTTAAAAATGGGAGCTGTATGCCAGATGGCCAAAAGAACATCTTCCATTCTAAAATGGAAGCCCCTGGGGGTGTGGGATAGGTATTATTCCACCTTCTTTTTAATAACTCCAGGGAGAGAAGAGCAGAAGGACCAAAAAGTGATGCCTGGATATCTGACAGATTTTAGTGAGAAAAGGCCCCACTTCCCTTCCTCCCACCCAATCTGGGGCAGCGAAATAGGAGGTAAGGCCCTGGAGCAACACTGTCAGAGGCTGATCTGTCTAAACCTAGTATCTAGTTACACTGTAATTTGTAATGCAAAATGAGGGCCTTAACCAGGAACCCAGAGGAAACTATCTCTTTTGCAATTACATTAATCTAGCTCAGTCCTTAAGGCCACTGTGCCAGCTTTCTAGCTCTGCCCTTCCTTTTGCCCTCACCTGTGAGACCATGGTCCATTATTATGATTGAAATGAAGAGGACAGAGGAAGCGTGGAGCATCTTGACCCTGGCAATAATCATGCCCAAGTGTAGAACCCAATGTTCAGTTGTTTTTCAGTCATGTCAAACTCTCCATAACCCCATTTTGGGGTTTTCTTGGCACAGATACTGAAGTGATTTGCCATTTCCTCTCCAGTTATTTTACAGATGAGGAAATTGAGGCAAACAGGGCTAAGTGACTTGCCCAGGGTCACACAGCTAGTAAGTGTCCAAGGCTGGATTTGAACTCATGAGTCTTCTAATTCCAAGCCCAGTGTTCTATCCACTGCACCACCTAGCTGCTGTAGAGCTCAATGCTGCTTTTCAAAAACTAGAGGTTTCAGGAATTATAAATCAAATACGGTTTCTTAACTGTTTAGTTCCCCTTCTAGATTTGAAGTTATGTGAGTCTAGCCTGGAGTTATGGTACATGTCTGTAATCCCTCTTATTACAATGGATGAGGCTGGCAATCTGTTATGCTCTAGACTTCTGAGCTACAATGGGCTAAGAAGTTTGGGTGTCTGCACTAAATCTGTGACCAGTGTAGTGAGCCCCTGGAAGTGGGGAGGCACCAGGAAGCCTAATGAGAGGTGAATCAGCCCAAAATAGAGCAAGTCAAAACTCACATGCCTAGAATAGTGGGATCAGACCATAAGTTGCCCCTATACTTGTAGCCTGGATGAGACAGAGAGACTCAATCTAAAAAAAAAAAATACAACTGTACCAGTCTAGTAGATAATTTCAAAGATTTCTTCTTATTCTAAAACATGTTGACTAAGTTGTAGAGCCAGTAACCAGCAAACTGTTCTCTCAGAAATACCATTTTCAAAATATTTTCGATTATATTCAGTTCCTTTCAATTCTCCCTTTAGCATTC
>NW_027555958.1:233817003-233832003 GCF_003287225.1 Phascolarctos cinereus | reverse complement strand
TGGGTAACCAGTACTTGGGCAAAATATTAATGACATTCTTGGTCAAGTATAGATGACCACTGAGGTCTGATCTAATGTTCTGTGGTAACAAAGCAATTGCTATGTTTGTATATCAGTTAAAGGTTTACAACAACACTGCCAGGTAAGTAGAGCCCGCATTATTACGATCATCTTAACAAATGATAGAGCAGGTTCATGGTGGTAGAGCTACTTAATCATGATCATACTCCTGGTAAGCAGAGGAGCCACAGTTCAAACCAAGGTTCCCAATACTATGTCCAACGTTCTTTCAGCTACCACATAGCAGTGCCTGGACAGCTCTCTCCAGTTTCCACAACATTGTTCTTTCCTGCTCCCCCTGGATCTCTGCTCCCATTCTACAAGAAGTCTATTTTCCTTAGTGGTCTTACACAAGAGGCAAACCTTTCTGTGCTTCAGTTTCCTCATCTGTAAAATGAAAGGTTTAGGCCAAGGCCCCTTTCAGTACTAAATATAATGAACCTACTCTTCTTTTCTTTAAACTTTGTTCATTCCCTCCTTTCTTCTCTGACTTTCAAGGTCCCCTTGGCAAGCAGCTTTCCCATTAGGCCTTAGATCAGGGTCCCCAAACTTTCTGTAGTCTGATATTTCACCTGAAGCCTTTTGTTTGACTAGGTCAGCCAATATCTTCAGCATCTCAAGTCTGATTACTCCTGGCCTTGCCTTCTATTCTATATCTGATCTGTTGCCAAGCCCTGTCAATTTTGTCTTTATAGAGTGTCTTATATACATCCCCTTATTTCTTCTGATACTGTCACAACCCTGGTGCAGGCCCTCATCACCTTACATCTGTACTGTTTAATAGCCTGATGGATGATTTCCCTGTCTGAAGTCTTTCCCCATTCTAATCCATGCTCTACTCAGCTGTCAAACTGATCATTCTAAAGCTTAGATGGGCAACTAGGTGGCCCAGTAGAAAGAGTGCCAGGACTGGAATCAAGAAGACCTGAATTCAAATCTGGCCTCACATATTTACTAGCTGTGTGACCCTTGGCAAGTCACTTCACCCTCTTTGCCCCAGTTTCCTCAATCTCTGAAATGAACTAGAAAAGGAAATGGCAAACCACTTCAGCATCTTTGCCAAGAAAACCCCAAATGGAGTCGCGAAGAGTGAGACATGAATGAAATAAATGAAAAACAAAAGCTCAGATATGATCATGTCACCTCCCTCTTCAATTAACTCCAGTGTCTCCCTATCACCTCCAGCATCAAATATAAAATTCTCTGCTTGTTATTTAAAGCCTTTCCTAACCTGATCTGTTCCTGCCTATCCAGTCTTCTTACCATGTACTCAGCAGTCCAGTGATGTGAGACACTCCATCTTCAGACTTTGGACATTTTCACTGGCTGTTCCCCATGCCTAGAATGTTCTCCTCCTCATCTCTGCTTCCTGGCTTCCTTCAAGTCCCAGCTAAAATCTTACCTTCTATAAGAAGTCTCAGGGGTAGCTAGGTGGTGCAGTGGATAGAGTACCAGCCCTGGATTCAGGAGGACCTGAGCTCAAATCTGGCCTCAGACATGTAACTCTCACTAGCTGTGTAACTCTAGGCAAGTCATTTAACCTCCATTGCCTCACCCCCCCAAAAAAAAAGTCTTTTCCTTGTTCATTATCTCTAATTTATCTTGTTTATATCTTAATTATATAGTTTCTTGCACGTTGTCTCCCCTATTAGATGGTAAGCTCCTTGAGAGCAGGAATTGTTTGGTTTTTGCCTTTCTTTGTACCTCCAGTACTTAGCACAGTAACGCCTGGCACACAGCATGTGCTTAATGAATGCTTATTGACTGACTGGCTGACTACCATAAGTGCCAGTAAGCCACAAGAAAGTCATTGCCCAGAAACCATAGCTCTGTGATCAAACAACTTTTTAGGGACAGCAAGAGCCCCCAGCACTCACCTCTCTCTCTCTCTCTCTCTCTCTCTCTCTCTCTCTCTCTCTCTCTCTCTGCCTCTCTCTCTCTGCCTCTCTCTCTCTCTCTCTCTCTCTCTCTCTCTCTCTCTCTCTCTCTCTCTCTCTCTCTCTCTCTCTCTCTTTCAGAATGCCAAAAAATATTCCCTTTCAACTTTGCTACCTCCTTTTTTCTAGACCTCAGGAATCTGCCTTCCCACAATCCATTAATACACTCACATATAAGATATTGTGCCTTTAAGTACATTGCATGGAGTTCAATTAATTACATTGCCATTGGAAGGAGGGTGTGTTTTCAGTCTAAAGTGGAAAGTCTGATGCAGAGGTTGGCTCTTAGGCCATTCACTCCTGACAGCACCTACAGGGATGGTGGCCCCCAGGGCTTTTAACTTATATTCACTAGTCACGCATGATGGAGAACCATCATGCACTAAATGTGTACCAGCCAGAAAAGCCTCCATTTCCTACCCTGCTTCTTTTCCCCAAGGGAGTTGAGTCAGCCAGGAACCTCAATAATGAAACCAGTCTTTGCACCTCTCCTGGGGTCCTGCACACAATGTTGAGACAGATCCATTAGTCCTGAAGCTTTTCCCACAGCCCTCCTTTAACAGGAAAAGTTATGGCACCATTATGTAACTTTAAAAAAAAAATTCAATGTTGATTAATAAAAGTAATTTTCTGAAGCCATACTGATGTGCGCTCAATTTCAAATCCATTTCCCTTGCTTAATAGTCTGAGAATGTTTGAGAGATGATTTGTAGTTGGAGTGCTTTGTCATGGACCCCAGGGAAGTTCACCTCCCCATGATGACTTACCAAGGGGCCTAAACAGAAAAGGCTGGAGGTAGCCAAGACCAAGTTGCTCTTCCCACTGTTGTCTATACTCTCTCGGTTTGGAGGGGTAACACTTTCATCATCAGCAATTAAAAAGCTAGAGAACCCCACTGCCGTTTGAAACTCCAATGTGAGAATCATGACCAATACAACCTTATCATATAAGAGCAGTATTGAATTTGGAGCCAAAGGGTCTGGGTTCAAATCCTGCCCCTGTCACTTGCTATCTGTGTGGTCTTAATCAGTGACTTAACTTCCCTGGGCCTGAGTTTCCTCATTTGTAAAATGAGGGGATTGGACTAGATGACCTCTAAAATCCTCTTTCAGTTCAAAATCTATAATCCTGTGATCTTATATGGATATTTCGGGATGGCTTCTCCATGAAGTCATGTGGCATGGTAGAAAAATCACTGCACCCAGGATCAGGAGACCTGGGTTCTGGTTCTGTCACTATCTATGTTACTGGAGGATCTTTCCATGGCCAAGTTTCAGGCTTTATCTGTCTGATATATTAGGAGACAGGAAGGTGGAAAGAGGATAATAAAGGATCTTGGGTTAGAGCTAGATGTATGAAAAAGGTTGAGTCACAGGAAATATAAAAAAATCTGTTTTGGTAGCTCCATCAGGACTTTGAGTCCCTACTGAGGCAGAAAAGAATTGCATTTGGTGCTCCAGTGGTGGCCCAGTCTTGTTATAAATCTGTTTCCATTGACAATCTACAATATTCTATTCCAGGAGAAGCAATGTGCAAAGCAGGACCTAGAACTGATTCTGATGGAGTGGAAGTTAGACAGATCCTGAATGCAAGTCTTGCCTAGAACTCAAGCACCCAACAGGACTGGTCAAGTTGGATTGGAATTCTCCATGGGGTCTCGGCTTCCCCATCAAGATCACCATAGCTAATCATCATATTTCATAGGCAGAGATGCCTGTGGCTGCAGTAGGTGACTGTCCAAGGAGTTAGACATGAGGATGAGGGCAGCAATCCTCTCTGTTTCTGATTAAGATGGTAGGTCAAGGGGCAGGCAGACATAGGAAAGAAAAGGCCAGAGAGTGGAATGGAACTCAATTCAGCTTTCCTGGCAGGGGCAAATATTATTCATGGCCACAAATAGATTGGGGCCCCATCTATATTTAATGTTGCCAGACCTCGACAAAATTGTAAGATTGATAAATTTTGTCTTCAGCAAATTCTGGCCTCCCCTATTAGTACTTCTTTTGTGCTCCCCAGTGCTCTCCTTTTGCATATCATCCACACTCCTCTCCATCACCACCACCCCCACTATTCTCATTTCTATCCTGCGTCCCACCCATTTAATTGACTGTCAGTTAGTCCCTACTTAGGCATGACCCATCCTAAGTGTATCTGCATTTTAAAAGGAAATCTTCCTTCCTTCTTCCTTTCCCTCTCTCCTTTCCTCTTTTCTTCCTTTCTTCTCTCCCTCCATTTTCTTCTTCCTTCGATTTATCATTGAGAAAATTTTAAATTGTACAGGACCAAGGACTGAGAACCACACTGGCGCTCCACTAAAGATTGTCTTCCAAGTTGACATCAAACCATTAAAGACTATGGTCTCTCTGGCTATTCAATCAATCCCATAACCACATAACTGTTTTTATTCTAGCCAATAACAAAGATAAAATGATACATTTTGTCAACTTCCTCTCTAAAAATCTATTATAGTTGTACTATAATAGTTAACTACTATAGTTCATAGTTTATTATAGTACAACTATGACAATAGATTTTTAACTGTATTTAACTTAATTTATAAACTATATTCAATTAATTATTATAGTTCACAAAGGCAGTGAAGTGGCAAAGTGGATAGAATGCTGTGCCTGGAATCAGGAAGACTCATCTTCCTGAATTCAAATCTAGCCTCAGATACGTACTAGCTGTGTGATGCTACGCAAGTTACTTAATGCTCTTTGCCTCAATTTCTTCATCTATAAAATGAGCTGGAGAAGGAAATGGCAAACCATTCCAGTATTTTGCCAAAACAACAAAAACAACAAATGGGATCACCAAGACTCATATGTGACTGAAATGATTGAACAGCAACAATTATAATTCATAGATTTAGAACTGGAAGGGATTTGAGAGGCCATGTAGCTGAATCTCCTATATTTTACATGTGAAGACACTGCAGCCGAGAAAGACCTTAAGACCAAGAGAAGTTAAGTAACTTGATCAAGGTCACAAAGGTAATAAGTGGCAGTTTTAGGATTTGAACCCACATCCCCTATCTCCAAATGCAGAATTATTTCCCACTCCTTCCGTAAAGCATTCCTCTGATCTATCAAACTAATAAATCTATCAAAGAAAAAGAAGGAGGGGGGGAATAAGGATAATCTGACTTGGCTTGTTCTTCCTAAGCCACACTGACTCTTTCTGATTTCTTTTCTAGATACTCACTAAGTACCCTTTTAATCAGTCCTAGAATTCTACCAGGAAACAAAGTCCAGGTCCCTGACTTCTTCCCTAATGGGGCAGTATTTGCTCTTCTCCAGTCTTGTAGGCCCTCTCCCATGCTCCATAATCTTTCGAAGACCATCACTCAGGAGTAACATTGTCTATTCTTTCAGTACCCTGGGATCTAGTTCACCTGGGCCCAGTGACATGAACTCATCAAGTACTGCTAAGTACTCTCTTACTGTCTTTCTGCTTGTCTTGTGTTTCAACTGCATTAGACATTTTTGTTCTGATGTTTCCAAAACAAAGATTATGTTTTTTGGCAGATGAAAATTTGAGAAGGCTTGTAATCTTTTTCTCTGTCTGTTATTATAATCATTCCTTCCTCATCAAAAAGTCTTAACCCTTCTTTGGTTCTCCTCCTTCCACCCCAAAAAAAATCCCCACACTTCTTTCTTGCTTTTAACTTGCCTCGCCAACTTCAATCTGAGCAGATCTAATGTTCCTGGGACCCTTTTTACTGAACCACTCCTCATCATCATCTTCATTCTAAGTTACCTGTCCCTCATTCCATCTTCTCTCTTAAAACCCTAATTTGATAAGTTCCCTAGATGTTGTCTTTAAATAACTCCTCCTTTTCTTCCTCATCAGAGGAAAATTCTCTTTTTCAGCTTCAGAATTTTATTCTTGAGAACTTTCCAAGTAGAGAGGCAGAATGCTACAATGAAAAGAGTAATAAATTTGGATGAAGAAGACTTGGATTTGAGTCCTGGTTCCATCACTTACTACTTGTAAAAGCTTAGGCAAATAATTTCACTTTTTTGAGCCTCAGTTTCCTCATCTGCAAAACAAAAGGGTGGATCTCAAAGGCTTTCAGCTTTACGTCTATGATCCCATGCTCCATCCATATCTCCCAGGCTAACATGTCATGCCTACCAGAATTTTAATCCCTGGAATCTTATCTATTCTTTCTCAGGACACTTTAAAATAAGCCCTCTCCCATGTGTGGAGTGCATGTTAGATCATATCCAGATTTCCTTTTGCTAGACAAAAGAAATAAACATGATGATGAGTCTCCTGACCAAGTTCATTTTCAAAGGTTAGGGGGGCTGTGGCCTGTGGGGATTATGTTCTCAAGTATATGCTAGGAAAGAGATTTTCTATGGCCATAGTCTTCAGGGCTCACTGTAAGTCAATGATAAAGATAGTACAATAGGATCAGGGGATAACTAAGTTATGATATAGTTAAAATGGGTGATTCATCATCTGCAATGATCATAATGACTCCTCAGGGCAAACCTAGCAAATCCTTTTATGTATGTGTAGTATAAGAGAGTTTCCTTAAAGAATTCACCTTCGTGAGCTTGCAAAGCAGTGAACTTTTAGGGGTATGATTTAATCAGTTCTTTCCCATATAAAGTATGGACATGCCCATCAGCACCTTGATAAAAGGACATGATAACTGCTGCTAAGGAATCTGAGAATGAGTCTACCTCTGGTTTGGGACTTCCCTGTGAAACTGCCTAAGAAACAGGTTTCAGGCACTAGTACTGCCCCCAAGAATATGTGGTTAGTGTGGTTTAAGAAAGGTTGATGAAAAGAATTTCCTTGATCAGTCCATGCCATCCTGCATAGGTGTGGAAGGATCTTAGAACTTATTTAGTCCAACCCCCTTATTACAGAGGAGAAAACTGAGACCCAGTGAAGTTAAGTGACTTTATCCAAGGTCACAAGTAAATAACAGAGCCAGGTCTCTGAATTCAGTGCTCTTTCCACTTTCGTTTTTGGTTTGTATCCCTAGCACCCAGGACAATGCCTGGCCCTGAGTAGACATTTAATAAATGTTTGTTGAATGAATGAATGAATGAATGAATGAATGAACCACATAATTATAACTCACAGTTATGTGGGTTTTCATGGTTTACAAAGGACTTTCCTCACAACAACTCTGTGAAGTAGATGGAGTGAGTATTATCATTCCCCATTTGACAAATGAGGAAACTGAGGTCAGAGAGATGTGACTTGCTCAAGGTCACACATTTAGTATTATACCATGCTACTACTCTCCCTTCCTCCTGCAGCCCATTGTCTCCTCATTTATTTTCTTCACCCAAGAGCAAGAATTACTGATGTAGAAAGCAAAGGGGTAGGAGGAGACAAATTTGTTGAAGCATTTCCTGATGTGTACGTCTCCTAGGAGCTTTGGTGGCTGTGATGTAGTTATTTCATTTTTTCTTTACACTTAGAAAAATTACCTCATTAGTTGTCTATCTGCATCCATGCCTGAATTTAGCTGCCAAATAAATCATTTTTTGGATCAGTCTGGGTTCTTTTGGACACTTTAAATGGCACGTTTTGGGTTTCTTGCCTGTCTCCAAAATCTGGAATGATCAAAAGGATGGAAAAGCTGTTGCATGCTGGCAGACTGTCAAGAGAAAGCCCCTGCCATCTGAATAAAAAGATGAAGTGATGGGATGAGGTAGGACTTATAAAGTGATGAAGAGTGTGGGCTAGACTTGTGGGGGGATTATTTCATTCACTAAATCCCCAATGTGTCCCCACCATCACTTTGCACTTGAAAGAAGAAGGTCTAAGGCAAATAAAAGAATGCTTCACTGGAACTCAAAGCCTCTGTGTTTTCTTCAGTAAGTGATAGGATGCTTCTTCCTTCTTGCCTTTCCTATATGAGTAACTTAGGTAAAATTAAATGCTGTTCTTAAGGGATTGTACCAGAGATGAGTGCAGTTGGTATTTTTAGAGAGACTAAAAAAAGCAGAGGATGAGGAGATAGAGAGAAAGAGCAGTGCCAATGAGGGAAGAGGAAGATTCTGGATGATCTCCTCTACCCCAATCTTGCTCAGAAGAGATGACTTTAGTCATCATTCAAATCAGAGGACTGTAGTGATTCACTGAAAGTAGGGTACTCTGGGGAGGCAGCTAGGTGGCACAATGGATAGAGCACTGGCTTTGAAGTCAGGAGGACCTGAGTTCAAATCTGGCTTCAGACATTACTAGCTGTGTGACCTTGTGCAAATCTTAGCCCCAATTGTCTCCAAAAAAAAAAAAGTAGGGGACTTTGGATAGGGCACCTAAGGCCCACAACCTTGATTTTCAAAATATTCTTATAACAATATTTCAATATAATTGGTTTCTTTGTAATCTTATGTGTGTTATCTTATGCATGTAAAAACTTTATTCCAAAGAGTCTATATAGACTTCACCAAACTACCAAAAGGACCCACGACACATAAAAAAAAGATTCAGAACCCTTGCTATAGAGCTATGCAGAGCCAAAGCACAAAGGAAGAACAGAAATACAACCAGTTAGCCTGCCTCCCTTTCCTCCCTTCCCCTCCCCCTTCTCTGCCTCCCCCTCCTCCCCCTCCCCTCCTCCTCCTTCTCCACATATTTAGGATCATAGATTTAGATCTGAAAGGGATTGTAGAAGTCATGTAGCTGAATCTTATCACTTTATAGAAGAAACTGAAGCCCAGAGAAGTGAGAAGGGCAGCACACTACAGTAGAAAATGCAATAGGCTTAAAGTCAGGAAGACGAGTTCAAATCCTACCTCTGACACTTTTGTCATTCAGTTGTGTCTGACTCTTCAGGACCCCATTTGAGGTTATCTTGGCAAAGATACTGGAGTGGTTTGCCATTGCTTTCTCTAGCTTATTTTATAGATGAGGACACTGAGGCAAACAGAGTTAAGTGATTTGCCCAGGGTCACACAGCTACTAGGCATCTAAAGCCAGATTTGAACTCAGAAAGAGGAGTCTTCCTGACTCCAGCCCAGTGCTCTATTGGCTTCACCACCTAGCTGCTCAAACACTTACTAGATCTTTGATCTTGGATGTGTCACTTAATTTTTCTAAGCCTTAATTTCCTCATCTGTTAAAAAAAATAGAGAGAGGAGGGAGGAGAGGGGGAATTGTGCTCAATGCTTACTTCTAGCTCTAAATCTCTGATCCTATGTATCAGAGGACCTGAGTTCAAATCTCAACTCTGACACTTACTATCTATATAAATTTAGGAAAGTCACTTAACCCTCTTTGGCCTCAGCTTCCTCACTTGTAAAAATAAAGAGATTGAGTTAAATGGTCTCTGAAGTCCTTTCTGGTTGAAGAAGTATGATCCTAAGTGACTTGCCGACAGTCACATGGGAGTGACAGGGAGTAGCCAGGCAACCAGGATTCAAGACAGGACTAGTTGGGGAGGGGATGGAAACAAGCATTTACTAAGCACCAGGCAGTGTTCTAAGTCATAATTATTAACTCATTTGATAATATTTGTGAGAAAAGGTATCCTCCAGAGAAGTTCTTTTTAGCTTTGGGATTCCGTCCTAAGGCCGAGCTGTGCCGATTGGTGGGATAATGAGGGATCAGATATTTAACTCATCCCACATTACCTAGCCGAGCCATGCTTCATATCCCTTCAAGCCATATGCATAACCTCCCACCTCTGCTCCCTCATCAAGACTTCTTATACTTTGTTCCTTTTCAATTATTCAACTATCTAACTACATTGGCTTTCTTTTCCTTGCACATAACACTCCATTTTCTTTCTAGATGATGCAGTGGATAGAACACTAGGCCTGGAGTCAGGAAGACCTGAGTTCAAATCTGGCCTCAGACATGTAACAGCAGTGTGACCCTGGGTAAGCCATTTACCCATTATTTGCCTCAGTTTCCTCAACTGTAAAATGGAATAATAATAGTACTTATCTTCCTGGGGATTGTTGTAAGGATCAAATGAGGCAAAAGGCCTTAGCAACCACATAGTCCAACCCACTCGCAATGTAAAACAAAGGCCTGAGGTCATAGAATAATAAACTTAGAGGTGGAAGAAAGTTCAGTGACCTTCTGATTTAACTTCTTTATTTTACAAGTTAAGAAATTGAGTTCCAGGGTGATTAAGGGACCTGTCCAAGGTCACACAGATAGCATCAGAGGTGTGATTTGGACTGAAGTCCTCTGATTTCAGAGGCATGGTTTTTTCAACTATCCCCTAGCAATAGCCTAAAGAAGGATCCCAAAGACTGTTGGAGAAGACAAAGAACTCTGTGTTCATCTACAGACTGCATAGTAGACCCACATCATTTAATGGTCGCTGATGGCTCTAGTAGAATGGTCAGGGTCCAGAACTCCAAGAGAACTAGCCTTTGTATTTACCCCTCAGAATGTGGAGCTCCTGTACTCATATCCCTTAATTCTACGGCGTCTGTGCATACACACAGCTCTGCAGAGCTAGCCAGCAAAAACATTTGTCAAAGATGACACTCCAGTCATCCATGCCACTAGAGACAGTGACAGATGATCTTGCCCAACTCCATAATCAGAGGCATGCTGAGGATGAATGGAGGCTCTGCCACGTGTACATCTCCAGCCTCCTTGGAGATCTGGCTACCTGGCAGAGAGACAAATTGCAGCCTAGTCATCAGAAGGGACTAGTTCAGTGCATTTCTGCATGCAGATGAGGTGATAATGGCTAGAGTCAACCTACCCCATGAAAGCATGGTGGAATCCCTATGGTCAGAGTTAACTCTATCCCCTATTCATTAATGCATCTATGTCTCTTCTTCACCCACCCTCTGGAAAGGGTGCAAATACAGCATTATCTATTTGTGCATGTGGTGGGGGCATGGCGCTCCTCTTAACTTAGCTTTCCTAGGGCAATTTTAGATCTACAATGACTCTTACTATGTCTTCTTTTTTTCTCAGTTATGTCTAACCTTTATTCATTTGATCTTATCAATTACCATGAGAAGTAGAAAGGACAGGAATAATTTTTCCCATTTTGTAGGTAAAGCCAAGAAAGGCAAAATTGAAGTTTGAATCCAGTTCCAATATTCTCTTCACAAGGATCATAGAATGTTAAAGGTGGAATCCCTTCATTTGACAGATGAAGAAACCAAGGCCCAAAGCAGTAAAGAGATTTACCCCAAAATATAGCTCGTAACTGTCAGAGCTTGGATGCAAACTCAGGTTTTTTGGTTGCACGCTTTTCACCAAGCCAAGCTGTCTTACCACTAAACCACCCTGCCTCAGCAAAGGGCCTTTCAAAGGTTCAGATGCAATAATGGATGTGAATACCTGTGACAAGTAGAAAGTGTTACAAAGATGTGAGGGATTATTGATAATATCCACAATGGCAGAATTGTTCCAAATGCCACTTCCAGTCAAACTGATCAACCTCAGCTCTTAGTCTATGACCCAACTAAATGTGAGCAACTGCTATTCCTATATCCCTGTCCATCACATTTCTGGATGGACAGACCATGCATCAATGAGCCAGAGGTTTCTATTAGAACAGTCACAAGTCTGTTCTGACCCTGACTGTCTAGACACAGTTTCAGTGGGTCTTACATTTGACTGGAAAAAAGAAAAATAATAATTTGGAGAGACAAGTGAGAAGGTAGAAGAAACTGAGGATTGAGGGTGGGAGACAGAGTTAGGGATGGGAATGTGGTTCAGAGCCTGCCCACCACTAAAAAAACATTTCTCATTGTTAATAATAAGTAACATTTAGAAAGTGTTTTACAGTTTACCAAGTATATCTGGTTCAACTAATTATTCTTGTAGCCTGGGTACTAGTTAGAGAACACTAAACCAGTTTGCCTTCCCTCTGTGAAGTAGGAAGTACAAGGCATTAATCTCCTCATTTTGCAGGTCAAGAAAATGAGGCTTTCACAGAAGTAAAACAACTCACCCAGGGCCAGAACTATAACTAGAGTAAGATGATCAGGGCTGTGTCACATGGCACTGAAGTATATGTGTATATACATATTGTGTGTGTGTGTGTGTGTGTGTGTGTGTGTGTGTGTGTGAGTGTGTGTATGGAGGGATGGGGGAGTGCTCTCACCCTTCAGTAGTATTTGCAAGGGGTGTACTAGGGATATTTAACACTGTCTGGGGAAAAATATTTGCACACACTTTTAAGGTCAGTCTACATTATTAACACTTTCTTAAGTCTAGATAATTAACAAAACAACAAATGAAGTGCAGATTTGTAGCTGATTTCTGTGCTGAAAATGTTCACACCAAAAATTCAACAATGTCTCTCCTAGACTGGTTATAGCTGGCTCCAGCACTCAGACTATTGCACCCTTATGTCCTTTACCAGTCAGTGCAAACCTGCTCCCCTATCATGTCCCTTTGTCAGAATCCCACAGCCTGTTTCCAGTCCAGCCCCTTCAGAGGAGAAGATGGGACTTCCGGGGGGACGAAGCACTTTCTTCTCCCAGTGTGGGCATATTGTCCTGTGGGCTTGCATTACCACTCGTCCCATCATTTATGTGCCATCCTCCTAATTCTGTCTCTGCCCAGGACAATACAGAGCCCGCAAGAATCAGAGCTAGGGCTCAAATCCAAGCTTCCCAATTCCCAGCCTGGTGCTCTGTTCATTATGCCTCACAGCCTCTCAAACTCAGCTGTTAGAACTCGGCTAACATTTCACTTGCAAACCCCTTTCATTCAGTTTTTCCCTCTGTGGGCTAGAAGCTACCAAAGCCAGCATGCTTCATTAAACAGACCTTTTTGGGGGAAGGGATGAAAAAATTGGGGGGGGGGAGTTGGTGTAGGTGTGTGTATGTTTCCTCCTAGGTTTCCTAGTAAACACATAAATCAGCATTATCTATATTCATTTCATAATGGGCTGTGTTCAGTACAAAATTCCCCCTGTTTTGCATGATCTCCCCTTATCATGATTAATATAAATGACTGAAGTTAATTATGTTTCTCTTCGTGGAAAAATGTATTTGTCAAACTGCTATAGCATCAATAAAAATAAACATGGTGCCTTATAAAAGTATGGGATTGTGAGGAAGGAGTCAAATACCCAGGGACGAGAAAGTGACTGGAGCCAACATTCCCCTCCTCCTGGGCTTCATTCTGACTGAGCAGGAACACTTTATATTTACCCAAAGTGACAAAAGCATTTTTCTTAGTTAAGTGCTAGCAGGGTCTTTGATGAGGTAGATTGATGTCATTATCGCTAGCAGTAATAACATCTCAAGTTTATAGAAAAAGTTTTCCCTTAAGGATCTCAAAGCATGCTGCTTCTGGTTTATGCCTGCTGCCAGGCTTCCAGACCGAGGGGTCGAGCAATCCATCAATAAGCATTTATTAAGGGTCTGTTGTATGCCAGGCTCTGTTCTAGGTGCTGGGGCTACAAAGACAAGAATAAAACAGCCTCTGCCTTCAAGGAGCTAATATTCTATCAGGGGAGATAGTAGGTAACAAAAGTAAATAGAAAATGTCTACAACGTCAAGACCATGTCATGGCGATGAAGGGGAGGGGGGTTGTTGAGGGGTCAGGAAAGGCCTCGCTTAGGAGATGTCACTTAATCCAAGTTTTGAAAGGAGCTAGGGATTCTAGGAGGCACTGGGGAGTAGGAAACACATTCCAAGCATGAGGACAGCCTGCGTAAAAGCACAGGGCTGGGAGATAGGAGATGAACTGTTGTGATCAAAGAATATCAAGCAGGCCAGTTTTTGCGACGCAGTGGGGTAAAGTGACTTGCCCAAGGTCACACAGCTAGTAAGTGTCAAGTGTCTGAGGCCAGATTTGAACTCAGGTCTTCCTGAATCCAGGGCTGGTGTTCTATCTACTGCACCATCTAGCTGTCCCTAAGCAAGCCAGTTTTGCTGGACCATAGAGTATTTTAAAGGGAGAAATATATACTGGAGGAGGAAATGGCAGGAGCCAGATGGTGAAGGTTTTTTTTAATGCTAAACATAGAAGGAGTTTGCATTTTATCCTTGGGAGCCACGGGAGCTCTCTATGCAGTGAAGAGATATGGGCGGACTTGTGCTTTAGGACTACAGCCGCAGTACCTAAAATGCATTTGAGGTTTGGAGAGACAATGGAGGCAAGGAGTCTGATTACAAAGCCATTACAATAGTCCAAGCAGAGGGTGATTAGGGCCTGAACTAATCCAATCCAATCCAATAAACATTTATTAAGTGTCTGCTATATGCCAGGCTCTGTGAAAGTACAATATATGTTATAATAATATAATATACAATGATGCTGAAGATACAATAAGAAGAAAGGCAGTATTTGCCTTCAAACTTACAATCAGAAGGGGGGTATACAACACACAAAAGGAAGTAGGAAAGCAGGGAGGGGAGAGTGGGAAGGGAACGTGAGGTGGCATCTTGTTCTGAGTAGTTGAAACTAGAAGGGCAGCAGTTGCAAAGTAGAGTGAGGTGAGCGCCTCATTATTGCCATCTCTAAAGGAGGGTGCTAGGAGGAGTTTAGTACTTTGCACCCCAGCCCTCCAATCAGAGACTTGAGGAGGCTGACGGAAGTCATATCAGCCAAGGTTTTCATTAGCAGCTTGCTGTTGTCCAACTCTTTGTGACTCCATTTGGGGTTTTCTTGGCAAAGATACTAGAGTGGTTTGCCATTTCCTTCTCCAGTTCATTTTATAAATGAGGAAACTAAGGCAAACAGAGTTAAGTGACTTGCCCAGGGTCACACAACTAGGAAGTGTCTGAGCCCACATTTGAACTCAGGAAGATGAGTCTTCCTGACTCCAGGCCTTGTACTCAGTCTACTGTGCCACCTAGCTGCCAATTTAGAATGATGAGCTTGTCCTGGGAGGCATATCTTTTTTTTTTTTGACAAGGCGATTGGGGTTAAGTGACTTGCCCAGGGTTACACAGCTAGTGAGTATCATGTGTCTGAGGCTGGATTTGAACTCAGGTCCTCCTGACTCCACAGACAGTGCTACATCATCTAGCTGCCCCTGGTAGGCACATCTTGTTCCCAGGAATTGAAACCAGGCAGGGCAAGCAGATA
>NW_027555958.1:233544503-233812003 GCF_003287225.1 Phascolarctos cinereus | reverse complement strand
ATTTGGTGGCTCCCACAGAAACTAATTATATGATTTTGGGGAAAGTCATTTAATGTCTCTCGGCCTGTTCCCTCCTTTAATACTCATACTACCCCAACTGGCAGGATTGTTTAGGAGATATCACTACATAAATGTTGGTCTTTATTATTCCCTCCCTACTATGCTGATATCAGTCTTCTGGATGAGCTGCAGCTTATCAAGGTCTTCCATGAAATGCAGTGGACAGAACTAAAAATAGCACTCCAAGTGTATGTTCTTTCTACATTTAAACAAATCTCAATTTCCCCTTCCCTAGGCCTCAGTTTCTCATTTTATAAAATGAACGGCTTGGACTAGATTGTCTCCTGGAGACCTTGGCCACTTCCAGCTGTAAATCCTATGATCCGTATGTGGCCTGTAGAACCCCATCCACTGAAAAATTTTATTACAATTAGAACGCACAGCAGTCTAGTCTTATTTCATATCGTTCACCTTCATGTACTCTCCATTCCAATCCAACTGTCTTCCTAGCTGCCTTCCAAACATGATATTCCATTTCCTCCCTCTCTGTCTTTGCTGAAGGGATCCCCTATCCCTGAAATGTACTGTCCTCTCCTTTACCTACATAGAATCTCTAGCTTCCTCCAAAGCACATCTCATGTACCACCTCTTACCTGAGACCTGGCCTGATCCCTCCAGTTATTAGCTAGAAATTGCTTTCTATTACTTAAGGTTTGTGTGTGTGTTTGTTTTTATTCCAATCAGAATTCATTGGTAGAGGGAACTCCCAGTTAGGAAATCCGTGTACTAGTGCAGATCAATATCTACTCTACAACTACCAAAAAAATCTTATCAAATTGTCTAAAACATTGAGAGGTTCAATAACTTGCCCAGGGTGAGACAGTCATGATGTGGCAGAGGCAGGCCTTGACTCTGAGTCTGGCCCTCCATCTGATTATTTGGTAATATTTTCTATTTACTTATTTGTGTAATTGGATTTCACCCCTCCACATACCTATAGCAAAATGCAAGAAACTTGTCCCTGAGGACAAGTTTTCCTTTTTGTCTTCACATCTCCAATGCCTAGCACACAGTAGACACTTAATAAATGCTCATTGGATTTATTGGTAGGGGGCTCCAAGACACAATGTGGGCCAACAGAATATCTTTTTCTAGGCTACAAGCTGATATAACATTTAGTTGAGGTCCAGTAAAGTCAGTAGGCCAATTCAGAGAAAGGATATGAGGGGGGTAAAGGGGATAGAGGAACAGGCAGTGGTATTGGTAGAGGTGGGTAGAAAGGAAGGCAGGTATGGTTTTTGGCATTGCTGGCCATGCTCACAGCTGTGTTCCAATGAACAGTGGCCTTGTGGTACGTACTAGCCGGAGGATTATGAGACCTGAGGTGAGGTCTCCACAGGCGACTCCAAGGCAAGCATCTGAAAGACAAAGAGTGCAGGGACGGGGCTAGAGTCACCACTCTGTACATTCCCTGAAGTTGTGGAGTGTCTAACTAATAGTGAGAACTTAATAAATGCTAAATTATATTACACGATTATTAATTAAACTTCAATGACTAGAAGTCAGTGACTCGTGCCTTTAGTCATGAATTACCATAGCTTCTCATGAGGGCTTTATTTTTAATCTTTATCTTTTAATTAAACAATTACCATAGCTTATAAGTGAGAAATTTGAAGAAGGTCTATACCAATATATGCTTATACATAGTCTTTCACACTTCAGTGGTTCTGTAATCTCAGTTAATGTGGCTATGAGCTGAACCTTGTACTATGGAAATTCCTAGAAGGGGAAGGAGAAGGGAAAGCATTCCAGTCATGGAGGACAAAGGCACCAATAGGAGATGGAATGTCAAGTGTGAGGAATAGCAAGGAGTGTGATATTGAAATACTTCAGAAACATTTTTAGTGCAAACTAAATACATGAATCTACTTGGCCTAGGAACTTGTAGCTCCCATAGCAAAAAAAAAAAAGGGTAAAAAGAAAAAATCTAACTCTCTATTCATGTAAGTTTATACTCAAGAGGATGAAAAGAGATAATACCTTTCCGGGGGTTCTGATGGTCCATCTACATGCCTGGCCCAGGGACTTAGAAGACTCATCAGTCCTATGACTTCAACTGTAGAGAAACTCTTGTCAGGGACATATGAATATATACAAGGAAAGAAGGAAGGAAGGAAGGAAGGAAGGAAGGAAGGAAGGAAGGATGGAAGGAAGGAAGCAAGGAAAAGGAAATATATTTCAATCTGCACTCTGAGTCCATCATTTCTCTATCAAAGGTGGATAGCATGTTTCATCATGACACCTTTGGAACTAGAGTTAGTCGTTGTTGATGAGTTACTAAGTCTTTTAAAGCCAATTGTCCTTACAAGATTATTGTCATTGTGTAAATTCTTTTCCTGGTTCCATTCACTTCACTTTGCATCAGTTTATAAAGGTCTTCCTAGGTTTCTCTGAAACGACTCCTTCATCGTTTCTTATAGCACAATAGTATTCCATCACATTCACATACCATGACCTGTTCAGCTATTTCCCATTTGATAGGCATCCGTTTAGTTTCCAATTCTTTGCTACCACAACAAGAGGTACTATAAATATTTTTGTACATATAAGTCCTTTTCTTCTTTCTTTGATCTTTTTGGGATATTGACCTAGTAGTGATATCACTAGGTAATATGGACATAAATAGTATAATATTCTTTTGGGCATAGTTTCAAATTATTTTCCAGAATGGTTGGACCAGTCATGACTCTATCAACAATGCATTAAAGAACCTGGTTCTCCATAGGCCCTCCAGCATTTGTCATTTTCCTTTTCTGGCAACTTACCCAAGCTGATGAGTGTGAGGTATTACCTCAGAGCTGAAAACCACCCTAGATCATGGCTAGCTCCACTCTCTAACCATCATTTGCTTCAGCAACCTCTTACATTAATCACCAGTGCTCTGCCTCTGTAATTAACCCTAGCCCAGAGGTGTCAAACTTGTTGGGGCCAAGTGACCAAGTGTGGGGCATCAAATTAAAATGGAACAAAATAAATTAAAAATACAATACAACATAGATAATGTTAATTTGTGGTTTTCTAAGTCAATCTATTCCTATCCTAGACACCTTATGGAGGGGAATTTCTGAGACTAGAGATAAACACATAGTGCTCTTTTTCGGTCTCCTTGACTCCTATCCTGAAAAAAATTGTTTTGAAGCTTTAACAAGCCTTATAGAGGTCTCTAAACACTGGCAGAGAGAGCAGCACAAGGAGTGAGTCCTCTGCTGGCTTTCCTGCTATCTCTTCAAAGCCCTTCAATCAATTAACAATTGTTTATTGAACACTTACCACATATCAGGCCTGCAGCTAGTTGCCGGGGATACAACTACAAATAATGAAACAAGTCCTACTCACAAGATGCTTACATTCTAATTGGGGAAATAAACACATATTCAGCATGATATATAGCATAAATGTAAATGAATAAATAAAGAGTAATTAAATACAAGGCAGTATGGGAAACAGGGGGCAAGGAGTTGGAAGGATCATTGCTGTTCAGCCCTTCATTTTCAAAGAGGACCAAGGACACTGCAGGTGTTGTCTTGATTGGCACATAAATTACAAGTGAGGCACAGTTGCATGAAGCTGTCATCCTCATTCTCTCTTCCAGAGTCACTGAAGTCCAGTGGCAAGATGGCAGTCAAGACTACATGGCCCAGGAGGAAGTGGTCGATCTTGGTGTCTGGCCAACCTCGAAGCACTCCACAGCACCTGCTTCAGCCACCTTCATGGCCATTGGAATACATTGTTCTCATCCACCCATTCTGTAGGGAAAGTCTTCACATGCTTGGGGTAGATATCTCTCTAACTCACCTATGACTTTGAGGCCTGTTAGCTCACCTCAACCTGGTTTAACCCATCTGTCAAGACAGTTTTACTGGGATGTGGCCACTGTACATGCTACAGCTTCTGGGAGCCAAGGGCGAGAGCTGGGTGTAAGTGGATGAGCAGCCCTAAAAAGGATTGAGCAAGCCCTCACACCAGAGGTGCTGGTTCTCCTTTAATACCCCAGGAAAGCCTTAATGCAATGTAATGTATATAATTTAATGTTATAGTTCCATTACATTCACACAGATATGTTCCGTGTTCTAAGGGCCACCATTTTGACTGTGAGGCAGCTAGATGATGCAGAAATTGAGCGCTGGGAATAAATTAGGAAGATTTGTTTGAGGCTGAAGATTCAGCCTCAGACATTTACTAGCTGTGTGACTCCAGGCAAGCCCTTTAACCTCTCTCTGCCTCAGTTTCCTGAACTGTAAAATGGAGTCAATAATAGCCCTACTTCCCATTGTTGTTGTGAGGATAAAATGAGATGTGTGTAAATCCCTTAGCACAGTGCCTCACATATAGTAGGTACTTAATAAAGCCTTGTTTCCTTCCTTTTTTCCTTTCTTCTTTCCTTCCTACCTTCCCCCTACCCAATAATTACAAGCATTACTGTATTGTCACTTCAGGGTATTGCTTCTTCAGTGTGTAAATAAAGTCCAAAAAAACACCCTGACAAAATCTAGTAATTGTAGTAATTGCCTATACTTCTGTCCATCAGTCTACTATTGTTCCTACAATACTTCTGTGGCATGTTCTAGCCGGTTATCAAAGGTTTCCTCTCTAGGGAATTGGACAGGGCCCTCAGAATAAGCATAATTGCATAATTGTCCACAACAAGTTCCCCCAACCCCCACCTCTGACTGAATTGCTTGAGTAACAGCCTATCCCACTATTGGAGCCCATAACTGGGTAACGGCAATGGATCACTGCCTAAAGTGGAGGATGTCTTCCAGAAGTGCTCTCACATTATCCATATTACATTCTTCATTCTCTATGACAGACAGGACTCCATTTGTTTAGCAATACCTGATCAGAAATAGAGATTTTCATAATTAAGATTGAAGTGTCTCCTTTAGTAGAATTCTCTCCCAGGACATGAGAAGACCTCAACAGTTTCAGGCAGCTCATGAAAAGGAGTGACTGCACAGGACTCTTTCTTTAATAGTTTCTGAAATACTTTACCTTCCTCAAAAGAGTACACAGATGTGCAGAGTCCTCTAGGTGATACTTCTGTCACAGTTTACAAGCCCCACAAAAACCAACAGTTCTTGATAAGGATCTGTACCCACCATCGAGCACTAATTCTTCCAATAACTTAGTAGCTATGTCAGGTACTCACAAACCCAAAGCACCGTTATGCAGCTCAAGACTGCTTTGATATTTTGGGGAACTGTTTCTGACTAGAACAAATGCTAGTGTTGGCAGCAGAGTATAGCAATGTTAGTGATAACAGTTTTGAAGCATATCAATATAGTCTATGTACCACCCATCCTACATTCGAATGAATGTAGAGCATGTAGCCCACACTTCAGAACAAAAAATCAAAAACATCCAAACCTAGCCCAAGACTGAAAAGAAGTTGAAGAGTCCCATCCATTGGGAATGATTGAACAAATTATAGCATATTGATGTACTGGGATGAGAGGCAGTGTGGTGTAATAGATAGAAAACGAGCCTTAGTTTCTGAAGTATCCCAGGTTCACATTCCACTTTTAATACAGGCCAACTATGTAGCCCAGGGCAAATCACTTAAATTCTCAATGATCACAAGCAACTCTCCTAGGTTATAAGCTACAGAGCAGTTGTTGATCTGCTTAGGTAGATGGAGTTTCCTCATTGGGATTTCCCTTTACAAAGGAAATCATGTCTAGTCCCCCTCCCACTAAAAAAAGAAGTGCAGTGACATAATATTGCACCACAAGAATGATGAACAGGTCTATGCAGAGGAGAAGAGTTACTAACCAAAGAAGACATAGAGAGGATCTAAAATAAAATGGACAATTTTTATTAAATAAAATTTAAAAGATTTTGTACAAACAAAACAAATGTAGCTAAAATTAAAAGAGAAGCAAGTAAATGGGGGAAAAATTTTGCAGTAAATTTCTCATTTCCAAGATATATGGGTAACTGATTCAAACTTATAAGATTTAATAGCCATTCCCTAATTGATAAATAGCCAAAGGATTTGAATAGAGGAAGAAACTCAAGCTATTAATAACCATATGAAAGAATGCTCTAAATTACTAACGATTAGAGAAATACAAATTAAAATAACTCTGATGTTCCACCTCACAGATTGGCAGAGTTGACCTCCACAAAAAAAAAAAAAAAAGAAAATTAACAAATGCAGTAGGGGCTGTGAGAAAACAGGTCTGTTAATAAATGGTTCATGGAATTGTGAACTTGGTCCAGTCATTCTGGAAGGCAATTTGGAACTATGTCCATAAAGCTACTAAACTGTGTGCATGCCTTTGACCCAATAATATTGCAATTAGTTTTATAACCATGAGGATGCTGGTAAAATGCTTAATAACTGGCTTCTCAGGGGGGTAGAGTGGGAAGGAAATACTTAACACATTTTTAAGTTTAATCTGCATCATTAACATTTTCCTCATAACTTTATTAAATCTAGACAATCAACAAAATAATAAATCAGGCTTTGTCTTTTATCATTTGTCAATTTCAGGAGAATAAATTATCACACTGAAATTTAACAGTTGACTTTTGTGAGTTGGTTCAAGCTGGCCCCAAACATCCCAGTCTATAATCCAAAGAAATCATAGAAAGTGAAATAGAAAAGTTTTTTTTTCAAAAAACAACCCCATACATACAAAAGTATTTACAGCAGCTCTTTTTGTGGTGGCAAAGAATTAAAGAACTGAGGTGGTACCCATCAATTGCAGAGTGAGTAAACAAATTATGGTATGTATATGTGATGGAAAACTATTGTTTTATAAGAAAATGATGAAGGGGATAGTTTCAGAGAGATATGGGAAGGCTTAGTTGAAATAATATAATGTGAAGTGAGCAGAATCAGAAAATTTATACAATAACATTGTAAAAACAAACATTTTGGAAAAACTCTGATTGACACAATGACCAACAACAACTCTAGAGGAATAAAGATAAAACATGCTACGACCTCCCGTTAGATGGGTGGTAGACTCAGATAAGAGATTGGGATAGGGTTTTTTGTCTTGCTTCTTTTAATTTTTTTTTTTTGGACATAGCCAATGTGGGTATTTGTTTTGCTAGATTTTATTCTTGTAAAAGGGGGGTTATTTTTATTGTTTTCTTGGTGAGGATGGACAATAGCAGGTAGAATATAAGAATCTGAAAAGAAAAGAAAATTTAATGGGAAAAAAATGATGAATAAGAGTCATCCAGTGAAATTTTCATGAACCAATGCAGAGTGAGCCAAGAGAACAAAATACATAATTTCTACAATGTCAATAAAACCACATCAAAAGGCAAATAAGTGTAGATTAAATGCAGCAACTAATATTGGTTCCAGAGGACAGTTAATGAAATAGAATTTCTTGCTCTGACAGATGCAATTGCTGTGTTGGTTAGTTTCACTCAGTTGTTTTTCTTTCTTACAAGGGTGGGTACTATGTCAAGGGTGATATATTAGGAAATGATTGTGGTACAAAAAACAAAAGGCATCAATAAATCTTTTTTTTTAATTCAAACATTTCCTGGAAAAGCTCCCAGAATGTAACCTGTCACCCAGAACTAGAACTCAAGGCTAACATGGACTCAAATTCAACATCAGAGGCTTATTAACAATTAAGAATAATCTCTGTGATTGGTGCCCTCTCTCTTCATCTCCTCCATCAGTTCAGCTTCATCAAGGAGGGGGAAGAGAGAAAAGAAAAAGAAAATATTTCCAGTCTTTGCAAGGGAAAACTTCTTGTATCTCTCAAACCATGCAAACCAAGCTGGGATCAGTATTAATGTTTTTTGAAATTTATATAAGCATTTTCAGATAACAAGAGAATGAAAATGAAATAATTACAGACACTGAAATTCCTCCCTCCTGTCTGCAATCAATTTGTCTGGCTGTCATGGAGGGCAAGGAAAAAGAAGAGGAAGTTAGGTAGTTTGTAAGAGCAACAGGAGAAATTGTGTATGTGTAAACAGAGGAAAGGGCAGGACGGTTTTATTATCTAAGCTGAGGTCCCTCATCATACTAGGGACCACAGGTCATAGTTTCTACTTCTCCCATCAATCACCCGTTCAGCAACATAAGCCTAGTCTATACTTAGCTCACACTCTATACTTCCAAAGTCCCTTTGCCCCTATCCATCATTCTGTTCCGCACTCAAGCAACCCAGACTGATTCTCCAGGTGTACTGCATGGACTTTCCACTTCTCAGCCTAGCCACTATCCCCAAGTTCAACAGCCACCTAGGAACTCTGAGTAATATGTCCCAGGTCAAATGCAAGGCCATAAGAGAATTCTGGATAGCCTGTTCAACCAGTAGGCACATCTCTGGTTCCCCCCACAGTTTCTACAAGAATGCCTCTATGGGGATGGCAAAAGGTAAGTTGTACCTCCATGGGAAGGTGCAAATGAAATCCCAGAG
Organism: Phascolarctos cinereus; assembly: GCF_003287225.1. NCBI lineage: Eukaryota > Metazoa > Chordata > Mammalia > Diprotodontia > Phascolarctidae > Phascolarctos > Phascolarctos cinereus. Next base: position 233,803,544 of record NW_027555958.1, on the reverse strand, counting down.
CTCACAGTCCCATAAGCTCATCAAGCTATTGAGAAAGTTCCTTGATCAACTCTTTATAGCTGTCCCTGGACTAGACAAGACCATTCCTCATGGCCTATCCAGTCATTTATTCCAGCATGGTGATGATGGTGATGATAGTGATGATAGCATTTATATAGTTCTTTAAGGTTTGCAAAACCCTTTACAAATATTATGTCATTTGATCCTCACAACAACTCTGAAAGAGAGGTGCTATTGTTATCCCCATTTTGCAGATGAGAAAATTGAGGCATAGAGAAGTTAAATGATTTAACCAGAGTAGAACAACTAGTAAATGTCTGAAGGAAGATTTAACTCAGGTCTTCTTGACTCCAGGTCTCATGCTCTACATTCTGTACATCCAGTTTACTAGGTGTCATCTGCCCTGATATTGTGACAGGGGATTTGTTTAGGCCACTCCTAGGGGACTGAATCTGCTCCACTTTGGAACTCTTGGCCTGGGATGCAGCTTTCCTGATCTCTGAGTGAGTGAACACAAACACGTAATCCACTAAATCTAGCCAGCCCTAGAGCAGACCATACTTCACATCCCAGACAGCCAGGCACCTTCATGCCATCTGCCCTGCCACCCTGTACTCTCCCTACTTTCTCTTCTGCCGTCTCTCCGAGCCCTGCTCAAATCAATTCTACAAAAGCTTCTGCAAAGCACTGTTAGTAGAGTCTCTTATGGCTTCACTGGCCTATTCCACTGACCTCCCAAAACAAAATTCTTTTCCCTGGCCACTGCTCCCTTCCATTCATTGTCTTCCTCTACTTGAACGTAAGCCTCTTGAGGACAGGACTATCTCTTTTGTGTTTATATTCCTCTTTGGTTAGCATAGTACTTGGTAGGTAGTCAATGCTTAATGAATGCTTTCCATTCATTTGTTCTTTCATAGGCTGTCTGCCGTTACCCACCAAAAAGTTGAACCTGCTTCTGTGCTTTCTGTCTGTACTTCGAACTTACCTCAGGCAAGACTACGAGCCATCCAGTTTGCAGATTTGCCCTATGCTGTCTCCATCCAGGGATAAGACCTGTAGAGAAATTTCTGTCCTGCCTGTAGAAGGCTTGGGAGCACCTACAATGCCACTCTAGACCTTACATTGGGGCCTGGTTCCTCAATTTACCTCTGTTTTTGGATCTGGTTCATCTTACAGGAAAGGAAACTGAGACCCAAAATGCAGGATTGACTTACTCGAGGTTAAATGATTAGTTTGTGACAGATCCAAGAATAGAAGTTAACTATTCCCACTGCACCAGACTGACTTTCCAGAGATCCCTGGGCATATATAGATTGGACTAGGTGACTTCTGAGGTTCCTTCCAATGCTGAGTCTGAGTGAATGAGTGAATGAATGCATGAATGAAAGAGTGAATGAATGAATAGCAACAAAGAAATCTATCATACTTTTTTCCTACTGTCACTGAAAACCAATTTAGTATCAGGTAACATTGTGTAATTTGTGTATGTGTGAACAGAAATAATTCTAGCAATGACCTGACAACTATTACCTGAAATTAGGTCAGGAGCCCTCCAGAAATAAATGGTTTTTGTGTTTTGTGAATAAGAAAGGCCCTGCAGATGCTTCTACTACTGCATTAAGTGCATGGTACACCGTAATCCCATGTGCACTCAAAATGTGCCCATTAGAAAACAAATAAGCTTTTACAATTGCAGTTCAATAAAACATTTTGTGTACCTGTGCATCTGCACACACACACACACACACACACACACACACACACACACACACACACACACCCCTTAGCTTTCCTATTAAAAAAATTCTCCCTTTTATAGCAAGGTTATTCCCAACTATAGCTCACTCTGCAGAAAAACAAAAGGACCAAATTCATGATTAAAAGGCCTCCAAAGGTGGGGAAGGATGTTTTTGACAAAGATGAGACGTACTATATATTTTTAATTTAATTTTGAGCTTATGGGTCTAGAAAGCCTTCCTTCCTTCCATAAGCATTTATATAGACTTATGACATACAGGGTACTGTGTTAGCTTCTGCCAGAGAACCGGTAGCTGGCTAAGACATAGCCCCTATCCTCAGAGATCTTATAGTCCAGTAATCTAGATAACATAAGGATAAGGAGTGGATCTGTGATTTCACTGCTTTAGGAAACTCCCTCTACCCACATGTCAGAACCTCCTCTACAACCTACAAGTTTAGAGATCCCTTAGACGTTAAATTACTTCCCTGGAGTAACCAAGCCAGTATGTGTCATAGAAAAGAATGCAGGTTTTCCTGGCTTCAGTGTCAGTCTTCCACCCCACTACAACAGGCTAGTGTATAAGATAAAATAATCACACAAATTGTAGTGTTGTTATTCAATTGTTTCAGTCATGTCCAACTCTTTCTTCATAACCCCATTCAGTGTTTTCTTGGCAAAGATACCATAATTGTTTGCCATTTTCTTCTCCAGCTCATTTTATAGATGAGAAACTGAGGCAAATAGGCGATTTGTCCAGGGTCACACAGCTAGTAAGTGTCTGAGGCCAGATTTAAACCCAGGAAGATGAGTCTTCCTGACTCTGCGCCTAGCACTCTATCTGCTGTGTGACCTAGCTGCCCCATCATGCAAATAGCTAGATTTACAAAGTATAGCTCATACTCTTACTTTGTTTCCTATTAGCATATATTTAGACCCTGTGCCCCATTTTTATCTTGCATGTTACCTTTGTTATGCAAGTCTTTATTTATATCATAGAGAAATGGGAATCTGGCTCACCAGATTTGTTGCATGTTTCTCCTATTTTTTCTTCTCCTTTAGACAATTCCTGATCTGGAGCTCCATCCATAGTAATCATTACCAAGTAACTGACCCCTTTGTCTCACAAACCCCAAAGAGCTTTTGCTCCAAATTAGCAGGAGTGTGGCAGTCCAGGCATCAAGGAACACGGACTTGATTCCCAGCTTCACAATTGCTATCTGTGTGACAGTAGACAATTCATCTCTCTGGACCTTAGATTTCCCCATCTGTAAAATGGAGCTAATCATACTTGGACTGCCTCCCTCACAAAGCCATTGAGGTGAAATTGCCTTAGAGAAGGTCAAGTCCTACAGAAATATGACCTTATTGCTGTAGGTGTCTTCTCTGGCTGTGCTACATTATCCTTATGTTCAACTATAGCATCTATGCTTGCACTTTGGCTTAGCCTGTTTTTTCTTCTGTCCTTCACATCTGTCCTCTCTCTGTCTCTCTCTCTCATCTCTGTCTCTATGTATGTCTGTCTATGTCTGTCTGTTTCTATCTGTGTCTGTCTATCCATCTCTCTGTCTCTCTCCCTACCTCCCTACCTCCCTCCTTTCTTCCCTGACTCCCTCTCTCTCCCCCCACCCAGGAGAATAAAGTGGTAGCAGTGCTGAATTGTCCCAGCAGAGACCATCAAGGCCAACCTGGCATGATCTGCCTTTTCCAAGGCCATTTGCATCCTCTGCTTGCTGTTTCACCTAATCAAAGCAATGGAAATCAATGGAGTAAACAAAGTTATAATGAACTCACCCTCTCACATTTCACCAGTTCTTCCTGAGGAAGAGGAATCAGCAGAGACACATATTGGTTCTATCTCCATCACTCTCTGCCAATTCCTCTGACTCCCTACTTCCCACAGGGAATCCTCTTTGCTCTTGTCAACAGCATTTATGAGGTATGTGCTTTTCTTTTAAAAGTGCTTTGTTACTGGATCTGTGAGAATGAAGTTTAAAATGTAATGGGATTTCAGCTTCCATAAGACATCAATCCTCAGTTCCTGTTTAAAATGTACATACTTGTGATACTCTCCCTGAGATCAAATCTGACCTCAGACATGTACTAGCTGTGTGACCCTGGGTAAGTCATTTAACTGTTTGCCTCAGTTTCTTCATCTGCAAAATGAGGTAGAGAAGGAAATGGCAAACCATCCCAGTATCTCTGCCAAGAAAACCTCAAATGAGATTACAAAGAGTTGGAAGCAACTGAAAAATGACTCAACAACGACAAAAAATCCCTAAAGAGGAGAGAGATTTTACACTGTGGTATTTTGCCAGAGGATTGTCTCTTACTGGGGGTTTGCAGCTTTTAACAAACACAGAAGTTATATCCCTTTTTCGTTGCAATTTTCTAGAGCAGACAAAATTTTCATTTTGGGAAATCTATCTAGGCACTGAGTCACTAGTAAGATGAGAAGAGAAAATAGGAGTGGTTGAACAGCACTGATCACTGTTACCCACATGTCAGAATGTGCAACATATTTACAAAAAGTAGACAAGGTAACTTTGGTAGGGAAAGTACTAGCAAAAAGAGTGCCAAGAAGGACTTTATGTAGAAGATTGAACAGAATGTCAGATCGAGAAGGGATTTTAACATCTAGTCCAACCTGTCTGTTTTCACGATGACGAAGCTGAGGCTCAGCAGAAAGAAGTAACTTGCCTATGGTCACACAGCTAGCTTATCAATGGTAGATCTGGGACATAAAGTCAGGTCTCTTCACTCCAAATCCAATGTAGTTACCCACTTCAGCACACCAAGAGACACTTCCATGCCATTCATTCAGCAAACACATATTAAGCACTCATTATGCAGAGACTTTTATTAAGTACCTACTATGTACAAGGCACTGAGGATAAAAAACAAAATGAAAAATAGTTCCTGCTTTCAAAGACCTTATATTCTACTAGAGTTTGCTTTTTTTTTTACACAAAGGCACAGGTAAATAAATAAATACAATATAATTTGAAGGAGGATTGACTTTTTATGATGAGAGAGATAAAGAGAAGTTTTAGCTCATGGCTGTCATCTGAACTGAACCTTGAAGGAAGGTAAGGCTTCTAAAGGATGGAGGTGAAGAAGTAGTGAATTCCCAGCATGGAGGGTGGGAAACTTGAATGAGCAACTAGGTGGTGCAGTGGATAAGAGCATTGGACTTGGAGTTATAACAGACCTGAGTTTAAATTTTACTCATGTCCTTATTAGGTAGGTGACCTGAAGCAAGTCATTTAACATCCGTTTGCCTCACTTTACTCATTTATAAAAATGGAGATAATATTAACATCTCATGGTTGTTATGAGGATTAAATGAGTTAACAATTGCAAAATTCTTAGTGAAGTGCCTGATGCATAGTAAGTGCTATATCCGTGTTGGCAAGGATGATGATGATGATGATGATGATGATGTCACCTCAGTCTATGTCCTTAGCTGTTGCATGAGGACTCTTGAATCCTGAACTTAGGTCTCTGAAGCACATATCTGCATTGCTTTAGATAATCATTACCACATGATTCAGCAAATATAGGCATAGCCCATATGTACTCTGATTTCAACCATGGGGACTATTTAACTATGTTACAGAACCACAGAATTTCAGAGATGGAAGGATCCTCAAAGACCAATCAGTCCAACCTAAACCGTAAAAGACTTTTCTCTGATCGAAGAAATGACTAATCATGACTTCAGAAGATTGGTGGTAAAGCGTACCACACATCTCTTGGCAGAAAAGCAGAACTCAAAATCAAGTCTTTTTTACTCTAAATCCAATGCAGTTACCAAGCTCAACACAGAGAGATACATCTACGCCATTCATTCAGCAAGTAGGTATTAAGCACTCATTATGTTTCATAGTGGCCATCAACAATTAATGGACAAACTTGGCCCCAAAGAAGAGATTTGAGATGGTGTCTCCCCTATGCCCTTCTAAGACATAAGGAATATGGGTGTGTATAATGTCACTGCATATAACATCAGAGATATTCAATATGTTACTGGTTTTGCTAAGCTTTTCCCGTCTCCTTTTGTTATTATTTGTTAAAAGGAAAGGATAGCTCTCTAGAAGAATAAAGGTTGGATGCATTAGGAAATGTAGGTGATACAAATTTACTTTTTTTCATTTATTTATTTACTTATTTATTTATTTTTAGGTTTCAATATTCACTTTTATAAGATTTTGAGTTTTAAATTAAACCCCTCCTTCTCCTTCCCCCCTCCCCAAGATGGTGTGCAAATCTGATATAGGCCATATGTATACAATTATATTAAACATGTTTCCACATTAGTCATGCTGTAAAGCAGAATTAGAACCAAAGGGAAAAAACACAAGAAAAAAAAGGAAAAATAGTACACTTCAATCTGCATTCAGACTTCATAGTACTTTCTCTGGATGTGGATAGCATTTTCCATCATGAGTCTTGGAATTGTCTTAGATCATTGCATTGCTGAGAAGAGCTAAGTCTATCAAAGTCTGTCATCGCACAATGTTGCTGTTACTGTGTACAATGTTTTTCTGGTTTACAAATTTATTTCAAAAAGAAAGATAGAGGACTAGAGGTACAGAATGAGACATACATTTTCAGACTCAGTCAATGTGTTGAATTGTTTCACTTGACTATACTTATGTGTTACAATGAAGAAACTCAGGAGGGGGAGAAGGAGAGCACTGAATTACTGGATAGTGATAAATGCATGAAAAAAGGAGACTGCATCAACAAAACATTTTAGAAGTACACAGAAGAAAGCCAAAAGCAGTTCATAAGGGGACACAGACATTCTGTTACTAACAATTTAAATTTCATATACGCTTTAAAAGAACAGCAACCACAAACCATATCACAAGAGTTCACACTGGTCTATACAATCTTCTTTTTGTTCTTTGAATACTTAAAATGTCCATGTTTAGTGATGATGGGGGGAAGGGGAATATGCATTTCTATAGCATCTGCTATGTGCCAGACACTGTGCTGAGCACTTTTTGCAGACATCTCGTTTGATCCTCATAACAATCCTACAAGGTAGGTGCTATTATTATCCCCATTTTACAGTTAAGGGAAATGAGGCACATTGAGGTTAAGTGACTTGCCCATGGCCACCCACCTAGTGAATGTCTCAGGCCTGATTTGAACATAGGTCTTCCTGACTCCAGGCCCAGGGAGTCCACTGTGCCACAGCTAAGTTCAGAATGAAAAAGAAAATTAAAAAGAAAAAAGAATAGACTTCTCTCTGCAACATAGTCATCAAATCTAGCAGTTGCTTGGAAACTTAGCAATGTCAGAACAGGAAGGGAGGAGGACACCACCACCCCAGGCAGTCCATTCTACCTTTGGGATAAAACTAATTCTTAGGAAGGTTTTCCTTACCTCCAGCCTAAATTCATCTCATTACTTTGGCCAGTTGTTTTTAGTTCTGTTTTCTGGGACTAAACAGGAAAGTTCGAATCCTTTTTCCACACGATAGCTCAGAAAATAATTGAAAAAAAAGTCTTCATATTCCCATTTAGTCTTTTGCCTATGAGCTAAAAATCCCCAGTTCTTTCCACCAGTTCTAATTCTCTGGAAACCCAAAGCTCTCTGCCATTCTAGCTGTGTGCCTCTGGACATTCTCAAGCTTCCTAACATATGGTGACCAGAACTGAACCCATGGTCCAGACGTGAGGTGATGTGATCTGGGCATTATGAAGAAGTACCATCACTGCCTTATTCCTGGAAGCTTTGGCTTTCTTAACACAGCCCAAGATGGCATTCTTTTTTTTTTAATTGCTATATTGTACTGTTGACTCACTGAGCTTTAAGTCTACTAAAAGCCAATCAAGATCCAGAGCTTTTTCCTCCTACAAGTTTGCAAAAAGGGAACTACCCAAGGTGCTGAAGGTCTTACTTTCTCTTGATATTGCCAGGATCAGTGAAGCATATGGACTACCTGTTAGTTATTTCTTCCCTCACCATCGTGATTTTCCATTACATATTTCTTGTCTTCTATTACTCAGGTTCTTCTTCATAGTTCCTTATCTTCTGTGCATTACAGCCTGCTCGCATCAGCCATGTGTGCCTTCATTGCCTTCTTAATGATATGCATTCTTTGGAAACTCCCATGTTCTATGACTCACAGGCACTCCACACCACCATATAAATGTCTTTCTGTTATCATTTTTCTAATCTTGTTTGGTCGGGTTCAGCTAGAAATGGCTTTGGGACAAGTCACTTTCTTGCTATTATTCTTCTAAATTTAATGTTCTGTGGACTATTGCATAGGCGAATAAAATAACTGCTTTTTATAGTTGAATAAACATATTGAAATAAAAATGTATGCTCAGTCTTACTGAAAGCATCTTCAGTATGACTCTAGTAACAGAAAGAATGATGGGGCTGAGATGTACTTCATCCTGCTCCCACATGATTCTGATTTCTTCTGTGAGGTATCTATATTTTAAAAGCTTTTTTATTTCATGTCACTTGGAGATTATGAACATTTGTTTTAGTGATTTTTTTAAAAATGCTCTTCTTAAGTTTTAATGGATCAATGTTATATATGAGCAACAGTGAGTAATGGTTCTTACCTAGAGGCAGCTGGGCAACAGTGAATGAAGTCCTCCTAGGATCAGAAAGACATGAGTTCAAATCTGACCTTGTGAACTTATTTGGGATATGTAGGGTGTTCAGGAGGGGGAGAGCTGCTGAGCCCTTTTCAGGGTTGTTTATCCACCTTTGGTATCCATCTGGCACCCAACTGTCACCTATGACTCCAGGAAGCTGCAGCATGTGCTAAAATCATCTTAGCAGATGAGTTAAAATAGAGTGAGTAAACAACAGGCCTCAAACCTGTCAGTGAGTTAGGGGGGGTGTTTACCCCAAGTATGTGAAGACTTTCCCCAGTGGGATGGGTGGATGAGAATACAACTTGTTCTAATGGCTATGAAAGTGACTGAAGCAGGTGCTGTGGAGTGCTCAGAACTTGGTCAGACATTGAAGACACCACTGCATTCTGAGCCATCACCAGTCATCTTGACTTTTGTCTTGCCCTCATATTGGTCTGATCAGCCACAGTTGGACACACTGAAACTTAACTCTAGCATAGTGATATCATTTTGGTCCCTGACAACAACCAACCAGACTTCCATGACTATGAAAGAGAGTGAGGCTGGTGACTTTGAGCAGCTCTGCCTCACTTAAATCCAATTTATACAGAAGTCAAAAGATAAAAAGATGTGTGACCCCAGGCAAGTAACCTAAACTCTGTTTCCCTCACTTTCTCAATTCTTTTCCTATAAGAAAATCTACTATTCTACAAACAGGGTAAAGTATCCTGGTTTCCCAAATGTAAGCAAAAGGAGTCTCTGTTTCTATATAAACATACAGCATAGCTCATGCAAATAAGTATCGGACAGCCTTTATTCCACCCCAAAGAAAATGCAAAAGCACATAAGATTCATAGGAACCAATAAACAGATAACAGAAAAATATCAAGAATTCTAATATCCCATCAACTCATCCTGGAAGACAACTGAAATTGGAATTACTATTAGGGTAAACCTTCAATAGTCCAATGAGTCCTCCTTTTCAACAGAGATCTAAACAATCTTCTCAAGACCCAATACCACCTTGTGGTTTAGCTTTTCCCAAGAATGTAAACACACTGGGACCTTTTGAACAAACAATCCCCTTCCCATTTAACCTTCACTGCCTAAATAATTCACTACTTTACTATCCAGATAGGACCCTGCAGGGGGTAGGGGAGGGGGACAATGTGGGTGAAGCTTTTCCTTCACTGAGGAGCAGACTGCTTCAAGAAAATCTTTTTTTCTCTTTAAAATATCCAATCTCTAAACTCTCAGAGTTGGAGACTATTCAACTTCTGGTTAATCTAAAAGCAGCCAGTTTAGCCCACAAAAATTTCTCTTCCCTGGCTAGAAGGCTGGGATCCTGTGAGTCATGGGATTACTCTGCCTAGGGAATTTAAAATCCTCCCCTCTTCTACAAAGGAAATTGAGTGCAGGAATACTGTCCATGAATTACCCTCTTGGGCCTCATGGGCAAGCACATGTCTCTTTCTACCATGTGCTTCCACTGTAAATCTGGAGGAGAGGAAAAGGGAGGGAGAGAGAAGGATAGGGAGGAGATAGGGAGGGAGAGAGAAAAGGAGATATTAGATCCTCATATTTGTGCTCTAAGTTCTCTTGGTCTAATTTTCTAATGTTCCTCTGGTCCAAGGTTGCTATTAACACTTGCCAGTACTGGGGAGATGCACTCTTAATATTACTACTCTCTGTTCATTCCAAAAGGTGAAAGAAGACTGACTGCAACTGACCCTTACTTTTTAATTAGGCTAAATTTAATTAGGATAAAATGGTGGTTCCAACCCCTAACAGTCCAAGCCAACCAATTCATCCCCAATTGATCAATTAAAAAGCTCTACCTCAATGAGGCATAAAACAACATGTACTAATAGATGCTCCTCAATCTTCTTAAAAAGTTTGTCCATGGGCATGCCCACTCCCTCCCCAGGGAGATACAATTAATCTCCCTGTATAGCTTGGGGGCAGCTTCTAACTCACAGGGTAGGTCCTCCACGGAAGCACACCCCCAGGTTCAAGGTCCTCAGTGGGTCATGATACTCTGAAACCACAGCTCAGAAGACACCATTAATGTGTTTACTTATCAGATAAGCATAATTAGTTTGGAACAAAGGCGTTTAATGAAATGGGATAGTTTAAGAAGTAGCAAGGCTATCTTTCCTTCACCCTTCTGCTCCCTGATGTTCTATAACATTAATGGGAAGAGTGTAAGGAATACATGTGGCCAAGATCAATGGGTGGGGAAGTGACTCATGCTTTTGACAATTCAGAGTCACTAATGTCATCACACTCCCTCCAGGTCTCCTTGTTTGGCTCATAATATTCCTTGGGCAGCACTCAACCAGATGGATATTGGATGCTCCTCCACTGGACTGTTGGTAGTCTGTATATCATCAAGTCTTTGGCTCGGCTGAAATCCTTGACCCTCTAAGGGAAAAGTGGGTTTGGTCATGATTTCTTAGCTTAAAGCATATTGGCTTTTCTGGTGCTTTAAAAGAAAAATCATTGGAGTCAGGAGGACCTGAGTTCAAATCCAGCCTCAGACACTTGATACTAGCTGTGTGACCCTGGGCAAGTCACTTAACCCCAACTGCCACACACACACACAAAATCAAAAACAAAACCTCTTGCCTTAGGACCAGTAAAAAATGCCTCCCCTTTCACTTCATTTTTCAAATATATAAAGAATTGAGTCAAATTTATAAGAATACAAGTCATTCCCCAATTGATAAATGGTCAAAGGATATGAACAGGCAGTTTTCGGATAAAGAAATCAAAACTATCAATAGTATATGAAAAAATGTTCTAAATCTCTATTGACTAGTGAAATGCAAATCAAAACAACTCTGAAGTTATCACCTCACACCTATTATATTGGCCAATATAATAGAAAAGGAAAATGACAAACGTTGGAGGGATGTGAGGAAATTGAGACACTAATGCACTGTTAGTGAAGTTGTGAACTGATCCATCAGTTCTGGAGAGAAATTTGGAACTCTACCCAAAGGACTATAAAACTGTGCATACCCTTTGATTCAGCAATACCACTACTAGGTCTGTATCCCAAAGAGACTTTAAAAGGGGATGGGGAGGACCTATTTGTTATATATGTGTGTGTGTGTATATATGTGTGTGTGTGTGTGTGTATGTATGTATGTATATATACATATACATACATATATACATATACATACATATATACATATATACATATATATGTATATATGTGTGTGTGTATATACATATATATACATATATATACATCTGTTATAATATGTAATTCATATATTTATAGTAGCTCTTTTTGTGGTGGCAAAGAATTGGAAATTGAGGGGATGCTCATCAATTAGGGAACAGCTGAACAACTCATGGTATAGGAATGTAATGGAATATTATTGTGCTTTAAGAAATGATGAGCAGGATGATTTCAGAAAAACCTAGAAAGCCTTACATGAACTGATGAAAAGTGAAGTGAGAAGAACCAGGATACCATTGTAGACAGTAACACCTGTGATCAGCGATAAATGACTTAGCTATTCTCAGCAATACAATGATCCAAGATAATTCCAAAGGACTTGTGATGCTATCCACATCCAAAGAAAGAAATGATGGAGTCTGAATACAAATCAAAGCATACTATATTTCATTTATTTTTCTTTTGGTCTGTTTCTTCTTTTACAACATGGGTAACATGGAAACATTTTTTACATAATTGTACATATGTAACCTATTTCAAATTGCTTACTATCTTAGGGAGGGGCAGGGGAAAGGGGAGGAAGGAGGAGAGGAGTGAGGGAGAAAATTTGGAACTCAAAATTTTTTTTAAAAATGAATTTTGTACAAATAAAACCAATGTAGCCAAGATTAAAAGGAAAGAAAATTAGGGGAAATGTTTCATAGATAGTCTCTTAGATAAAGGTCTCATTTCTCAAATATATGAAGAACATTCTCAAATTTAGAAGACTTATGAGTCATTTCCCAGTGGATAGTCAAAGGATATGAACAGGCACTTTTTCAATGAAGAGATCAAAACTATATATAGTCATGAAAAAATACACTAAATCATTATTGATGAAAGAAATGCAAATTAATATAACTCTGAGATATCATCTTACACCTATCAGATTAGTTAAGATGATAGATGCCTTTCAATTGAGGAATGACTAAACAAGTTGTGGTGATGATTGTGATGGAATACTACTGTGCCATAAGAAATGATGAGCTGGTTGATTTTAGAAAAATACAGAAAGACTTGGACCTAAGTAGGAAGATGTTATCCACTTCCAGAGAAAACTCATATTTAGAAGTATGTACAGTATGGTTTTACATATATGTATATGTCTGTGCATACATATATATATATATATATATACATATGTATATATATATATATATATATGTATATATAGTGGTGTTTAATTGTAGCTTTCTCTAGTCTGGGGTGAGGAGGAAGGGAGAAAAAAATAAAAAGTGCACAACAGAGAACAAAAGAAAACTTAGAAGGAAGCACAGAAAAGCTAGGTAGCTTTGAAAACAACATGTAGTATTTATTACATAGTTAATTCTGTTCTGCTGTGTACATGAAAATGTTCTCTTTCTTTCTCATTGCTATTTAAGTTTAAAATGAATAGAAAAATTTAAATGAAAGTTTAAAACTGTCTTTACATGTAATTGGGAAAAAAATAAACACTGTATTTGAAAATTTCCTCCCCTTCATTGTCCTTTCTGATTCTTGGACAGCTGAAGCTTCTTATTTCCGCTACAAAATATTCTCAGCCCTAGATCCCAAACTCTTTAGGGCAAAGAGTAGGGTCCTCCGAGCCAGCTAATTCCCTTAGGCTTTCTCTTTACTTTGGGGTCCTCCTAACCCCAAAGCTTGGATATCTCCATCAGAGAACTCACCATAGTTTAAGTGATCATTCCATATACCTCCCAACTTTTAATCTCTGCAGAGGTTGACTAAAAACTTAGCAATAGCTATTTAACCAATAATTACCAAATATCTCTGGATTTTGGAGCTACAAAGGTTTGAAGCTCTAAGCCTCTTCCCTTCCCCAACATAGGGTAAAAGGTCAGAGGCAATGCCAAGCTCAGAGGTCAAGAGCATTGACTCTATTATGTCACTAACTGTATTCTTAGTTTTTTTCATGTACGGATACAGTTAAATCCAAGTTTCTCTGAGCTTTAGGGCATTCTATTACATCCTAAAGAAAGGATCACTACCCTATAAGGTCATCAGTTTTTCAGGGAGCCCTGCTGATCAACTCCTGACTCTTCATTCTCCTGATTCCTAAACTAAGGCTCTTCTTCTGTCTCACTCACCCTTCACTTTAAAAACCAAACTTTTGTTAAAATGAAATTGTATGAATACTGGCTTCTCATAGGTCTACTCCTTTAAGGAACAGAAGGCAACATGTCCAGATCTTACTATCTCACCATTAAAAGGACAGAATATAGCAAATGATCAATTTCTCTTCCAGTTTGAACTCTCACTCCTAAATATGCTTACTTGGCTTTTCCATTCCCAACTCTTGACCCTTCCTTTCTTCTCAGCTTTATTTTGGGTTTGCCTACTGCTAGGTTCTCATCTAGCCTTTACTCTCTGACCTCTACTCCTCCTAGATCCTTTCCCTCTCATTCACTTATTCAGCAAACATTTTCAAGAGCCTACTGTGTATAAAATATTGTGATAGGCCCTGGAGAAGATGCAATGCTTAGATAAGAAGTGATCCTCCTCATAGAAATTACAATCTACCAAGGGAATAAGAAACATATATAATTATATACAGTGCTACTTTGGCAGCTGTATAGATGTTGGTTTCACAGTTATGAACCGGGGGGGGGGGGAAGTGGATAGATAATGGTACCTTCTACAAAAAGAGGACAATCCTTTGCAGTTTAGCTGCAGGTTACCTTTCATGACTTATTACACATTACTATACCTCACATCCTCTACATTCTGGCCATAGCCTCCTTGCTGTTCCTCACACATGACATTCTATCCCCATGACCTTTCGCAAACTGCCCCTTGGAATCCATAGTTTCATTCAATGCTCACATCTAGTGTATCTCCCACATGAGGTTTATCCTGAGTATGCCACTCACCCACAAATTACCTCATATCTGCTTTCTATACATTTTCTATTTACTCATCCGTGTAGATGCTATTTCACCCTAGTAGAATTTTTAAGTCCTTGAGGGAAGGGATTGTTGCATTCTTGTCTTTGAAATCCCAGGATCTAATATAGTATTTGATATATTGAATGCATTTAATAAATACTTGTTGCTTGATGGATAGATTGAGAACAAAATGAGACAACGTACAAAAAATGATTCTTAAATCCATATAAATATGAACTATTCTTTTTCAAGGGGCAAATCAGCATGTGGAAATGGTAAACTGGTGTACAATATTCAAAATGTCAAGAACTTTCTATCAGATTTCATCAGAAAGATTATGAAAACAAGAAATTATGATGGAAGGGGCAGCTAGGTGGCGCAGTGGATAGAGCTCCAGCCCTGGAGTCAGGAGGACCTGAGTTCAAATCTGGCCTCAGACACTTGATACTTACTAGCTGTGTGACTCTGGGCAAGTCACTTAACCCCGATTGCCTCACCAAAAAGAAAAGAAAAAAGAAAGAAATTATGATGGAGCAAGTAAAGGTTCTTAGATCTAGAGCTGAAAGGGAATTCAGAGTCCACTAGCCAAAATGCCTCATTCTACAGATGAGGAAACTGAGGCACAAAGAGATTAAATGACTTGCCCAAAGTCATACATATATTGTCTAGTGGGATTTGGACCCAAGTCTTTGACTCCAGCATCAGTGTCCCTCCACTGTATTGGAGGTTCTAGGCTTGGTCTTCGTTTTAGGATACAAAGAGTGAGAATAAACAGATACCACCCCAAATGGAAGTGGTTGCAGTGTGCCAAAGAGACCAATCTTACTTTTATATGTTTATAAATGGGGGTGAAAATGGGGGTCTAGCCAAGGAGAGCCAAGTCTACAGAGCAGTTGCAATATTGTTTGTTGTTCAGTTGTTTCAGCTGTGTCTGATTCTTTGTGACCCCACTGGGGACTTTCTTGGCAAAGCAGCTGAGTCCAATGAGAAGCTGACCTTAAGGAGTGAACTGCTCAAGCCCTATTTAAAAACTAATTTATATTAATTAGTTCATTGAAATTGAGAACAGCCAAAGACAGAAAAATTTATATTGGGGTAGAGATCGATATTGGAAGGAAACAAGCATTTATTAACTACCTACTATGTGCCAGGAATTGTGCTAAGTGCATTACAAATATCATGTCATTTAACAGCAGCAATAATAATAGTTAACATTTATATAGCTCTTACTATCTTCCAGGCCCTGTGCTAAGCACTTTACAGTTATTATCTCTTTTGATCTTCACAAGAACCCTGGGAGGCAGGTGCTATTATTATCCCCATTTTATAGATGAGGAAACTGAAACATGATTTGTCCAGGGTCGTATAGCTAGTAAATAAGTGTCTGAGGTCATATTTGAATTCAGATCTATCCTAACTCTAGGCCCATGGTTCTATCTACTTCACCACCTGTGCCTCTAGGCACCACAGCTAACTAGCTGAACTGGACTTTGAACTCAGATTTCTTAATTCCCAAGTCCAGAGTTCTTTCTCCTATACAAGGTTGATGACACAGTGAAGCTGGGGGAGGGGTGAGGAAGGAAGTCCAAAATATATTTATGATATAATGGGCATTGAGAGCTCAATTAAGAATCACCACCACAGTAGGGGCAGCTAGGTGGCGCAGTGAATACAGCATTGGCCCTGGAGTCAGGAGATCCTGAGTTCAAAGCTGGCCTCAGACACTTAACACTCACTAGCTGTGTCACCCTGGGCAACTCACTTAACCCCATTGCCTAGACCCCCCCCCAAAAAAAAATTTCTTTGTAGTTTATTTGGGGCAGCTAGGTGGTGCAGTGGATAGAGCACTGGCCCTGAATTCAGGAGTACCTGAGTTCAAATCCAGCCTCAGACACATAACACTTACTAACTGTGTGACCTTGAGCAAGTCACTTAACCCCATTGCCTGGCCAAAAAAAAAAAAAAGAATCACCACCACAACCACCACCCGCAAAAAGGACTGAGCATCTAGGAAACATTGTGGACTTCTTCCTTGGAGAAATAGCTATTGCTACTGGGTGCAAGATTGCTAAGTAAAGTAAAAATCCAGGGCATTATCAGGAAACATATTGGGAACAAACTAGGAAACATTGTTCTACAAACCTACTCTCCATATTCTATATAAAACCATTTTGTATCTGCACCAGATGTGAAAAACCAATCTTTAACAAAGAGTAGGACCAGCTTTAACAAGCAGTAGTAAGTGAACATGCTTCAGGCAAACTGAATAGAACAGAGAGAAATGGGTCAAGGACAAGTACAGAAATTCTAGGGAGTCACAGCGACCTCCAGAAGAGGGGTCAAGGAAGTAATTGTAAAGCCAGTGCATAATGACCTGAAACTCAGGGGAGGGCTCTTTGAGGCCAGAGAAGAATGAGCCTTCCTCACTCATGGGGACAAAAACCGGATCAATATCCACGAGTGTTAATAAGACCACACTACCCTCAACATGGTAAGGGCCATCGCTCTCTATCTCACAAGACTTTTACAGCAATGGCAACTTTGCCCATGTGAGAAAAATGGGCAATGAGCTAGGCCCAGAATTAAACACAAAGAGGAAAGTAGATTGGATTGCCTTCAGGAAAATGTAAGAGCTTTTTTAATGACCTCAAGCCTCTCCCAGAAACAAAGGCCCATCCTAACTCCAATATTTCATTGTTATTGTCATATGCTCATAAGATATGAAACATGAGTCTCCATGGAATTGAAAATGGATGTCACAGAGAGGTGGGTGTGGACAAGCTATAACATAGAACCAAAGAAGAACTTCAGAGAAAAAGAGAAGTATCATCAAGGAAAAGTGGGGTAGAAAGAGAAGATGAGGTGGTCATAAAGCAAGGGGGAGGGATGGCAGGTGGCATGTTCCATTGGTATTCTCATAATGTTGGAAGAAATTGAGGAAGGTCTCAGTTGAAGAAGGCTCATTTAATGAACCCTCCTATGGAAATCCTGTGAGAAGACAAGGTCAAGAGTTGCCCAAAGTGGGCAAGCTCAGCTAGTTTGAAACTTGCATCTTTGGTGGGAATAGCCAAATCTGTATGATCACAGATCCACTTAAATATTTGAGAGAAAAGGGAAAATTTAATGAGGACTACCAGCATATTAATTTGAGGGAAATTTCTAATTCAATTCAAAATACAAATCTACGATTTCTATTACTTGATAACATACTTCTTACTGGTAACTAATGGTAAACTTAAACATACAAGGCACTAGAAGCACCATAGAATAATAGATAGAGAGATGACATTACAGTCAGAAAGATTTAGGTTCAAGCTCCTGGGGTCAAGGCCTAAAATGCCTCTGACACATATTGATTGTGTGACTCAAGGCAAATCATTTAACTTTTCCCATTTCCCAGGCAACTCTCTCAGACTCTAAGTTGCAGAAAAGCAATGAAATCAGAAGTCCAAAAATAAAAATAAAAGTATAAGACAAGTAAGCCTTCCGAAAAGAGGAAAAGAATGGATTGCCCTAGAAATGGATTGCCAATCAATACCTGGCCCAGGCCAAATGGGGCCTCACATGCAGCCAACAGAGAGAGGTGGAAGAGCCAAGGAGGAGCCTAATGCTCTGGCTGCCAAGAAAAGAAAGGAAAAAAAAAGGAGAATAAGGTTCCTCAGAAACCATGTTAACTCTATCATTCCTCTCTGTGTTCTTTTTCTTAAAATTATTTTTATTTTATTTTTAACAAATGGAATAAAACAAGCATTTCAATAACATAGTTAATAAAAAAAAGATGATTGCATGTGAAACTACAAATCTATTATGTACAACTTGCTATTCCTTTTAAATATATAATTATCATGCATATTCTTTTTTCCTTTTTTTTCCTTTTTCTCTTCCCTCCTCACCTGCTTTGCCCTAGAGATAACTACCATTAGACACAAATAGCAAACAGACACAATTCCTCTTTGTGTTCTAATCCTGACTACCCAGACTTCTTTTATCCACCATGCTACAGCAGCTTTCTTACCCTGGAAGATCATGCTGCCTCTTCAGTCTCTTCTACTGATTGGTCAGTTCCTCCCAGAATGTCTATTTTAAGGAAAGTATTCAAGCCTGCCATGTTCACCCCTTAATTCTTCTCTAAGCTCAAATCTGTCTCTTCAGACTTCTTTCTCCACCAGACCTCCTGCTTTTCAGCTTCCCTTTAGGTATTGTCTTCTCTCATTAGAATATAAGCTCCTTGAGGTCAGGGACTGTCTTTCTTTTTGCTTTTATTTGTATTCCCAATACTTCCTGTCAACCAATGCACCACTAATGAACTCTAGCTGAAGTCAAATGGGAAAAGGATGGGTTGTCATGTCAACACCCTCCCCCATGTCAAACATCTAGACAGCATCTTGGTATTAGTTGTCATTATTGTCAATGATAGTAGAGTAGGTAGATCCGTGACAAAGTGCTCAGGTCATTTGACAGAGAAGTCAGTGTAGACTGGAAGAAATCTGCCAGCAATCTGGTGGCCAGAGATGCACTTGGGAGGTACATACAACTTAGGTACTAGCACATGGAGCATGATAACTGAAGATGATGAAGATGATGATGATGATCATGACAGCTAGCATTTATACAGTGCTTTGAAGTTTACAAAGTTTTATAAACATTATCTCACTTAATCTTCATAAGAACCCTGAGAGGTAGGTACTCTTCATTTTAGAAATTAATAAACTAAGGCAGATAGAATTTAAGTGATTTGCCTAGGATCATACAGCTAAGTATCTGAGGCTGGATTTGAGGACAGGAGCTATTTATAGAAGACCCATCAGGAGAGAATTATTGGTGGTTGAATCAGCTTTCCCTTCATCCTGCAACATCCAACCATAATCTATTTTATAGATGAAGAAACTAAGACAGATAGAGGTTAAGCGACTTGCTCAGGATCATGCAGCTAATAAGTGTCTGGGGCTGGATTTGAGGGTAGGGGCTGCTTACAGAAGACTCAACAGCAAAGGATTATTGGTGTTGACCTAGCCTTCCCCTCACTCTGCAACATCCAACCATGATTTCAGGTGGTTCTGGAGCATGAGAAAAGCAGGGGAGAAAGTGATCACAGAGTCCTGGATGCCTCCCCGTTTTCTGTAACATTCTTCAGGGTTTGGTCAACTTATCCCTAGAGGCTGTGTAAATGCTTCCTTTCCTCGTGGATCACAGCCAGGGACTGTTATATCTGTCTAGAAACGCAGAATCAATTGTTGCAAGAAAGTTCAGACGTCAGCAGTTAACCAAAAGGAACTTACCGATGATATGAATAGAGCCCCCATTGTTGATGATTTTCCCTTGTAGGGCTATCCTGAACTGATTTGTTCCATTTTCCCTTCCCCTGGGACAGCAGCTGCAACATAGGTCATGCTGTGTTACCACAACCAGTGAATGAGACAGGGGAGTTGAACTGTGGACACTCTCAGTCTAAGGCTGTTTGCAGGCACCATTTAATAACAAGGAAAACTTGAACTACTAGACTGGTGTTCCTAACTTGGTCTTTACATTGTAATTATAGAGCTGATTGTATTAGAAGAAGAGAAAGGAAGAGAGGCTCCCCTGCCAAAAAAAAATCTCTTTGTGGCAGAACTGTGTGGCTTGAGGCATTCTGATTACCTAGGTACTTTCCTTGTGGGATTGTTTATGTTCCTCTGTGTTGCATTTGTTCCTGGGAATATTGTTTGCAATGGGTTGTACTATAAGCTACCTGACGTATTAGGTACAGAGTAATCAAAGGTCTGGATAATGATGGCACTGTGTGATAAATTCAAAGATAGCCCTACCCTTCAATATCCTCTCAGACAAGATTATATTGCAGGATTCTTATTAGATCAGCTAAGGATTTAGGTGGTTCAGTGGATAGAGCACTAGGCCTGGAGTCAGAGAGAGTCATCTTTCTGAGTTCAAATCTTGGTCTCAGATACTTACTATCTGTGTGACCCTGGACAAGTCGCTTAACCTGTTTGCCTCAGTTTCCTCATCTGTAACATGAGCTAGAGAAAGAAATGGCAAACTACTCCAGTTTCTTTGTCAAGGAAACCCCAAATAGGAACACAACTGAAAAATAACAATCCTTTAAGGAGCTATAGACACAGATAAATGGACTGCCCTAAAAGGCCCTGAGGAATCCAAGGCATGGAAAGTACGTGGGAAGTACTCAAGGGACTGGGTGGGATTTCATCTAGCCGAACAGGTAACAGGAAGTGGAGTAGGGAAAGTACAAGACCCACTCATACTCAAGCAAGGGGATAGGTTAAGGAAGGAGCCTGTTATAGTTGACCAAAGACTGGCTTTCTGCAATTAGAGGACCTTGGTTCAAATACAGACTCCGTTATTATCTATGTGACTTCACCTAAGCTCCCTGCACCTGTTTTCTTTTCTGGAAAAAGATAAAGGATGAAGTAAATAGCTTTAGAGGTACTTGCCAGCTTTAGTTTTATGATCTTATCAACCTACTCCAAAATGTTAGTGTAAGAGTAAAGGTGGTCTCTGGAACCGAGAATATCCTCAGAGACAAAAATCAGAGAGAAAAATGTTAAGCTTTGGTTCAAGGTTGTCATAGAATGGGGAAAAGAAGGAGATCTGAACTGCTGCAAAGTGTAAGCTGACCCTTCCCCAGAGCGAAAGTTTCCCTTGAGATAAAATTCTCCCCTTCCCACAGACAGGGCAATTCAATCACCAGCAAGCTCCTGCTGTTATACCCTGTGAATGAAAATCAGCTTTCTGCAGCAAGAAAAGCATGAGGGCAGGGGGAAGGAAGAGAAGAAATGTATGGAACAGCCAACTTGAACCCTGCAGAAAGCATCACTAAGCCTATAGATCTGAGAGCCTTAATTGAAATAGTCCAAGCTAAATTCTGATTTAAAGTTGGAAGCTTCAAACATATTCCACCACCATCCCTCCTCCCCCTTCCACTCTCCCTTTGAAATAGAAATGGAAACTTGGTGAATATGTTTCTTTTGTCTTGGGGAAGTAACCTCGATACTGTTCTTCAAATGTTACAGCTGAAAGGATATCTCTGTGAAAGGAAGGGCTCTTTCCCAGCCATTGTTCCAGGCTAGAAGAAAAGGAGAAGAGTTAAGCTGACTTGCATTGACTTGTATCGATCAAACTATTCTCCCTGTGTTTGATCTTGAGTGAGAATGCTTAGAATCCTTGTGGTGTTATGTTGTAACAAAAAAAAAAAAATGGGTTAGCTTGCCTTTGGTTACATGCATGTTCTATTCTCACTGGTCCCAACCAAAGGGAAGGGCCGGGGTGGGAGCCAAGGTCTGATGAGACAAGCAATAGTGGGTTAATGGCAATTCAGTCCATAGAGCCCCCAGAGCAAAGGATGTGGATTAAATCTATAGCAGGATTCAATGGAGAAGCTGAGATGGACCGAGAGCAAAGACCTTACAAAAGGAACCAGAAGTGAGGAAGCCATGGGTTCCAAGAACCAACACAGTTCGGCAAACCAGAACCAAAGCAAGGCTCAGCAAAACGGGCAACAGGGCAAGTCAAAGGAAGGGTCTGAGCTGGGCAAAGCACTTGCCGTAATTCCTTCTGTTCTGTGAACTGCGAGGATTGGTGAGTTTACTAACCAGGGGAATAGTCCCTCCCAGCATCCCTAAAATGAGCCAAATGCTGTGGAAGGTTCCAGCTCATCTCTACACCCCACCCCACCCCTTAACGAGAGGTAGCTTGCAATCACTACATTATCTTCCTCTTGGTTGCAGGGGGGAAAGAATGCTGAAAACACTGTTATAAAATAACGTGGCCTGGGCTGCTTCTTTGCATGAAACAAATTGTCACTATTTGAAGGTTCAGTTCCAAGCCACTTCCCTGAGGAGACTTTCCTGACAGGTTGTTAGGGCTGCTCAGTTTTAATAATAGCAAGCATTTATATAGCACTTTAAAGTTTGTAAAATGCTTTACTTATGTTATCCCATTTTATCCTCACAACAACCATGGGAGGTAGGTACTATTATTAATCCCCATTTTACAGATGAGCAAACTGAGGCAAACAGAGATTAATATTCAAACTCAGGTGTCCCTGACTCCAAGGTGCAGAGTGTATCTCCTACACTACCTAGCTGCCTTGAATTTTTCATGACACATTTTCCTTTTATCATGCTTATTCACGTACCTGCAGTATCCTCTGAAAAGAATGAAAGCTTTTTGAGGGTACAAACTCTTCTTTTTGTCTTTGCCTCCTAAAGGTCTATCATAGTATTTTACACGCAAATGTCATAACAATGTCTCATTGTTTGCCCTCTCTAGGATATTCTCCTGCCCTGGTTATATGTGAATGCTACCTCCAATCACTCCTCTTAATCTACCTATGACCATGTTTTCCTGGATCAAGTATCTCATGAGTTTCCAATTTTCATCTTTGGACTTGTAACTAGTTTCACCTCTGGAATAACGTGGGTGGGTTGTGGGTAGGGTGATGATTTATTGATTATTTCATCACTCATTCATTCTTGGCTTATACTGAGCCTCCTCTCTAGGATTCTCTAAAGGAGGGTAAAACCAGGATGATAAAAGGACTCGAGACCACTCCACATACACACACACATGCAAACAAATACATGCATGCACAATCATTGAAGGAGACATTGAGCTTGGAGAAGAGAAGACTTGGGTGAGTCATTTTAATGGTCTTTACATTTAAAGACCTGAGGTATGGAAGAGGGATTAAACTTGTTCTGCTTGGCCCCAGAGCAATGGATAAAAGACTTAAACTTAATGCAAGCCTGTAAATTGGAGCCATCCCAAAGCTGAGTGAGCTGCCTCCATAGATGAGGGATTCCCCTTACTAGAAAACTTCAAGTAAATTCTAAATGACCACTTGTCAGGTGTGGATATTACCAAAAGAGTCCTGGCTCAGATGTTGGTTAGACATGATGGGCTCTAAGGTATCCTCCAACTTAGAGATTCTGGGATTCTGGACATGACAACGGATAGTGTGGGGGTTGTCATCTACCATCTTTTTCATGTAGAGAAATACATTTCTTTTATTTTTCTAGATATTTGCAGGAACCAGGAGCTGAGATTAACCAATGGCTGCACTATTAGAAAAGACTGATGACACCCGGTTTGCTGCAGATATACAAAACATACTTCAGGCTAAAAATAGAAGACCAAGAATTATCATTTGTTTTGTGCTAATGCTCCCACGTGACAATGTAAGGGTCATCCTCCATTCTTTACTCTCTCTCACCTCTATTCCAATATCAAATCTGTTGTTAAGTCTTATCATTTCTATATCAGTGACATCTCTTGAATATGCCCTCTTCTCTCCTCTGACCTTGGCACCATCCTGGTGCAGGCTCTCATCATCTTATTCCTGGACTATTACATTTGTCTGCTGGTTATACTGCCTGCCTCAAGTTTCTCCCCAGTCCAGGCAATCTTCCACAAAGCTACTGTTCTATTCTTCCTAAAACACAGGTATAATTATCACTCTTTCCACCTTCTATTAAATGAACTCAAGGCTCTATATTACACTCTTGGCTCCATGCCCATCTGTCAAAATAGTTTCCTGGGGTGTGGCCAATGTACATGCTACAGCTTCTTGGAGCCACAGGTGTGAGGTGGGTGAATAAGGTGGACAAAAGTGAAAAGCAACCCTGAAAAGGGCTCAATGGCCTTCATCCCAGAGATACTATTCTTCCCTATACCCTCCGAGATTACTCTCAATTTATCCTGCATATATTTTGTTTGTACATAGTTTTTTACATGTTGTCTCCCCCATTAGACTGGAAGCTCCCTGAGTGCAGGAATTGTCTTTTTGCCTTTGTACCCTAACATTTAGCACAGAACACAGGCACATTGTAGATGTTTAATAAATGCTATTTTACTGACTAGCTGAGGTTGAGTCTGGCAGAAACAAAGCAATGTAGTTCTCAGTGGTTAGGAGTAAGTGAAAAGTTTAGAATCCGGGAAATCAAATGTGTATAAGAGTGAAATCCAAATATCCTTGAATTTAGAACTAGAGGGAACTTTAGAGATCATTTAATCTAAGCCCTTATTTTGCAGATGAAGAAATCAAGATCTAGAGAGATCAAATGATTTGCCCAGAGTCACAGTTCAAATCCAGGTGTTGTAACTGCAAATCCAGTGTTCTTCAACTATACCATGGTGCCTCTAGATAGGTCTCAGAGGCCAAGAGCGAACTGAAGAATGGTGACAGGGTATGGGCCCTTTCATTGTATGGAAAATGTTTGCATCTACTAAGATTCCTATGGCCACAATTGCTTTCTGATCCTAACTGGGATAGGGGTACAAGAATTCTGTCTACAAAGAAGCTCAGTGTTCCTGAACATTATGAAATAGTAATTCCAGTATTCCTCAATGATAGCAATAGTATTCCTGAATTGCAAACACATATACTATGGGAGGCCAGTTTTCCTAAAGAGGACCAACACTGCATTAGCATGCTCTAGGAAAGATCTGTTCCCAGCCAAAAATTTCCATCAGCAATGCAATGCTGGAAGTCATCTCTGAATGGTGCTCCTTAGCAAGCAACGATGTACTGATTTACAATCAAGCTAAAAATCCCAGATCAAGACCAGCAGGTCCTTTGGAAAGCAACCAGACAGAATATAATGCCAACGTAGCATCATGCTTGGCTTTTTGGCCACTAAGCCTTTGCACACACTATTACTGCCTCCTGAAACCTTTCCATCCCACTTACCACCTCTCCAACTCCTTGTTGTTGTTGCTATTGTCATTTGATCAAGTCCAACTCTATGTGATTTCACAGACTTTGTCCATGGGGTTTTCTTGGTGAAGATACTAGAGTGGTTTGCCATTTCCTTCTCTAGTGTGTCCCCATTTTACAGAAGAGGAACTGAAGCAAATGGTTAGGTGACTTGCCCTGGGTCACACAGTAAGTGTCTGAGTCTGGATTTGAAGTCAGATATTCCTGACTCCAGGCATGGAGTTCTATCCATTACACCACCTAGCTGCTCCAGGTCTAAGTCCTAAGCTGGATCTTAGCTCTAGGTCCTAGCAGTAAAAGCCCAGGCCAAGTCCCTCTTATTCCAAGAAGCCATGAAGCCTTCCCTGACCACCACAACCAGGCCAAAGGAAACTCCTTGGAAACCCTGTAGCACTTTTATATTTTGACCCATTCATTTTGATACAGCTATTCCTTTACTATTCATTAGTGGTTTGTTGATTAGAAATCCAATAGGTATTCATTCTCATTATGCTAAGTGATTATGGATCTAAATAAATACGTATATAATATACATGTATGTATGTATGTGTATGTGTGTGTGTGTGAGAGAGAGAGAGAGAGAGAGAGAGTGTGTGTGTGTGTGTGTGTGTGTGTGGAGAGAGAGACAGAGACAGAGAGAGAGAGAGAGAGAGAGAGAGAGAGAGAGAAGGATCTTTGCCTTCAAAGAATATAGTCTAGTTGGTGAGATAAGACTAAGAATACATGAAATAGCAGAGCTTATATCCACCTCTTGATAGAGAGATGAAGGATTCAGGGTGCAGAAGAAAATTTTTTTTTGACATGTTCAATTAGGAAATTTGGCCATAAATGTTTGTAACAGGGGTTTTCTTTTCTTCTAACTAGGAGGGAGAAGGAATTGAGGTGGGAGAGAGAAAAGACAGATTTTTGCTGACTGGAAACAAATCATTTTTTAAAAAAGAAATAGTAGAACCTACAGCACAATATAATTAGGCATTAAAATTACAAAAACATAATCGCTGAATATTGAACTATGAGCAGTTGCTCTAGGATACTTGTAGACAATGTTCCATTTGGGATCACCTGGGCCCAGGCTTGAAAGTCCATTTGCGCCTTTGCTTCTTCTTAGTTACATATAGATTAGGCACAAAGGAGATCCCAAGCAGGAACCCTGAGATGCGATAGTGCCCCACTGTTGTTTGGATGTTTCCCTTGAGCAGCAGCAGTAGTCCCTGCATCCCCAGACTGCTAGTCTTCTTATGTTAAATCAACAGAAGGCAGGAGAAAGATCAATAGAACACCCTTCAATTTTACTGAATCCTGTGTGATTGGCTGTCTGAGCTGTCCATCTGCATCAAATCAACCAGTAAGAACCAATTAAAATCATCACTTCCTGTAGTGATGACAATTGGATGGTTCAGTCAGCCAGTGATATAAGTGGAATGAGAGAGAAGGGAAGGTCTTCCCTCCTAAATCTTTTTGTATTGTAGAACCATTTGGGGGAGAGTGGAGGATGTCACACGAATCTCAAAAACCTGTATCCAAACCTGCCTGAATGCACATGTTCTCTTCCGTGATGAATCATTGGGTAATTTGTCCTATGCCTTCAGGAAAGCATGGTTGTTGCCCACATCAGAAAGCCAAGTTGATGACTCATGGCTGTCACATTGGGAAAGGCCTGGGAGGCATTGTCTGTCTCTTCACTCATTCTCAGTAATGAGATCAATGTCTTTCCTGGCACTGACAGCCCTTATGATCAGACTCCTGTCAGTCACGACACCAACAAAAACTCATCAGTGTCATGTTTTATTCATGCCCTCTCCATCACTCCCACCTCACACATATAGACACACATGGCAAGAAAGCTCCATTCAATCCTAAAGACTAGTAAGCACAAGCCAGTTGAAGATAGCTAGGTTACCCCTGGCTTTCACCATGGAGCTAACATTAACTATTCATTTGGTCAAGTCTTCATCTCCCCAAGACAGAACAGACAAAGCTCTTAGAAGTTTGCCTTTTCCCCTTCCTTTCCCAGTCCCCTCGTCATTTATTCAATATTTACTGAGCACCTAATATGGGTATGACATTGGTGCTGGCTTCAGCAGGAGTGTACAAACCATATTCCTAAATTGTGGGTAAGGGAAGAATTAAGAGATTCAGTTG
The DNA here is from genome assembly GCF_003287225.1 of Phascolarctos cinereus. NCBI lineage: Eukaryota > Metazoa > Chordata > Mammalia > Diprotodontia > Phascolarctidae > Phascolarctos > Phascolarctos cinereus. The sequence goes on along the minus strand of NW_027555958.1, from coordinate 233,776,207 downwards.
TTGCTAGAATTCAGAACTAGACTGGAATCTAGAAGACAGGGAATCCAGGCAGAGGTTTGTGAGTGTTGTACCTCTCATGACCCCCCCTAGGATCTTGATGCTGAACCCTAGCTAACACTCAGGCTTGACCTCCTACTCAGCAGCCTATACTCTGTATCTGAACTTCACATACAGCAGGTGCTTAATAAATAGCTTGTGAATTAGTGAATGAATGAATGGAGTGAAGTAGCTCTCTTTGCCCTATAAAAGCCATATCCTCACTATGAGAATGAGGAAAAGAATCAGATAAACTTATTACTAAAGATTAAGATGACATAGTTTGAAGTGTTACCCATCACAAGGCTACCTCCAACATCTTTAGTAGGTTGATTAGAAGAGATATTTTAGGGCACAAAGGCCTTCTTTATACCCCTCAAAGATGTGCAGATAGTTAAGTACATATTACATTGATGCTTAAGGTTGGCCTTGATATGGAGCAATTTACTACCTACTAATTACGATCCTATTATACTTAGGACATTTGCTGGTTTTTGTTTGTGGCATCAAGATTCCTTAGTAATCCTAGTCCCAAAGTCCATTGATATGGGACTCTCTCCTTATTAGACATAAATACCCAGCACCTGTTTGGGGATCAGGGTGGAGTTGTCAAGAGTGGAAGAGAGGAGGAAACTTCAATGTTCATTGAGCTTTCTTCAAATCTGTTTGGGCACTACAGTTGCTTCAGGCACTTTTGGCTTCCAGTTTCAAGAGAGAGGATGAAAGATGCCAACTGCATTTCAAGTTGCTAAAGGAAATGACTCTAGGGAGAAGCCAATATGAAAACAGTTGGTGGTCTCCTTTGTGTCTGTATGCCCAATTTGCCTTACTAAAGACTTCAGGGAACTTCCTGTTGGGTGAGATCTAGGATTCTCACTCAGTTGGCCTGAGTTACCTTGCTCCCAGTAAGAGAACTCCTTCACTCAGTAATGTCTGGTATATACTCCTGTGTATACTTTCTCTGATTTCTGTTTTGCTATTGAATTGAATAAATGGGTCTCTGTGATAATTACTATATGTGTTCAGTGTGGAACTGGCATTCAGTGGGAAGGTGTCAAGACTTGAATATAAAGCTTGGAGTCCTGCTCCCTCCAACTAGTGAAACAGTAATCAGAAGTTAGCTTGAACCTGAAAACTATATCCCCTACACCCTTAATACTGAAGAGAGAAGATAGATATAATTCTAGCCCAGTACTTCTCCCTGAATAGAATAGAGTAGTCAATCCTCTGCCTGACAACTTCCTGCTTCCCCTCCTGGGAGGAATTAAAGTCTGCCTGGGAGAAAGATGAGGGGTGAAGACACTAAAGATGTCTGTTCTGCCTCCCTTCATACCACACAATGACACCTCCATGCTAATGTTGGAGGACAACTCTCACTGCACTTATATGGATGGCCTTTTTGCCCTCTCCTCTCCCTGGTTTTCTCAGGCCATATATCTGAATTCATCCCACATGTCTGCTGGGTCTCCTGGACCTTCCTTGGTAGCTGACAACTTGTTGCATGCCAAATATGACTCAGACCTGCCCAGTGGTTCATATTTGGGATTGAAAAGAAATGAAACACTCAATCCATCTAACATTTAGCAAAAAGATTTACCTATCCATTGCATAGAAAGAATATTAAATAAGAACATTGCATTTATTCATTTGGGCAAAAATGAATTTACATTTGCCACAGCAGCATACCAGGTGATAAACTTGAGGGAGAAGCTTCTGACTCTTCTTGTGTTGGTTTTGTACTTGAGACACCAGGAAGACGTAGTGCCCTGAGCCAACTGGACATCAAATATAGTCTCAATACGTTTCAAAGAAAAACTAACTCTTTTTTTTGCATTTATTCTCTATGAATCTTGCATAACCTAAATATTACATGTCTCCCTCATTGCAATATAAGCTCCTTGGAGGCAATGACTTTTTGCCTTTCTTTGGAGCCCCAGCACTTAATACAATGACTGGAACTATAGTAAATATTTAATAAATGCTTGTTAACTAATTAATTGACTGTCTATGTGGGATACATTTTGTTCCTATAATATTCCATCTCTTGGTGGCAAGGTCCTATATGTCTTTTAAAGGATCTTCTACTCCTTTTTTATAATTAATTTGTTTCAATTTATCAACAATCACTTCCATGAGCTTTTGAGTTTTAAATTTTTCTCTTCCTCCCTCCCCAGGACTGGGCACAATCTGTTTTGTTTTTTTGTTTTGTTTTGCTTTTTGATGAGGCACTTGCCCAAGGGCACATAGCTAGTAAGTGTGAAGTGTCTAAGGTCACATTTGAACTCAGGTCCTCCTGATTCCAAGGCAGGAGTTTTATCTGCTGTGCCACCTAGCTGCCCCTGACAGCATACAATCTGATATAGGCTATACATATACATTCCTATTAAATATATTTTTACATTAGTGACGTTGTAAGGAAGAATTGGAACCAACAGGAGGAACCACCACAAAGAGGAAACAAAACACAACAGAAGAAAAAAAATAGCAAATAGTATGCTTCGAAGGGATCTTCTACTCTTAAATGGCCTTAGTATTACTACTAGACAACCCTGACAACAACAGCATCACAGCAGTACTAGAGGAGGAAAAGAAAAACTTAAAGAGAAAGATTAGAGACGGGGAACAATAAGCAATGAAATGATGCCCTGAAGAAATGACAGAATATGGAAAATCGAGCTGAAAAATCCCAGGAGGACTAAGTTCTACATCTTGACAATCTTTTCTGTGCAGTGGGTGATGCCAGATCTTTACAATTCATATTGAGGCTCCTCCTATAAGGAGGTGATAATGAATAGCACCAGTAACATCAGGAAAATACTATAGATGATGACACTTCTGGCATATTCACCAATCCACATTATACATCAGAGTTATCTGTGGCAAAGTAACTAGAAAAGCATTGCCCCTTGCAGGCACAGTATGAGCGCCACTCAGAATCACCCCATAGTTCCACCTATTCAGTGTTCCTTAACCCACCAGCTATGACCTCCTCCTCCCTGGGACCCCTATCATGAATAGGGCAGGAAGGGAATGTCAAATCTTTTCCCTTTCAGAGGCTTCCATTTAGAGACTACCCCCTTTTCCCTTTGGGGCCAAATACAGTTTTGGCCCTCCCCTGCTGTCAGAAAACAAGACCCCTTCCAACCACTCTGTCCATTGGTCTTTGAGGCCTTCCTGAACAGAAGTTATCCAATGACCACTGGGCACTATACTGGAAGCGGTGGAGGTGGAGGGAAGGGGGAGGAAATATCAGTTCCAGATCATAGTAAGCTTATGGACCCCTTCTACTGTGAAGCCTATGGATCTCTTCTCAGAATAATGTTTTAAAATATATAATAAAAACATATGATTACAAAGAAAATCAATTATACTGACCTGAATATGTAATTTTTTTTCCATCCAACTTCATGGACCCCACTGAAGTCTATTCATGAGAAGTCTGCCGACCCCAGCTTAAAAACTGCAGTAAACAAAGTCTATGCTGGACCTGCCTGTCCTGTTTCCCATGCCAGTTCCTGTTCTGTTACAGTCCACACTGCTGACCATTCTTCTGCCACTAGGGACTGCACTGCTGCTTATTGCTTCTGAAGCCTACCCAGCTTCATAGCATGCCAGGGTGAAGCACAGCCCTCCTGTGCCAGGATAGGAGCTTCTATCGCTGCCCCTCTATTCCAGGGCTAAGTGCTACCCACTGTGTCAAGAGCTGACCAGTGCCTCCCGTGCCAGGGTGGGGTGCTGCCTTGAGCACTACTGCTGCCTAGGTTAGAGTACTTATATCTCAAGATCACTATTCATTCACCAATATTCAGAGAGAGAATCACAAAATGGAAGAGGCTTCCAGTTACTTGTCCAGGCTAATACATGTGTTCTACCTGCCATGTGTAAGCAATAGCCATTTCTCTCAAGTAGGAGAGGGTGCTTTACCAGGGCCCTTACCAGGACCCACTCCAGGAGCCTCTCACTCATTCCTCACTGGAAATCCCAGAAACAAAAGAGAGTTACAGTTCCTGGGTGAGAAGGGAAACTCTCCCCTTAATGGACACAGCCCATCTTTGCTCAGAAAATCAACTGAAATGTATTAGGCACATTTGTTTCTATCCTCAGTTCTAGAAAAATCTCTGGGTGACTAGAGAAAATCAAATTCCTTTCTCAGTGCCTTACTCCAAAGAGTTCCAACAAAGTCCAAGTAGAAAAGTTCCCAAAGACCTCCGAAGTGCCATATAAAAAGTCCCAAACAGTCCATTCTGAGATGGTGCATAGATAATCTGAAAATTCCAATCCTCAGAGAGAATCCAAGTCTACCACAGCTGGTGGGCCTGGAAACCACTATTACCTCATATGCAAAAGTTACACAAATCCAATAAAGATTTTACAGCATGTTTATCTTCAGGGCATGATTCTTAAAAACACAGAATACATTCACATCTGTCTCTAGTAGTTGAATGCCCACAGACAGTTTATTTCTAATTTCCCCAGGTCACCACCAAAAGCACTGTCAGAACTACATAGGCCACAGTGTTAAAGGCTTCTGTCTCGAAGCCTCAGTCTCCTGTCTCCTCCACCTCAATGAGGTCATTGCAATCCAATATTCCTGGCTTGTTCTATATGTTGTGGCTCTGCCTCAAGCCTGTTTGGTGGGTCAGGTTCAGGACTGGAATTCAAGGAGACACTCATGGACCATCTTATGGCTAACAAAAGGAAGTATACTTAGCCATAGCATGGAAAGGAATCCAACATTGATTCAGTTGGGCATTTTCTCTGTCTCTGTATTTGCCATGGCAGTGTGCTAAGTGTCAAGCCTAAACAAGGAGTTCCTGAGTCCTCATGTGCTAGTTTTCATACTTGAGCTAGCAAGAATCTACTTCAAAGGTTTGTGCTTTAGTGCCCTGGACCAATTAAATCTTAAAGACTTTTTTTCAAAACTTTTTTTTTGAGAGGCAATCAGGGTTAGGTGACTTGCCCAATGTCACACAGCTACTAAGTGTCAAGTGCCTGAGGCCGGATTTGAACTCAGGTCCTCCTGACTTCGAGGCTGGAGCTCTATTCACTGCTTGACTTAGCTGCCCCAATTTTAAAACTTTTTAAGGAAACATTATCCCAGCCATGGATGTTGACCCTATAACACAACTGAATCCCATCATTAACATTGTTTTTGTAGTTATTTTTAAAATTTACTTTTTTATAGCACTTTCAGGTATAATAATAATAATAAATAGCCTTTATATGTTGCTTTAAGAGTGGCAAAGTGCTTCATTTGTCCTATTTCATTTGATCCTCATAACAACCCTGTGAGATAGGTGCTATTAATATCCTCATTTTACAGTTGAGGAAACTGAGGCTGAGAGTGGTTAAGTGACTTGCCCAGGTTCCCACAATCAGTAAGGAACTGAGATAGAATTTGAACTCAGGTCTTCTTGATTTCAAGTTCAGTGTTCTATCTACTACACCAACTCCTACTACACCAAGTAGTAATGTATTTGTATCCCCATTTCACAAATGAAAACAAAAACAAGCAGCCATGCCCATTGTCACAGAACAACAAAATGTCTCTCAATTAGAACTGTAGCAAGGGCAAGGTGACAGGCTTTGCCTCAGGATGCCAAAATAGCACTCTCCTGGGGCACACTTCCTCCCTTTAGAAGTTACCTTACTTCTCTACATCTCCAGTGGCAGCCAGTCCTTTATTTTCTTTGGCCAAAGAGCAAAAATTCCAAGTTACCTTTCTGCTGACAGTTGACCTGGGGGCAAAGCTAGTGGGCTGACCTCTGCAACTCTAGGTAATCTCAGAGTCAGATAGAATATTCTACCTAAAACCCAGTGACTCCTTTTCAAGGATGAATGCCCAGAGCCATTGTGAACTACACGCTCTGCAGTCTGACTCCAATTTACTGCCCTCCTGTATTAAAAGGAGCTGGACCTCCATTTAATTCAACTACGGGACTCGTGCAACTGGAACTGATTCAGCATGCCCGCTGGATCAAAGACAAGACTTTTCCTTGTCCATTTCACTCTCTCATGCTAGACCTGCCGCTAGTATGTATCTGTAACTGCTGGCACTGTGAAAAACGCTCTTTTCTGTGCTTTTAGAGATTATCTACAACAGCTGCTCGTGCAAAGTCCTCTGAGATTCAGAGCTGAAACTGATCTTAGAGATTATTTTGTCCAATGCTATCATTTTGTGGATGAAGAAACTGAAGACCAGGGCCATAAAAATGACTTGCTCAAAGTTGTGTTAAGTAATAAGTTACAGAGCCCACATTTGAATACAGATCCTCCAACTCCAAATATAATGCTCTTTCCATGCATTTGGATATTATGTAAAGGGGACTTTGAGTAGAATAAAAGGTTCTCCCCTTGACAGGAGTGAGGATAAGTGAAGAAAGGGAAAGTAATTGAAAAAAAATAATGGCTTTGGCAGCAGAAAACTTGAGTTCGAATCTCTCCTTTGCTACCTAACCTACCGTGGCCTCATTTTCCCCATCTATAAAATAAGGAGGTAGGATGAGAAAACATCTAGCATCTCTTCTCATAACTCTATGAGAAACAGTGGTCAGTTAACCACTTTGAGGCTAGATTACAGGTCTTATGATCAGATTCTTTGTGCTACAACATCAATTCTGTGAGCTTTGTATAATTTTCTCTTAGTTGCTATAAAAGCTTTTTTTTAAAAAAACAACTTTTGTCTGAGCTGAGGTAAAATGAAGTAAAAGCTTGTGCTCACACTACATGCCATCAAAGGTAATTATAGTATCTTACAGACAGTACAGAAACTAAGATAGATAAAGAAGTAAAAATAAAGGGAGCACCCCAAAAGTTTTAAGGTGTGGGCCTCTTTTGTTGTCATTCAGTCGTGTCTGATTCTTTGTGACCCCATCTGGGGTTTTCTTGGCAAAGATACTGGGAGTGGTTTGCCATTTCCTTCTCCAGCTCATTTGACAGATGAAGAAACTGAGGCACACAGGATTAAGTGATTTGTCCAGGGTCACACAGCTGGTAAATGTCTGAAGACAGATTTGAACTCATAAAGATGGGTCTTCCTAATTCTAAGCCCAGTGCTCCATCCATGCATCACCTAGCTACCTCTTAGGGAGAATGGTCTGTTATTTAGTTATGAGTAGGGCCTCTTTTCTAGTTGGGATATTTTTTTAACAAAGCCCCCACTTAATGACCCACAGCTTTCCCAGAGAGCTGGGGTGGTTCCCTGCTCCCCTCCTTGCTTAGGAACTCTTGCTATAATCTAGTGTCCAGTGTTTTGATGGTATAGTCATATGAAACACTTGGATATTACACTCATTGGCATTGAGGCATTGAGTATCAGGGTCTTGGAAAGGGATGAGATAGGATGGGATAGAATGGGAATAGGGATAAAATGGGGTGCTCTGAATTGGATAGGTTAGGATGCTTTAGGATGGGGATAAGATTATATAGGTTAATGTTGAAGGGGGGTGAGATGTGATTGTGATATAAGATGCATTAAAATGAAGTATATTAGGATGGAATGAATTGAGATAGCATAGAAGAAGAATGGGAATGGGATGGAATAAAATATAACAGAACTAGATTTCTCATTGCCTAGGTTGGGAAGCATTTTCATTAAAAAGTCCAACTGCATTACTCAAGAAACCCACCTCAATTCTGAGATGTTCATTTTCCTTTACTATTCCTCCCTTCACCTCCATTAGCACCATACTCAGTTTCATAACTGCTTTGTACAGGTGCTTCTTGGTCTCTATACCAAGACTGAATCAGTTGTGTATAACTAACTCAGAACGTGGGGACCCAATGGATCACGTTATATTGAGTTGCATCTGTTCATTGCTTTGGCTAAAGAGACTAGATCTACCATGATGTGATTTGGGAGGGTTAGATAGTCCACCCTCCTCTTTCTGCTACCGCCTGAACCATTCCACAATCTCTCACCATCCAATGACCTGTTTTTATATTGACTCTACAGTTGGTCTGGGTGCAGTTTTTCCCAGGACTATAACTAGCCAACTGAAATATTTTGCCAGTGTTTCTTTCATGCCAGTTCCCACCTGGCCCCATAGCCCTCCTGTTTCTCTGTCTCATCAGCTCGCAGTGTCGTTTCCAATTTCATCTGAAATCAGACCTTTACTCCTTTGCCTGTGCCTTTCCATCTCCCCTGCCCTCTCTTGTCATTCATTATTTAACTCCATAGCTGTATTATTTATGCAAAGGAACCATTTTGGAATATGGTTTGTATGGAAAATTAGGACCCAGATCAGAGCCAGATCAACCTTCCCCTCCACACATCACACCTCTATTGTCATTCTGTTCTCACTGTGGGCCCAGAGTGAAGGTGAAATTCAGCCAACAAACTTCTTGGGCAATTAACAACTCCAAAGGTCAGCCTAGATGGAGAAATTTCAATTGTTAGCCTGATATCTTTCCACTTTTAAGGGAGACACTTTTCTGAATTCTTGAAAATGTGTATTTAAATGAAATTGTACATGTCAAATTCAGCATGGTGAGGTAGAAAGAAAGAGCTTTGCACTGTGAGGCTAGAGCTTTGACTCTGCTAGTAATTAGTTATGCGGCCTTGGACAAGACATCCCTCCCCAAGGGTGCACCTGTAAAATGAGGGGGTCAGACAAGATAATCTCTAAGGGCCCCTCCAGTTCTGATATTCTATGATTCTATAAAACCTTGTTTTCTCATTTAGCCAAATTTTTTCATTGAACAGACATTCCTGCAGTAAACACATGATTCAATATCATGCAGTTAAGTTAAATTCAGTTCTTTTTAATTTAGGCAAATGAAATTCTATTCTGCATTGATCTAGCACCTTCCACATGCCTGGCACTGGTGGTATGCTGGTAAATGTTTAACAACCATCTCTCCAGGGAAAAAAAATACATATATATATGTGACATATATACATATATAATATATGTGTATATATACAAATGACATCCTTTAAGTTTAATTTGCATTATTAACAATGCATTATTAATTATTAACATTTTCTCCATCACTTTCTTTGGTCCAGACAACCAACAAAATAATTCCAAGGCCTGATTTGTAATGTTTGCCAATTTCCAAGGTGTAAATCTCACACTGAAAATTTAATAATCTGTTCTCTAGAGCCTCCAGCATACCACTACCTGGCACTATATCGGTAAAGTAGGAAACATGATCCCTGCCTCTTACAAGTTCACTGTCTTATTGGGAAGAAAAACATACACACATGAAACAATGTTAGAACAAAGCAAGACTGTGTCTATTTGAGATAGATCCAAATTGTAGTATAGGCATTAAGGACCCCTAGGAGCTCAGAGGAAGGGAGACATCAATGTGGAACAGAGTAGTTTGAGTGATCCTCATTAGGGTGATTGAACTAGATGTGGATCACAAAAGATGACATTTGTAAAGACCCTTAGGAAGGAGCAGGTGAGGGAAGAAGCTTTCCAGGCAGGAGAATATCCTGAACAAAGTCATGGAAGTGGGAATAAGCAAGGTATGTGGCAGGGCGGAGAAGCAGGGGTACAGGGAAGGGGGGGGCCGGACATGAAAGACAAAAGGTTAGAGAATGCAAGAATATGAAGACTTTGAGCATCCTAATTGACTAAGTTGAAAATATAGGGTAACATAGGGTTCAACCATTGGACTTGGGATGCAGAAGATATATTGTCTTCAACCTTCAAGGCAAGTGGGGATCAATCTTAGCAAGAAGGAACTTATGACCTTACCAGTCAATCAATCAATAAGCATTTATTAAAAGCCAACCATGTGCCAAGCACTGTGGTAAGTGCTAGAGATTATTAAAAAAGGCAAAAGTCAATTTCTATCCTCAATAGGAGATGGGGCTTAAGCATACAAGTATCCTGAGCAACTTTCCTCTACTTGATGGTCAGAGGAAAGATGTATTCTTTTGTTCTTTTCTTTCTTCATCTTCTCTGTTCCCTAAATTCAGGGAATCTTAACCTGGAAGTCACAGTCCCTCAAGGAGCCCATGAATTTGGTAGGGGGAAAGTAGGGGGGAAATTATATCTTTATTCCAATAGAATTGATTTCCTTTGTGACCCTACACACTTAAAACATTATTCTAAGAAGTCTATGAGTTGCATCAGATTGCTAAAGTGGTCCATCATACAAATGTCCCCTCAAGTGGGAGGTTTCACCAGACAGTTAAGCCCCAGGTAGGAGTGCAGCTCTCCTTTCCTGATGGGCACAGAAACAACTAGCAGTCTCACTGTGTCCATTTTTCCATCTCTCCCTCTGTCCTAGGAGTTGGAAAATCAAGGAATCACAGACTTAGAGCATAAAAATACCTCAGAGGCCATCTTGTCCAACCCCCTTATTTTGCAAATGAGGACACTAAAGTCCATGGAGGTTAAGTGAAATTGCCCAGTACCACACAGGCAGTAATCATCAGAGGTAAGATTTGAACCCTGGGCTTCTGACTCCAAATTCAGTGCTATTTCCACCATGTCGTGCTGCTGCTCAAATCAATATGGTCTCATGTCCAGGTAAGATATAAGTGAGGAAATATAAGTTATGAGTGCCCTGTTTTCAACATGTTTGTATACCTTGTGTCTTTGGGGTTATTACTCAGAATTATATTCACAATTCAGAGAAGTCATTTGGATGAGTTTAATGTTTGATGCTGAGTAAGAAAGTTCCTTTTAGTCCACATGCTTGCTAGTCTCATTAAATTTCTCTCTTTCCCTCCTTTGAACAAAACTGCGTATTTCTTGAGTGGAATTTAGCCCACCAAGCATCCTACTGTTCATTGTCAGAAAGATCTTAAAAACAGCAGTGTGTAATAAGGGGAAGAAATAAGATGGGGGGGGAGGAGAGAGAGAGAGAGAGAGAGAGAGAGAGAGAGAGAGAGAGAGAGAGAGAGAGAGAGAGAGAGAGAGAGAGAGAGAGAGAAAGGAGACTATATATGTATACACACATATATGAATATCTTTTATTTTTACATCACTTTCATTTCTCCTTTTTGCAAACAATAAAAAATAAATTGGGGGGGGTAGTGAAGGAGAAAAGCAGTTTAGCAAAAGCCAATCAACACTTTAACACAGTCTGACATTACATATGATGGTCCACCCATAGTTCCTTTCCTCTCCTGAGTAGGGAAGAAAGCATATTTTCTCATCCATCTCTTATTAGCTAAACTTGGTCATTATAATTATACCAAGTTCATTTTTAGATTTTGTTCTTGTTCTTTCCTTTACATTGTTGTTGTCATTACATACATTATTTTCATGGTTCTACTTACTCTATAACAGTTTATATAATTCTTCCCATCCTACTCTGTATTCTTCATACACAACATTTCTTCTTTTTTTGCTTCTTTACAATTTAAAAAAATTTTTTAATTAATTTATTTAGTGTTAGTTTTCAACATTCACTTTTATAAGCTTTTGAGTTTTCAATTTTTTCCTCTCCCCCACTCCCCAAACAGCATGCAATCTGATATAGGATCTACATATATATTCATTTTAAACATATTTTCACATTAGTCATGTTGTAAAGAAGTATCAGAACCAATGGAAGGAACCGTGAGAAAGAAGAAACAATACAAAACAACAAAAGAAAAAAGGAGATTAAATAGTATGCTTCAATCTGCATTCAGATTCCATATTTGTTCTCTGGATGTGGATAGCATTTTCTATCCAGAGTCTCTTGGAGTTGTCTTAGATCCTTGCATTGCTAAGAAGAGCCAAGTCTATGAAAGTTAGTCATCACACAACATGGCTGTTACTGTGTACAACGTTCTCCTGGTTCTGCTCACTTCATTCAGCATCAGTTCATTAAAATCTTTCCAGGTTTTTCTGAAGTCTGCCTGCTCATCATTTCTTGTAGCACAGTAGTATTCCATTACATTCATATACCACAACTTGTTCAGCCATGCCCCAATTGATGGGCATCCCCTCAATTTCCAGTTCTTGGCCACCACAAAAAAAGCTGCTAGAAATATTTTTGAATATGTGGGTCCTTTTCCCATTTTTATGATTTCTTTGTGTACAGACCTAGAAACAGTATGTGGGTCATCAGTGTTCCAATTTCCCCATATCTTCATCAACATTTATCATTTTCCTATTTTGTTATGTTAGCCCTTCTAATAGATGTGATGTGGTACCTGCATTTCTCTAATGAAAGTGATTTAGAGCATTTTTTCATATGACTACAGATAGCTTTAATTTCTTCATCTGAAAACTGCCTGTTCATATCCTTTGGCCATTTATCAATTGGGGAATGACTTGTATTCTTATAAATTTGACTCAGTTCTCTATATATTTTAGAAATGAGGCCTTCATCAGAGACACTGGCTGTAAAAATTGTTTCCCAGCTTTCTGCTTTCCTTTTAATCTTTGTTGCATTGGCTTTGTTGGTGCAAAAGCTTTTCAATTTAATTATACAACATTTCTTATAGCACAGCAATATTCTCTTACATTCATATACCACAGTTTGTTTAGCTATTCACTAGTCAATAAGAATATCCATTGTTTCTAGTTCTTTGCTGTTGCAAAAAGTATGGTCAAGATTATTTTGTTGTATATGGGCCTTTCTGTCTTTGAGTGCCATAGAGTTTTAAAGTTGAGAGGACTCTTCTCATTTCTTGTGGAACAATATGGGCCGTGTTTTCTCCAAAACTCATGTAATAGTAGTACTAGTAGTATAGTAGTTCTGGTGGTGGTGGTGTTTGGAAGAGGAGGAAGAGAAAGAGGAGGGAGAGTAGGAGGTGGAGGAGGAGGAGGAGGAGAAGGAGAAGAAAGAGGTGGTGGTTAGGTAGCACAGTAGATAGAAAGTGCTGGGCCTGGAGTTGGGAAGACCTGAGTTCAAATCTGGCCTTAGACACTTACTAGCTATATGATCCTGGGCAAATTACTTAACCCTGTTTGCTTCAGTTTCTTCATCTGTAAAATGAGCTGGAGAAGGAAGTGATAAGCTACTCCAGTATCTTTGCCAAGAAAATTCCAATAGGGACATGAAGAATTTGGCACACCTGAAATGACTAAACAACAGTAGTAGTAGTAGTTGTAGTAGTAGTAGTAGTAGTAGTAGTAGTAGTAGTAGTAGTAGTAGTAGTAGTAGTAGTAGCAGTAGTGTTTATATGACATTTTAAGGCTTCCAAAACACTTTATAAGTATTATATTATTTTATGCTCACAATGACCCTGGGAGGTAGATGCTAATATTAGCCCCACTTTACAAATGAGGAAATTGAAACAGCTATGTTGCCCAGAGTCACATAGCTAATAAGCGTCCGATGGTAAATTTGAACTCGGGTCTTCCTGACTCTGGATAGTAGGATTATTACTCTGTTAACCATACCACCTAGCTGCCTCAGAATTCCAATCTCTTTAACACAGCCTCTTCATCTTATAGATGAGGAAACTGAGACCCAAAGAGTGTCTTCTCACAAAGGTGACTGATGGGAACACCTTTTTCCTAGACTGTTGACTTACTAATTCTTACATTGGCTGGGAATTGAACAAGGTTTTCCCTGAATATTTCATTACTAGCCCAACAATGCCAGAAAACCATGGACCTTAAAATATATACGTGTATATATATATATATATACACACACACACACACACACACATATATATACTTATATATACACACATATATATTATACATATATACACACATATAAGCATACATATATGTGCATGTATGTATATGTGCATATACATTTACATATACAGGTATACATGCATACATACATATATAGATATAGATATAGACAGATAGATATAGATAGATAGATAGATAGATAGATAGATAGATAGATAGATAGATAGATAGATAGATAGATAGATAGATATCTCACACAGTGGCACACCAGCCACCAATAGGCTGAAGCCATGAAGCTTTGCAACCTTTGCCAATACCTGCCCTTTACCACCCTTAAAGATGGCCCTTGATTCTTTGTTCTGGGGTTTTCTGTCTTCTTGAAAGTGAAACAACCTTCCCCAATAGGATCAAGTAGACCCCCACTTCAGACTCTTGAGGAATAATTCTGCTTTTTCTCTAGACTAAGGGGTCCTCCACACTAAAAGGAGTTGGAGGAGGAAGTAAGAAAAGGTACTTAGGGTACAAACATGAATCAGGTGTGGAATAACTAGTTTCATTCCCACACAGAAAAGGGCATGTTAGGCAATAAAGAGCCACGGGGTGATTATAATCAGTTGAGAGGCTAATAATAGTCATGCCTCACTTAGGAGATTTGTGAAGTTTCTGCTATTTATTTATATTTCACCTCCTCTCACCACAGCCTGATCAGTTGCCAAGTGGGCTCTTTTTCTCCTTAGTGGTCTCTATTTCTGTAGGTGAGTCTCCCTTTGGCTGGTCTGACTCTGCTGCTGTTACCACTGAAACTGCCCTGGTGACCACCACCCAGCTGCTTGGGTATCTAAAAAGAAGAAGATGCTACCTCCCTTTGGAGATATCACAAGGTCTTATACTAAAGGAAAGAAGATTCAGAGCGGCTGCATTCCAGACATAGGCTCAAGTGCCTAGGAGACTACGAACTTATGGCTTGTGATGAGTAGGAAGAAGGGCATCCCATCCCTCCTGCCTCTCCAGAGCTCAGGGAGTCATCCTGATACTTCAAAGACAACAGGAAGAAGAGGTCCAAAGATTGAGGACTGTCTTTTTGGACTACCCAAGGAGTTTTGGCTCCACAGCCAATCAAAAGACTTCCTCACCGCATAGTATGAACCCCTTAGTTATCATGGCCAACAGGAAGCAATCAGAGGATATTAGTAAATGCTGTGAAATGGATTAGGCTGGCCTGGGGGGAGGAAGGAAGAAGGGTGCTTCCATCACCCCTGTCCAGATGCAAGCTCACCCCAAACTCCATGTACTTGACTAGAATGCCGACTCAGTATTGAATAAGGGTGGGGAAAGATGTAGCGAAGGGTGTCACATAGTACAAAATAAGTACATGTGACTCCCTTTGCTACTATCACTGCCCTTTCCTGCAGCCTATGAGCATCCTGGCCACAAGAATTGACTGTAGCACATGGCTGGCTCATCTTTCCAAGTTCTCAATCGGAAGTGATAATAACAGCTGACTTTTATATTGTGCTTTATAGCTTTATTTCCACATTTACATAAATCACTTACATTTATATAGCACTTTACAGTTTGTAAGAACTTTCACATCTATGTAAAGGACCCACTTTAATATAGCACTTTCCAATTCATGAAGGACTTTCCCATTTATATGTAACACTGACATTTATATATCGCTTTACAGTTTACAAGTTTTCGCATTTATATGGGCTTTATGGCTTATGAAGGACTGCCACATTTATCGTACACTTTACAGTTTGCAAAACAAAATGTTCTCTACCCTACCTTTCCAATCTTCCTGCCCTATATACTCAAGCAAGCCCACAGGCACATACACACTCTAAAGCTAGGTAAATAAGCAGCACCCCTTCCCTGTAGCCCCAGCATGCTGGGAAAGACAAGGGTCAGAACCTTGGCTCACAGCTTTTCAAACCCTGCCAAGAGCTGCCTGGGTAGTTATTACCTAAAAGCCATTTCTGCAATGGGTGTTTGTAGGGTGTCAATTGTTGAAATCCATTTCCCACTGCTTTTCTTTGTTCATGGTTCTGGACAGCCTTTGAACAGTCCTTTTGGCATGCCACCAACTATATTTGCTGCCCATCAGCTGAAGAGCCCAGGAGGGAGAGAGGCCTGGACTGCAGGGCGCAGAGACAGTGAGAGAGAGACAAACTGTGACAGGCAGCAAGAGCAAATGGAGCCAGCTGGGGGCTAGGAAGTGGGGTTTATTGGTTGTTGGGTTTTATGAATGTACTTGTCACAAAACCACTTTGAAACCTTGCTAAGTGTTCTGTTTAAGAATTGTTTTTTTCAAAAAAATCATTGCCTCTGGAAGAGATTCCGGCCCTTTTAGTAAACAGGTTCTGGTGTAAGTTTTGTTACTCTAAGCTCTGTAGCTGGTGACAAGTTGTAAGCCATCCTAGCTGCTTGAAACCATTGGATACAGAAACATTAAGGCTCTACCAATAGCAACCTGGTGTCCAGAAAAAGGGATATTTCACCTCACTAGACTAATCTCTCTCCCTCTTTCTTAGCTTGCCTTCACCCCTCTTTTGTGCCTGGTGGGAGATGTCTCTTGCAATAGCACTGGTTCTTGGAAGAGCAGTACTGCCACCACTACCACCAGGAGAATGCTGCACCCCTATCAGCTAGCACTTATTAAGTGTCTACTGTTTGCCAGGCACTGTGCTAAGGGGCTGGAGTTACAAAAAGAGGCAAAAAAAAAATAGTCATTGCTCTCAAGGACCTTACCACTGAATGATGCAACAGCTCAAATGACTTAGAAAGCCCCTGCTCTGCCTTGGCTGGCCAAGAAATCTGGACCTTGGGACTTGCTCAAGCAGTGGGTGTCTGAGATAAAAATGAAATATCTATTTTGGCAGTCTCAAAGGTTTTTAGCTTCGGGAGAGATATAGTGTGTGACAGACTTTTTAAAAATAGATTTCTGTGCTTGTTAATACAAAATTATCAGTCTTTTGTGTTTTAAGCATTTCGGTGATAGAGGAAATAAATTGTTTCCTTGTACATGATTCTTATGTTGTACAGAGAAGTACCTTATCTAGAAGGGACCTTTTTACCCACTTTGGGGGGAAGTCTTTGTTTTAGACATGTCCTCCAGAGCTACCTTGGAATAAGGGCAATGAGAGAAAGAGAGAAACCTGTCCCATTCCCTGCTTTTGGGTTTAGGCCTCATTCAAGATGCATCCAGACAATCTAAGTACAGAACCAGGCTCCCTTGAAGGACAGAAGCCAAAGACAAACTCATACGGTCAGGAGATTTGAACCTTGTAAGCTGCTCAAGCAGTGGAATCCTGAGTATGAAAGTCTTTTCAAAAATCCGACAAAAATATCTTTACCTTTCAGGGAAGCCTAATGCATGTGATGTTACAGGTGTTTTTAATCTCCAAATCTTTTAAGTCTTAAGTATTTTCTCTGATGGAGAAAATAAACAGCTGTTTTATACCTGATATCCATGATATATACCACATAGAGGGAAGGAAGTAAGTATTTATTATGTGCCAGGCACTGGGCTAAGCGCTTTACAACTGTTATCTCATTTGTTCTGTACAACAACCCTGGGAGGTAGCTGCTTTTGTTATCTTTACTGTTGAGAATACTGAGGCAGATGGCTGTCAAGTCATTTGCCCAGGGTCACACAGCTCATGAAAGTCTGAGGTTGTATTTAAACTCAGGTCTTCCTAATACCAGGCCCAGCACTCTATCCATCGCCCCTACCTGTTACGTCTTGTTATCCACTTTTAGGGAAGGTGCTAGACATAAATGTATTATACATAAGAAATACTTAGCTTTGCTTTAGAAATTTCCCCTGGACTTATTCATTAGTGGGGTCAAATAAGCCTGTAAGAGCAAGAAAAAGCCTAATTCTCTCTCTTTGGGGGCAGACTTATCCCCAAGATGAGTCCATGTGAACCAGAACCAGAGCTCCCTTGGGACACAGGACATTTATGTCCTCAGCACCTAGCACAGTGACTGCCTTGAACATAGAAGAAGCTGGATAAATGTTTTGCTGAGTTGAAGTAAATGAAAATTAAATGAGAGATGTCCCCATTGCCCAGGTCTTGGTCAGATCACATCTGAAGTATTGGGTTTGGTTCTGGGTACTGCATTTTAGAAAGGTCATTGACAAGCTAGAGCTGAAGGAGGCCAAGGAGGATGACCATGATGGTGAGAGGAACACAAATCATGACTTTGGAGTCTGAGCTGAAAGAAATGTATGGCTTTGGACAGTTCAGTTAACAAGCATTTAGGTACTCAGGGTGGACTAGCGCTTCTAGTGTGAGGGTGTGTCAAGCCCTTTTCGGGGCTGCTTATCCATCTTTGGTGTCAGCCCTGTACATATAAAAGGGGGGGGGGAGGTAGAGACAGAGAGACACAGATAGACAGAGAAAGAGACAGAGAGAGAGACAGAGAGAAAGAGAGAGAGAGAGAGAGAGAGAGAGAGAGAGAGAGAGAGAGAGAGAATGAATCTCAAAGGGAAGGTATTAGAATTAAGAGAGATCAGGAAAGTCTTTCTGTAGAAGGTAGAATTTGAGCTGAGTCTTGAAGGAATCTAGAAATAAAAGGAAGAGCTAAGGGGGCAAGTCATTTAACTTCTCTAGGCCTCCCCCTATTATAAGTGAGGCAAGTTTTTCCTTAAAAAAGACAACCTTGGCGGAGCCAAGATGGTGGAGTGAAAGCAGTGACTTGCTTGAGCTCTCCCCCAGACCCCTCCAAATACCTATAAAAAATGGTTCTAAACAAATTCTAAAGCAGCAGAACCCACAAAAAGACAGTGAAACAAATTTCCAGCCAAAGACAGCCTGGATGGTTGATCGGAAAGGTATATCTCACACGGCTGGTAGAGGAGCGCAGCTCAGTGTGGGTGCCCAGGCCACAGCAAACCTGGAGCAGGCCTCAGAGGACTGAATCATGGGCAGCTGTGGTTGTTTCCAGACTTCTCAACCATGAACGCCAGGGGGGGCAACTTAGAAGGTCAGTGGGAAAAGTCTGTGTCTGTGGTGAGAGAGAGAAGCGTGGTGGTCTCAGCTCCAGTTCCAGAGCTCAGCCCTGGGGTGGTGGCTGCTTACAGAGCTTCCCGACCACAGACTGAGGGGGAATCCAGTGGCTGATCAGAGGGGGATTGCAGGGGTCTCTCTGCTGGTGCAGGATCTCTTGTTTTTCCCATGCTTGGATCTGGGTCACAGTTCTGGGTGGCAGTCCTGGGGCAAGGAGGAGCTCTGGCTCAATGGAGCTTGTAGTGGCTGTGAAGAGAAAATCCTCACATTTCCAAGATAGAAAAGAGTACTTGTAGTCAGTCACTCATAGACCAGAGCACAGACCAGGAGAGGAGTAAATACCTCGCCCTTGATCATAGCACCTTGGAAGAACAGAAAATTTACAGGTCCCTAGAAGTATCTCTGAAAACAGCTGCACAAAACCCCTGAAATTCAGGACAGTACATTCTCCACATTGGAAACAGACCCCTACCTTAACAAAGAGTTTATAACTCAAGTAATTGGCTGGGATCATGAGCAAGCAGCACAAAAAGAGCCAGACTATATTATCTTCCTTTGGTGACAAAGAGGATCAAAACATACAACCAGAAGAATAAAACGAAGCCAAAGCTCCTACATTCAAAGTTTCCAAGAAAAATATGAATTGTCCCAGGCCATGGAAGAGCTCAAAAAGGACTGTGAGAAGCAAATAAGAGAAGTAGAGGAAAAACTGAGAGTGATGCTAAAGGAGACCCAAAAACATACTGAAGAAAATAACACCTTAAAAAATAGCCTAACCCCAATGGCAAAAGAGGTCCAAAAAGCCAATGAGGAGAAGAACGCCCTAAAAAGAGAATTGGCCAAATGGAAAGGAAAGAAAATACTTCCTTAAAAATTAGAATGGAGAAATTGGAAGCTAGTGACAATTTGAGAAATCAAGGCACTGTAACACTAATCCAAAAGAATGAAAAAATAGAAGAGAATGTGAAATATCTCATTGGAAAAACAACTGACCTGGAAAATAGATCCAGGAGAGAGAACTTAAAAATTATTGGACTATCTGAAAGCCATGATCAAAAAAAGAGCCTAGACATCATCTTTCAAGAAATTATCAAGGAAAACTGCCCTGATATTTAGAACCAGAGGGCAAAATAGAAATTGAAAGAATCCACCAATCACCTCCTGAAAGAGATCCCCAAAGGAAAACTCCTAGGAATATTGTAGCCAAATTCCAGAATTCCCAGGTCAAGGAGAAAATATTGCAAGCAGCCAGAAAGAAACAATTCAAGTATTGTGGAAACACAATCAGGATAACACAAGATTTAGCAGCTTCTACATTAAGGGACCACAGGGCATGGAATATAATATTCTGGAGGGCAAAGGAGATAGGACTACAACCAAGAATCACCTACCCAGCAAAACTGAGTATAATCCTTCAGGTAAAAAATGGTCATTCAATGAAATAGGGGACTTTCAAGCATTCCTGAGGAAAAGACCAGAGCTGAATAAAATTTGACTTTCAAATACAAGACTCAAGTGAAACATGGAAGAGGTAAACAGGAAAGAGAAATCATAAGAGACTTATTAAGGTTGAACTGTTTACATTCCTGCAGGGAAAGATGATATTTGTAACTCATGAGTCCTTTGTCAGTATTAGGGTAGTGGGAGGGAAAAAATTATATGTATGTATACATAGATAGATAGAGGGCACAGGGTGAGTTGAAGATGAAGGGGTGATATCTGGAAAATAAAATTAAGGGGTGAGAAAGGATTATACTGGGAGAAGGAGAAAGGGAGAAGTAGAATGGGGTAAATTATCTCACATGAAACAGACAAGAAAAGGCTTTTACAGTGGAGGGGAAATGGGGGAAGGTGAGAGGGAATGAGTGAATCTTATTCTCATAGGATTTGGCTTAAGGAGGGAATAACATACACAATGGGGTATGGAAATCTATCTTACCCTACAGGAAAATAAGGGGGGAAGTGGACAAGAGAACAGGGGGTTGATAGAGGGGAGGGCAGATTAGGGGACAGGATAATCAGAAGCAAACACTTCTGAGGAGAGACAGGGTCAAAAGAGAGAATAGTATAAATGGGGGGTAGGATAGGATGAAGGGAAATATACTTACTTTTTAACAACATGACTACTATGGAAGTGTTTTGCATGACTACACATGTATAACCTGTATTGAGATGCTTGCCTTTTCAATGAGGGTGGGTGAGGAGGGAAGAATTGAGAAAATTTGTAGACAACCTTGAGGCTGTCTTTAAATTTTAATTTGCTCAGGGGTTCCAGCCACTGACATAGCTTCTTGATCATCTGAATACAAAACATGAAGGACCTAGGGGCTGGACCTTCTTCCTCTGGCTTGTTGACCACAGACCAGCAACATGAATCATACTATAAATCAATGCTTTATCCTTGATGAACACCTTTCACTTCTCTGTAGGTCCTTCTCCTGATTTGGCTAAGTAAATCTCCTTCTGTTAACTACCATAAAATAGATTGAGAATGTCTCTTTTCATTCCAATTTCAGACCTAACCTACCAGGGGTACCATCTTAAGTCAGGCCCAGGCCATATTTCTTCTTCTATAAAATGAGAATGTTGGATTAGATGACCTCTAAGTACCTATTAATTCTAAATATATGAATTAGAGGATGTTTAACCTGGAGAAGACAGAAGATAGCTCATCACCTCATGGATTAGAGCTAGAAGGAACCTTAAATGTTCTCTAGTACATTCCACATATGAGGCCCTGGGAGGTTAAATGATTTGCCCAAGTTCACACAGGTACTAAACATCAGAGAGGGGATTTTAACCTAGGTCCTCTGACTTCAGAGTTGGTGGTCTTTCCACAGTACCCCTGCCTTTCTTTATCTTCAAATGTTGGATAGAATGTCCTATGAAAGAGGATTTGTTCTGGTTGGCCCTAGAGTGTATAACCAGTAACCACATGAAAACATTACAGAGGCAGATTTCAGCTTGATATTATAAGGAAGAACTTTTCTCCTGACTATTAGAGGTACCTGAGAATGGAGTAGTATATCCCTTTATCATCAAAGGTCTTCAAGTTGAGTCTGGATAACTATTCCATGCTTCAGAAATGGATTACATTAGATGACATCTGAAGTCCCTTTCATCTCTAAGATTTATTATTCCACCATTTAAATAATCAGTTCATACAATATCCATCTAAGAATGGAAAAAAGTCAAGGGAGCTAGGGCAAACATCATTGCTCTTCCCCAGAAGGCAAACACTTTGAGAAACCTTTTACCTGGAAAAGGCATTCATGATTTTCATGATGAAATGAGATACTATGCTGTATGATAGTACTCTTTCTTTTTGTTTCTGCCATATTGAGATGAGAGGTGAGGAGGCCAAAAGGACAGTAGAACTTCCTATTCCACAAAATTAGGGAAAAATAAAAAATGTCTGTTTTATAATTGTAATAGTGAAGCAAAGTAAATGGTCTACTTGTGGCTGAGGCACTAAAAAATCTTTAGTAACTGAGTAAAAACTTCTTCCTGCTAGGAAAGTTTTTTGACACCAACCTGCCTTAAAGTCCCAGAGCTGTTCCAGGAGACTTCAAGGTAAGAATTGATATCAGTACAGAAAAAGTTATAAAAAAAAAAATTTCTTTTCTTAATCAGTTCTGGGGGGTAAATAAGAATTAAGTAAAACAAGATTTTTTGTAATCACTAGAGATGAGTGAGAAATGTACCAAGTTGTTCATACTGTGTTTCTTTCTCTAAAACAACAATGTGTTAAACCAGAAACAAAAGTGGCCTTGAAGTCAGAAAACCTGATTTTGAGTACCACCTTCCCATATTGCTAACCATATGACCATGGTCAAATCACTCAATTTTTCTGAACCTCTAGTCCCTCATTTAAAAAAATCAATGTATATTCTAGATTTTTAACAGGGTTGCTTTGAATAAAGTGCTTTGCAAACTGAAAACCATTTTATATGTAACCAGAAGATGTCACTGTGAAGTTTGACAGAGAACTTCCCACGTCCCTTCTGGAAAGTAGAAGGGCTGATTCTTCCTAGACCACAGCTATATCCTCCCAAAGGACCAGTTTTGGCTATGACCTCCCTATTTGGTCACCATCTTGACCTTCTCTCTCTCTCTCTCTCTCTCTCTCTCTCTCTCTCTCTCTCTCTCTCTTTCATTAGAGGGCAAGGAGGTGGAGCCAAGATGGCGGGGTAAAAGCAGCGATTTGCCTGAGTTCTCCCCTAAACCATTCCAAATACCTATAAGAAAATGGCTCATTAGAGGGCAAACATTGCCTAAGACACGGGAGAACTGATCAGCCACACCTTGTTAGAACAATGAACTCTTTATACATAGAAGTGAAAGAAAAACCCAACTCTCCTCTTATAAATTCTATCTTTCTGGAACTTTATCAAAATCATTAATAAAAAAAATCATTAAAATCTCTATTTGAAAACCAGAAAGCAATAGGTCATAAATTAGGCTTTTACCAATATCTTATACCATGTTTGTTGCTGTTCAGTCATTTTTAGTCAAGTCTGACTCTTTGTGACCCCATTGGGGTTTTCTTGGCAAAAATACTGGAGTAATTTGCCATTTCCTTCTCCAGCTCACTTTACAGATGAAGAAACAAAGGCAAACAAGGTTAAGTGACTTGCCCAAGATCACACAGATAGTATCTGAGGTCAGATTTGAACTCAGATCTTCCTGACTCCAGGCCCTGACTCCAGCTCTCTATCCACTGTGCCACCTAGCTGCCCTATCTTATACAATATTCCACAATAAATTCAAAATTGATATTTGTGTGGAATATTAATGATCATACCATAAAAATATTAGAAGAGGAGCAGATCATATACTTTTCATAGCTAAGCTTAGGGGATGAATTTTCTACTAAACAAGGAATACAGGCAACTACAAAAAATGAAATAGATAATTCTATTACATAAATTGAAATGCCTTTGTGTGATTAAAATTAATGTAGGTAGGATAAGAAGAGAAGTTGTTGACTGGGAACAATGCCTCTTATCAAATTTCTCAGATAAGGATTATGGATATAGACAACTAACAAAAATACATGACCAAAAGCCATTCTTCAATAGCGAAGTGGTCAAAGGAAATAAAAATAAGAATCATAAAAAGCTTATAGTCCCCAGATCAGAATAATTTCTGATCACCAGGACAGAGTTAGTTCCTAAACTATTTAAATCCTGCTGCAATCAAACTAGGCCACTTCCATTTCCTGATTTGTACTCACAATCACAAAACCAATTAAGATCAGATCTTATCTCTATCTAGAGAAAGCCAGATTTAAGGTGTTATTGAAAATCACGAATGACCAGTTTAAAATAAACAGAGAACTTCGAGTTTAAACATCTACCCTTTCAAAAGGAAAAGAGAGTGGGGAGAAAGAGGAAAGAGGTGATTCACCAGCTGCTTGGGTTTTCTTGGGGAAAACAGTCCTGTCATTTCTCAGTGTTTTTTCTTCCCATGAATAGAATGACAAGCAAAGGGAAACTGCCCCAACCACTCAAGGCTCTTTGTCAGTCTGGCTCATTGTCAGTCTGAATTCAAAGCATCCTCCTTTACTGCCCTACTGCTACTGGTACAGTGTCTTTGTCTCTCTGTCTCTGTCTCTCTGTCTCTCAGTCTCTGTATCTCTATCTGTCTCTGTCTCTGTCTGTCTCCCTCTGTATCTCTCTCTGTCTTTCTCAGTGTATGTGTGTGTGTGTGTGTGTCTGTCTGTCTGTCTCTTTCTCTCTCCCCTTCTCCATCCCATCCTATCCTATTGCTGACGCGTTCAAATGTTCTTGGACCAGTGAAACTCAGGCCCTCTCCAGTTTCTATTTCTTTTTCCTAGACTAGAAAGATTATAACTACTAGAAATCCATGTAGTAGCTATTCTGAAAGTTCTCTTTGATCTGCAGGAATTGGTCCCATATGAGATAGGAGAACATTATTATTACGTACACGTCAATTTTTAAGAATACGGTTCGTAACGTTGATTACATTTAGCTATTTTAATCATTTGATTTTTGTACATCTCTTTGTCAGCTAGGGCAGCTAGGTGGTGTAGTGGCTGGTGTATGAGTCCTGGAGTCAGAAGACCTGAGTTTAAACCCAGTCTCAGATACTCGCTAGCTGTGTGACCCTGGGAAAGTCACTTAATTTTGTCTGCTTCAGTTTTGTCGTCTATAAAATGAGCTGGAGAAGGAAATGGCAAACCACTCCAGTATCTTTGCCAAGAAAACCCCGATCAAGTCACGAACTATCAGAAATGACTGATATCAGGTATGTCTATGGCTGAAGCCAAGCTATGTGGACCACAAAACTATAAACAAAATACTCTTGGTCACTTAGTAGTCACACATCCTAAATTCAGACAAGGCCATAAGCAGGAAATAAATTGTTTATTAAGTAGATGAACAAGTAAATGCATAGTGATGACAACAACCCTTTCATTCATTATTTCAGTGACCCTTTATGACTTAGTCAGTACTTTCCTCACAACAGCCCTCACAGGGATTGGAACAACATAGTTATTAATAGCTCCATTTTATAAATGAGGAAAGTGAGAATCAGAGAGTTACTGACTCCTCCAAGGTCACGCTGCTATTAAATTGCAGGTCCAGGACTCAAACCCAAGTTTTATGAATTCAAGTCCAGTGCTCTTTCTATTGGAGTCAGGAGGACCTGAGTTCAAATCCAACCTCAGACATTTGACACTTAACTAGCTGCATGACCCTGGGCAAGTCACTTAACTCCAATTGCCTCACCAAAAACAAACAAAAAAATACCCTATCATTACTAGTACTGGAGACCTCAGAAAGAATGGAGCAAACATATAATGGGACAGAGCTATGGAGTTAAAGAGAAAGGAGGCAATGAAGATAGAACTGGCCAGGAGTTACAAGAGAGCTTTCACAAGATACAGCAAATAGTACTTTGCAAAAAGCCCAGTTTCCATGCATAGAGGAAATGATGAGCATGGAAAGTGATTTCAGAAGATGATAGATAAGTCCAACAAGCATGAAATACCATTTAGGGCAAAAAAAAAAAAAAAAGACAACACATCTCTCTGTATGGCAGCTCTCTCTTCTGTCAATCTTCCCGCTTCCAAGGAGATCTGTAGACAAGAATGCTTTTGTAGAGCCTTTGGAATGGCGCCAGTTCTGCAGCTTAAACAAAGGACGTGGCAGTAGGTATGATATGACTTGGGGGGGAAAGGTCCCACTGCCTTCTTAAAAGGTCAGCTGCCATTGGTACCTGAAATATTCATGTTTAAGTCCCTTCTTTGGATGAAGACCCCTTTGAAACTGCAAATTTCCTACTTGGGAAGGGTGGTAAAATATTCTACACCATCAATGGATTTGGGGGTTGTTGTTGATCAGGATTTCATTTCACTAGCATAAAGAGCTCCTAAATCAGAAATTCCCTCAACCAATACAAATTATCAACTCTGCAACTGATAGGCTGGGCCACTAAGTGGTTAAATGAGTTGCCCATGGTCACACGGGCAGTATTTGTTAGAAGCAGGACTTAAAGCCAGGTTTTCTTGACTCTGGGCAGCTAGGTAGAGCACTGGAGAGGGCCAGGCCTGGAGTCAGGAAGACTCTTCTTCCTGAGTTCAAATCTGGCCTCAGACACTCACTATCTGTGTGACCTCGGCAAGTCACGTAATCCTGTTTGCTTCAGTTTCCTCCCCTGTAAAAATGAGCTAGAGAAGGAAATGACAAACCACTCTAGTATCTTCACCAAGAAAACCCTGGGAATAGGGTCACAAAGAGTCAGACAGGACTGAAAAACGAGTGAACAACAACTTCCTGACTCCAAAGCCAGTAGTCTTTTTTTTTTTATACTGGAAAACTTTTTATTTTAGGTGGAGTGGGATAGTTGGACACAGTTTAGATGATTCCAGTTTTGTTGGCAACATCTAAAGCATCATAGTCTAGAGCAAGTCAGACATAGGCCTTCTTCTGTCCATCAGGCTGATCAGCGTGTTGACCTTGGCCATGTTGATGTCATACAGTTTCTTTATCACCTGCTTGAGCTGATGCTTGTTGACCTTGCTGTCCACGATGAAGATGAGGGTGTTGTTGTCCACACTCTTCTTCGTAGCAGACTCAGTGGTCGAGGGAAACTTAATGATGGCATGGTGATCAAGCTTATTTCTCTGAGGGTCACTTTTCTGAGGGTATTTGGGATGCCATCGAAATCTTAGTATCTTAGGTCACTGGCAGTTGGGGGACATTCAGGTCTTCTTTTTGTGGCTATGAACATTCTTCAACACTGCCTTCTTGGCCTTCAAGGCCTTGGATTTGGTTTCTGTCTTCGGGGGGACAACCACTTCCTTCTTTGCCTTCCTCTTTGGGGAAAGGCTAAGTCCAGTATTCTATCTGACAACTACATGCCATGGTGGATAGAATGCTAGACTTTGAATCAGAAAGGCCTGAGTTCAGATCCAGACTCAGACACTTAACTAGCTGAGTGATCCTAAGCAAATTTCTTTTTTTTTTTTATGGACAAGGGAAATTATTTTTTAATATAATACAAATGCACACAAAGAGGATATAGTCAAGAATACTAGTGATGGGTTACCTGAAATACTGAGAACTCAGAGAATTGTAGAGCTGAGAAATCGCCCCCTCAACAACCATGTGTACTCACCCCCCCCCCACAGTGCTCCCTTCCAAATGAGTCAAGGCTTTCTAGAAAGGCACTTATGAATACTTTCTCTGCCATGTTGGCCTCTCTTAGAAATCTTGTAGGTTTTGTCTCCATGCTCTCCTTCAAACTTTTTGCCTACCCCTGCCTTAGGAGGACACAGGGGAATCCATCTTTCTGCTTAGTCATTCATGTCCAGATCAAATTCAGGCTACAGCTCCTTGGTGGTGACACCCCTGATGCTGGCTAATTTTCACATTAACATCTGACCCACATCTTTAAAGTCATTGTACTCATGGAGCAGGGAAATGTGGTCTTCCAACTCAGACACAACATAGCCTTCAGCCATCAACTGGGAGGTCTCCAGATCCAAAGCGTCCCTCTTTTGCTTTAGCTCCTGAATTTCCAGGGAATCCTCGCTGGTCTCATCAGCTTGGCCAGGTTTGGGAGTGGTCGCAGGGGATCGAAAAGCTGCCGAATGGTGTTTGGGAAGTCCCAGTCATGCCCTCCGTAAGCCCGGGGTCCCGGGCTCACCTTCCGAGGGTCTCTGCAGCTTGCGGGGCTCCAGGGCTGCCGGGGGAGTGGAGCGGGTGGCGGGACCTAGGATTGCTCCCAAACCAGGACGAGCGAGCTCTAGAGAAAGAATCCTGAGCAAATTTCATAACCTCTTTCAGACTTCTTCATCTGTAAAACAGGAATAATAATAGCACCTACTTCACAGGGTTGTCATGAAGATGAAATGAGATTATCCACATAAAATTTTTTTTTTAATTTTTTTTTAGGCAATTGGTGTTAACTAACTTGCCCAGAGTCACATAGCTAGTGTTCAGTGTTTGGTCTGAGGTCAGATTTGACCTCAGGTCCTCCTGAACTTCAGGGCTGGTGCTCTATCCACTGTGCCACCTAGCTGCCCCTAAAGTATTTTGGAAATCCTAAAATCACTATAGCTGTTGTGGTTGTTATAATACACTACCTCACTCATCTGGTATAGATGGGATGTTGTCTGGAGGGGCATTGTGGGAATCCTCAGGAAAGTCACTGAGCAACAGAGAGCTAGTGTTGTATAGTGGAAAGAGCTCCAGGTTTTGAGGCCTTTCTCTATTCTTTCCAACCCTTATGAACTTGGGCAAATCATTTCCCCTATCTGGGGCTGTTTAAAAACTTCCTACTGTCTTCAGCTTCACTACCCTCACTACCACCCTTTTCTCTCTGCTATCAGAGGTGGAATTCTTAAGGAATGCATTCTTGACAGGCTATAGCAAAGCTCAACAAATTATGACCTGTGAGCCAAATCTGGCACTCCACCAGTTTTTATACAGTCTGGGAGCGAAGAATGGTAGAACTAGCTTGTGAGCTGCACAGAAACAGTCAGTGGGCCAGATTTGGGCAGTGGGTCATAATTTGTTGACCTCTGATCTACAGGCATCTTGAGATTTTGAGCTGGAAAGGGCATCCATTTCAACCTGCTCACTTTACAGAGTAGGAAACTGAGACCCAGAGCAGAAAAGCGACTTGTCCAAGGTCACACAGATAACAGGTGGGATTTGAATCCCAATCCTCTGAGTCAAAAAGGTAGTGTTTTTTTCTAATATGCCCTCAGTTATAAGCAAATCCAGAATAGGAACCTAGGTCATTATCAAATAAGGGCAAAGTGGAGGTGGTAGTTCAGGGTCAACCAATACAGCTACAGACTGGTACCTGAGGAATCCTTTAGAGTCAAGGTAAGGAGCAATGATCTTGCCCAGCAGGTGTGTTCACTGTCAAGGATCCTGGCTCATACCAACCTTCATCTCCACCTCACCATCCATTTGTTACTCAATCCCTGGAGTCTGGTTTCTAATCCCAGCTCTTTGCTGAACTTCTCTGCACGACCAATGATCTCTTAATTGAGGCGGGGCTGGGGGTAGAACAGATGGGTTTTTCTTAATTCTTATTCTCCTCAGCCTTTCTACATCATTGAACATCATTGACCACTTCACCTCATCCCCACTCTAGGTTTCCATGACACCTTCTTCTCCTGGTTGTCTGCCTTTGAATTACTAATTTATTTAATGAATTATGAAATAAGGTGCAGACATGCCTGGTTCTCTGAGTACTCGCTGGGAAGGACCACAATGGCAGTGGGAAGTAAGACTTCAATTCCTCTTTAAAAAGATACAGAGTGCACGGGTGAACACGCACAGAAGGTATAGAAACAAGTGGTGAAAAGAGAGGAGGAAACAGAAGTAGACAGCATGAGGACAGGGATAGGAGAGTAGAATGGGGAAGAGAATGGGGAGGGGGAAGCCACGAGAATAAGTCATGTTACTATGGATTAAAGTTGGGAGTACTAGGCAGCATGAACCACACAGAGATGGAAGAGGGCTTGGGGGACAGGAGTTGGAGGGTTTAGGTAGAGAGCAAATTAACTCTTATCTCTGCCACTTTGGGATTAGTTCATTAGTATATTCAAATCATCTCAAAGTTGTCAGTAAAACTTTTAATGTTTTATCCATGTCATCTCAAAATCACCAGCACCATTAGGAGTTCTGCTGGTCTTATTGCAGATATCTGAAACTTAGCTGAGATTTACACTTCACAGGACCAAAAAGCCTGACATCAAGGCTTAGATGGCTTCCTCTGATTTTGTCCATATTTTCAGGATGTGATTTTTAGTTAATATATCATAGTTTGCAAATTATGCTCCTTTGATCTTTAGGACAGTCTATACAAGACTTCTGGGTTCTCCTTTGCATGTACTTCCTGCTGTCACTATTTTTTTTTGTTAGCTACTTACAAACTTACTATACTGAAGAGAAGGAAGGAGGGGTGGTCAGGGGGAGCAGAACAAGATACAATTTTAACAGAACCTACCTATTTGACTATTCCTTCTTCATCTCCTTTGATGGTTCCTCATTCTTCTCTTGCCCTCTTACTGTGAGTATGTCTTAAGGCTCTAACCTGGGCCCTTTTCTTTTCTCTCTCCCTCTACTCCATCTTTGATGACCTCATCTATTCTTCTGGGTTAATTTTTCATTGCTACATACATAGGTTCCAAACCTATATATCTAGCCCCAAACTCTCCCCAGGATTTCAGTCCCAAGTCTCCAGCTGCCTACTGATTATCTCTACCTGAATTTCTACCAATACCTCAAACTCAAGATGTCCCAAGAAACCCATTATCTTTCTCCCAAAACTTGTCCAGAGTCTTCTCAAATATCCTCTAACTGCTGAAGCTATCATCCTTCCATCCTTTCAGTCACCCAAGTCATCTTTCATTCTTTCCCCTTCCATCTCATCCCTTCCCCCTTCTAATGAGTTGCTAAGTGGTCTAACTCACAAACACCTCTAGAATACATCCCTTTCTCATTTCTCATTCTGCCTTAACCCTAGCTCAGGCCTACGTTTGCCACTTGGCCTGGGAATACTCTGACAGCTTCCTAACTGCCCTCCTGTCCTTCACTCTCTCTCTTCTTCAATCTAACCTCCACACATCTGCCAAAATAATCTTTCTAATGCAGACACCTGACTATGTCATTCCCTATAATACCCGGTTGAAAGCTTATAGCTGACTTACCATTACATATGCTAACTAGTGTAATGGGAACACTAATTAGGCTTATATTTCTCAATGCATACACTCAAACTGTATTAGCCAAAATGATACACTCCTCTAAGAAACAAACCATCAGCCTTTGTCTTAGAGGTTCTGGTAAACTTCCTTCATACTGGACTCATGACAGTCACTTCTCTGCTCAGCCAGAGGCTGTGTGACTCACTCTAAGGTGGCCGTCTGGCTAGTCTCCATCAATCAGCCCATTAGCATAATATTCAATTGAACACAGGCTGCTAGAGGCTGAAGAGCAAAAAGAGCAGAAGCCAGTGCCAGGCACCATCTAAGAGAGGCTGGGACCTCCAGTCACTTTTCTATAGCTCTGGCTGTGGGTGATCCTAAGTTGTTTACCACAAAATTTGATTGGTAGTTTGCCATGTAAATTACCGATAAAATTGTTTATAATTTTTTTTTCTGTTGGTGGTCTCTTATCATAGAGTGTGCATATGTTTATCAGTTATTTAAGAACACACATATTGTGTGCTATATCATGCCACACAAGTGCTTATCTTATTGAAACACAATTTACTCAAAACAACTCAATCACAAAATGAAAGCCTAAAACAAAATGAAGTAAATTATGCCAAACTAAGAAATTTATTCCTGTCTTAGTAAGGTAATAAATTTTGTTCTTACTACACTTACCTACTCAAAAATCAAAATTGACTTTTTTTTTCTTATTGGTAAAATCTCAATAAAATATACGCCACTTGATACAATCAGTGGTTTATGAGAGTAGCCCCACACCAGCTCTTGAGAGTCCATTGCTAAACTTTCTTCATGAACATTTTACAACACAGAAATCAGCAAATGCTACAAATCATGGCTAGATTTATTGTTTTGTTGATTGTCTAGAGCTCAGAAAGTAATGGAGAAAATGGTAATAATTCAGGCTAAATTTGAAAGTGTATCATTTCATTGCTTTGTTGTTTGGAGAGCCACTTTTTAAACATTTATTAGCACACTAGTAGTAAAGTACAAACGCCTTAGCATGACACTAAGACCCTTCATAATCTTACTCCAATCTCCCTTTCTTGCCTTTTTTTTGGGGGGTTGGGGTATATTACACACTGTAGAGTCTAGTCAAAATCAATTACTAGCTGTTTCCTAAACTTGATCTGCTACCTCCCATGTCTGTGCATTCACTCAAGACATCTGCCATGCTTAGAATGCACTTCCCTCTCTAAATGGTCAAAGGATATAAACAGGCAGTTTTCCAATGAAGAAATCAAAAGATTTATAGTCATATAAAAAACACTCCAAATCATTATTGACTAGAGAAATGCAAATTAAAACAACTTTGAGATAACATTTTATACCTACCAGATTGGCTAAAATGATTGAAGGGGAAAGCGACAAATGTTGGAGGAGATGTGGAAAAATTGGAACATTAATTCATTGTTGGTAGAATCGTGAACTGATCCAACCATTTTGGAGAGTAATCTGGAATTATGCCCAAAGAGTTATTAAATTGACCCAGCAATACCACTACTAGTCTATTTCCAAAGATGACTAGGGAAAAAGGAAAAGAACCTATATGTTCTAAAATGTTAATAGCAGTTCCCTTTGTGGTGGCAAAGAACTGGAAGTTGCAGGGATGTCCATCAATTGGGGAATGGCTGAGCAAGTTGTGGTATATGATTGTGATGGAATATTACTATTCTATAAGAAATGATAAGCTCAATGATCTTAGAAAAACACAGTAAGACTTACATAAAATAACAAAGAGCAAAATGAGCAGAACCAAGAGAACGTTGTATACGATAACAGAAGCATTGTTTTAAGAACATATTGAGCAAATAAGTCATATTAACTGTTATAAATATCCAAATTAACTATAAAGGACATAACGAAAGTACTATCTGCATAGAGAGGAAGAACTGGTAAATAGAGTGAAGAAATAGAGTGGTGGATTAGTGGAATAGGTTAAGTATGCAAGAAACGGTAGTCAATGACTATAGTAAACTATTATTTGATAAACCCAAAGACCCCAACTTTCTGGGATAACTACTCATTCTTTGACAAAAACTTCTGGGAAAACTGGAAAAGAGTATGGCAGAAACTAGGCTTAGAGCAAAATCTCACACCATATACCAAAATAAAATCAAAATGGGTTCATGATTTAGGTATGAAGGCTGATACTGTAAACAAACTGGGAGAGCAAAGAATAGTTTAACCTATCAGATTTATGGAGAATAGAATTCATGACCAAACAGGAGATAGAGAACATCACAAAAAGCAAAAAGGATAACTTTGATTGCATTAAATTGAAAATTTTTGCACAAACAAAGCCAATTCAACAAGATATGAAGGAAAGTATAAAATTGGGAAAGAATTTTTACACAGTCTCTTTTATAAGGTCCTCATTTCTAAAGTGTAAGAAGAATTAAGTCAAATTTCTAAGAATACAAGTCATTCACCAATTGATAAATGGTCAAAGGATATGAACAGACAGTTCTCAGATGAAGAAATTAAAGACATCTATAGTCATGTGAAAATATGCTGTAAATCACTATTAATCAGAAAAATGCAAAACAAAACAACTCTGAGGTACAACATCACTATCAGATTGGCCAACATGACAAAATAAGAAAATGATAAATGTTGGAGAAGATGTGAGAAAATTGGAACACTAATGCATTGTTGGTGGAGTTGTGAAATGATCCAACCTTTTTGGAGAGCAATTTGGAACTATGCCCAAAGGGCTGTAAAAATGTGCATACTCTTTGACCCAGCAATAGCACTTCTAGGGCTATATCTCAAAGAGATCATACAAATGGGAAAAGAACCCACGTGTACAAAAATATTTATAGCACCTCTTTTTGTGGTGGCAAAGAATTAGAAATTGAGAGGATGCCCGTCAACTGGAAAGTGGCTGAACGAGTTGTGGTATACAAATCTAATGTAATACTATTGTGCTATAAGAAATGATGCACAGGCTGACTTCAGAAAAACCTGGAAAGATTTGTATGGTCTGATGCTGAGTGAAGTGAGCAGAACCAAGAGAACATTGTACACAGTAACAGCCACGATGTGTGATGACTAATATTGATAGACTTAACCCTTCTCAGCAATACAAGGATCTAAGACATCTCCAAAGGCCTCATGATGGAAAATGCTATCCACAAAAAAGAAAGAACTATGAAGTTTGAATGCAGATCAAAGCATACTATTTGCTATTTTTTTTCTTCTGTTGTGTTTTATTTCCTCTCTCTGGTGGTTCCTCCTATTAGTTCTAACTCTTCTTTACAACATCACTAATACGAAAATATGTTTAATAGGAACGTGTACATATAATCTATATCAGACTGCATGCTGTCTTAGGGAGGAAGATGGGGAGGGAGGGGAAGAAAAATTTAAAACTCAGAAGCTTATGGAAGTGACTGTTGATAAATCAAAATAAATTAATTTTAAAAAAAAGAAAAAGAAACAGAGCAGGTCAAAGTTTCCATGTTAATTAGCAATGGGATCAGGCCATGAATGGCCACTGTACTTAGAAGGTGAAATAGGGAGACCTAGTCTCAAAAACAAAAGAACAAAAACTAAACCTAAAAAAGAACAAACAAAAAATTTTCCCAAGAATAAAACCACTGGTTGGCAAGAAACAGAGAAAAAAAAAAAGAATGACATTGAACAAATAAGTCATTTCAACTATTATAACTATCCAAATTAACTACAAAGGACATATAATGAACACACTGTCTGCATGCAGAGGAAGAACTGATAAATAGAAGTTTGTATAGAATAATTTTACATATGTATGTGTGTGTGTGTGTGTGTGTGTGTATACACATATATGCCTATTTGTGTCTAATAGTAGCCATCTCTAGGACAAGGATGGGGGAGGGGAATAAAAAAAAAGAAATTTACATAATAACTTTATTATATATTTAAAAGGAATGGCAAGTTGTACATAAGACATTTGCAGTTTCTGGTACAATCATATTTTTTTATTATACTATGTCACAAAAATTAAATAAATAAATAAGATGTGAATAAATGAATAAATAAAATCTTTTTCTTCAAGGCTCCATGCAGATGTCACCTCCTCCATGAAGCCTTCCCTAATATTACCACCACCATTAAAAGTTTTTTCTCCCTCCTCAACTGTTCTCAGAGTACTTTGCCTGGATTTTTCCTTTGTCTTTATGACCCATTACCTCATCTCATTATCCTCTATGGTGTACAAGTTGGATACACCCGAGAGATTTTCATTCATCTTAGCTCAGGAGCTGGAAGGGACCTTAGAGGCCATGTAGTCCAGTCCCCTCAGGGCCTAGAAAGTTAAATGAGTTGATCAAAGTTATACAGGTGGTAACCATTGGAAATGGGACTGAAGCCCAGTCCCCTAGTTACAGAATCAGTTCTCTTTTCGCTATACATGTTGCTTTCCTAGAACGGAAGCTCCAAGAGGAATACTATCATATGTTATCTCTGTATGTTTAACAACTGGCACGATGCCTTAAACTTTAATATTTCAGTGGCCTTGTAACCCATTAGACTGTGCGCTCCGTCAGGACGGGAACTGTTTTTTGTTTTCCTTCACATCCTCAGGCTTAGCACAGTGCCTGGTGTATAGCTGTTGCTCGCTTTCAGTTTTTGAAGAGGACCAGCGATATCACAGTTGTTGTTTTTGTTTCTTTGTTTGCTTGTTTTTGTCATTCATTCTTAAAGGGGACCATGACATTAGGAAGGCGATGTCATGACTTACAGGTCAATTAGATTTAAGTGAGGAAAGGCTGTGCAAAGTCACCAGCCTCACTTTCTTCTCCAGAGTCGTCTGGCAAGATATAGATCAGGATGACTGGAGATGGCCCTGGTGCAGTGGGAGACCATGGCCTTTTAAAACAGGTCTTTCCCAGCTCTCAGCTTGACTCAGGCAGTGTCATTTAGGAATTAAGGCTAGGTAAGAAATGAGGCAAAGAATGGCCTCTTTTACCTAGGTGAAAAAAAAAAACATATATATATATATATATATATATATATATACACACACACATATATATATGTATGTATATATATATACATATATATATATACACACACATATATATGTATGTATATATATGTGTATATATATGTGTATATATATGTGTGTATATATATGTATATGTATATATATATGTGTATGTATATATATGTATATATGTATGTATGTGTATATATACATATATCTGATCTGGAAGGGAAAGACCCTCAAACCCTCTGGTCAAATCCTCTGGCTGAAACAAAAACAACTGCTATTTACATTTATTCTGAGCAATCAGGGCCCAAACAATGACCTCCCTTGGGCTTGGACTGGGACCTATTGTTGGCCAATCAATGCGAGCCAGAGTGATTTGGGTTTAAGGCATGGTCTTTAAGAAATAAATTTAGCCAGTAAACCCCAAGATATCTTGTGAGGTTTCAATTATCAAAATTTACATTCCTTTGGGCATACCACCTGCAGGTAAGAGTATGATACCCTACATGGACAGAGGGAGAGGAAGGAGGAGAGGAGAAGAGAGGAAGAATGAAGGAAAGAAAGAAGGAAGGAGCTTCTTTGCCCAACTGGAACTAGCCAGTCGGGTCCACAGTGGGGCAGCTTGTGCTTCTCACAGGTTGTTGTTTGTCCTTCATTCTCAAAGAGGACCGTGACATCAGGAAGGCAATGCTATGACTTACAAGTGAATTGTATTTAAGTGAGGGAGGGCTGTGCAAGGTCACCAGCCTCACTCTCTCCTCAGGAGCCGTCTGGGTCCAGGGGCAAGATATAGATCAGGAAAACTAAATATGGCCCCCAGTGACATCACAGAGTAATATATTGACTATTTTCATTCATAAATCCATAAATTGGATTTAAGTGAGGCAGAGCTGCACAAAGTCATCAGCCTCACTCTCTCTTCCTGAGTCAATAAAGTCCAGTGGCAGGACAAAGGTCAAGATGACTGGGGTTGGCCCAGGATGCAGAGGATGACCTTGATATCCTCCATGTCTGACCAGGCTCTAAGTGTTCCACAGCACCTACTTGAGCCTCTTTCATGGCTGTTGAAATAAATTATTCTCATCTGCCCTTCCATTAGGGGGAAGTCTTCATATGCTTGCAGTAGACACCCTCCTAACTCACCGACGAGTGTGAGGCCTGCTGGTTACCCTTAACCTGGTTTAGTTGTCTGCAGAGACGGTTTTACTGGAGTGCAGCTGCTGTGCATGCTAGAGCTTCTTGGAGCCACAGGTAAGAGTTGGCTGCCAGGTGGACATGAAAGGTGGATGAGCAGCCCTGAAAAGGGCTTAACAAGCCTCATGCCAGGGGCGCTAGTCCTCCTTTAACACTCCACACATACCCTGTATCCTCAGGTAGATAGTAGGCAATTAATAGATGCTTATTGACTTGACTACAATCTCATCAATGTAAGCACTCCCTCCACAGATGTAGATCATAATCCATCAATGCCTTTTTAGCCTGTGCAACAACATGATACAGTAGATAGGAGAAGCATTGGCTTTGGGGCATGAAGATCTGGATTTAAATCACACTTTTGTCATTCTCCACGTGACCCTGGGCAAATGATTTAACTTCTCTGGGCCTCAGTTTCTCCATCTCAAAAAAGGAGGAGATGGGACTAGATGTTATTTAAGCTCCCTTCAGGTTCTAAATTAATTACTACCTATTTGACTACGTTTTCCCATAAGTTCTCCACTGGCAAGAGAACCAAAGGGCTAGGGGCCTTCCTCTGGTTCCCTTGATCTCCCTTGATAGGCCTGTCTTCTTTGCTAGACCTCCAACTCATTCATGACATCTTTTATACTTCTCTTGTAAGTACAAACAGCTTGTTTTGCACAAAGTAACCATGTAATAAATGCTGTTGAATTGAATTGAACTGAAACTGAATTGAATTACTCCAGTCTACATTGATCTCTACCTTCTCTAAACACTTCTAGCACTTACTATCTGTCTCATTCATTCTGGTATTTAATTGTGAACTACCTTCCATTGTTAACCATTTAATTCAATTTAGTTCAATTCAACAAACACATATATTAATACCTGTTCTGTGCCTAGCACTGCACTAGATGCCCAGGCTACCAAAAAATGGGAAGGTACTTTGGCTCCTGAGGCTTATAATCTGGATGTTTAGTCCCTTATATTTGTACACATAAGAAGCCCCAATAAACACATGTCAAATGAACAAACATAAAGTGATATGATGATTTCTCTCTACACATCAATATGATAAATTGAATAAAATATAAGCTCCATGAAGGCAAGAATTCTGCTTCTTTTTTTTTTATTTTTTGTGTCCCTAGCACCCAGCAGAGTATCTGACATCAAAGTAGGTGATTAATTAGTTCTTATTGATCTTATTAGATCATAATGATCTGGAAGAGAAGAAGTAGGTGGCATAGTAGATAGAGCACTGAACCTGGAGTCAGGAAGATCTGAGTTCAGATCTAGCCCCAGATGCTGACTAGCTGGCACGAACCTGGAAAAGTCATTTAACTCCTTTCTAGCTCAGTTTCCTCATCTGTAAAATGGGGACAATACTAAAACCTACCCCCCAGGGTTATTGTGAGATATTTGTAAACTTTAAGGTGTTACATAATGCTGGTTGTCATTATTGAAATGCGCTTCCCCCTAACCCCACATTACAGAGCTGAGGGACTATAAGCATGGACTAACATATCTGCAATCAGGCACAGCTGATGCATTGGCTAGTTTTGCCATTCTTTGTTTTCTATGTCTTTTTTTTTCCTTTGTTACTAGATACAGTTTGATGTGTAGAAGGAGCTGAATACTGAACTTGTAGTTATCAAGACCTGAGTTCAAATCCTGCCTGATGCTTACTTAGTTTTACAACCCTGGGCAAATCATTTAACTTATCACAGCCTCAGTTTCCTAATCTATAAAAGGGGGAGGGGGCGGCAGGGAATAGCACCTACCTCCCAGGATTGTTGTGAGGATCAAACGAGATACTGTTTATAAAGTTCTCTGCAAGCCATAAACACTGTATGAATGGTGGCTATTATTGTTGTTATTAAAGATGAATGTGGTATGAAACATAGACAGAGACAAAAATAAGACTTTAGAAAATAAAATAAATGAATGTTGCATGGAAGAATAAATGAACTAACGCATTTCTATAGATTAATGGGTTCCCTCTCTCAGGTGACACACAAGTATTTTAATAGAATTACTCTAATGGTGCATGAATAGTGGAAAGAGCTCTTGGCTAGGAGTCAGACAATCTGAGCTATAGTCCTGACTCTGCCAGTGCCTGGCTTTAGGAATCTGAAGAAATCACGTCCCCTTTCTGAGTCTTCAGAAGGCAACAGGCATGTGCTAATTGCCTACCATATGCCAAGCACCATGCTGAACACTTCACAAATGTAATTTCATTTGATCCTCACAACAACCTTGGGAGCTAAATGCTATTATTATTCCCATCTTGCAGTTGAGAAAACTGAGGCAGACAGACATTAAATTATTTGTCCAGCAGCTACTATGTGTGTCTGAGGCTGGATCTGAACTCAGAGCTTCCTGACTCCAACTGTGCCATCCTAGTTTCCTCATCTATTAAATGAGGAAGTTGGACTGACTGCTGCTGGGAATCCACAGTCTTCATGGTGTAATGTACCAATCACCTCATTCTGAAGCTGAAAGAGCTGAGATGGAGACTTATACATAGACTGAAAGCAAAGTTTTGTGAACCCCAACAAAAGCAGACACAGTATAAATTACCTGAATTGAGAGGATATGTATAGATTAATTTTGATAAATCAAAAATTATAATAATAATAATAATATAAAGCAAGAAGGAAGGAATAAGTCTTTATAGAGACTTTATAGAGATATCATATGTTTCAGGCACTGTGTTAAGCACTTTACAAATATTATCTTATTTGACCCTCACAGCAACCCTGGGAGGTAGATGCTATTATTATCCTCATTTTACACTTGAGGAAACTGAGGCAGAAAGCAGTTAAGTGACTTGCCCAGCATTACAATTATTACCTATTTGAGACCACAATTGAACTCAGACCTTCCTAATTCCAGGCCTCATGATCTATTCACTTTACCACCTACCTGTAGGACAAGAACAACTCTCATCTATGTATGCCTTATAGTTTACAAAGGGCTTTTCTCCCCTGTGAGCTAGCTAGCATGAGTTACTGCTCTGCTCATTTTAGAGATGAGGAAACTGGGTCTCAGAGAGGTTGAGTTCCCCATGACCAAATGGCTAAATTACTAAGTGTTAGAGCCAGGATTCAAATTCAAATTTCCAGACTTTCAGTCTAGAGTGTGCTCCTTTAATTAATACCAATTTCTTTTTTTGGGGGGGAGCGAGGCAATCAGATAATAAGTGTCATATGTCTGAGGCTGGATTTGAACTCAGGTCCTCCTGGCTCCAAGGCCCCAGTTTCTAAGAAATACCCTATAAATGATAATTAGTTTTAACAACTTAGCTAAATGAAAACCATTCTTTTGAGTCTCTTCATGGCCTCAGAAACACAAGCCTTAAAAGACTAAGACAGTTTCAGCTTTAGCTTAGAAACTGAACCCAGCAGGGCCATAAACACATTGGGGTTGTGGGCAGGGATGGGGCGGGGGGGGGGGGGGGGGGGACGCAGTAACAGCTGTGGTTCCCCTGTTTACTTCCTCCCCCTCCTTAGGTCATCTAAGCTATAAGGCAGTGTATCTCAAGCTGTGCTAAAAGGAACGTTAAAGTACCCCCAAGGTTGTATTGTTGATATTTATGAATCTTATGTTGTTTTTTAATAGGCATTAAAAATGACAATATTAGATTTTACTATGTTGGTTCTGTGAATGTTTGAGCTGAAGGGCCCTACACTGTGGAAAAACTTGGGGGACCATGCAGG
This sequence comes from Phascolarctos cinereus, assembly GCF_003287225.1. Classification (NCBI taxonomy): domain Eukaryota; kingdom Metazoa; phylum Chordata; class Mammalia; order Diprotodontia; family Phascolarctidae; genus Phascolarctos; species Phascolarctos cinereus. The sequence goes on along the minus strand of NW_027555958.1, from coordinate 233,735,510 downwards.
TTCCCCCAGCCTGACAGCTGTCTGGAACCTTCTTGTATTCAATTAATCAAGAGAAGGGTCCAAGGTCCGCCTAAGTGTTCTTACTTTGTCACTGACTGGCTGAACTCCCAAACAACACTAAAATGACCCTCAATGGCCTAAGAATGAAGAAGAGTGATTGCAAGGCTGAGCTTATGCTGATTGACAGTTTGTCCAGAGACGGTGAAGAAGAGTTAGAAGAGGACTCTGTCTCTTCCTGTCGGCTTCATAACTATTTCTAGTACTGTATTCTCAAATGAAGGCCCTGAACTGCTAGGCTCAGCCCACCCAGCTCCTCTTTCTTCAGGGAGAATTCAAAAAGGATTTTTTTTTCCCTTTAGCCATGTGAGGGGGAGGAGGAGAGGGTGAAGAGAGCAGGGAAGAACCTACACAAATGTATTCAGCCACACTAAGATAGACACCAACTAAGAAAATTTAAATGGGGGTAGGGAGGAAGTGTGAGAATTACATAAGCAGCCATCTAATCAGTGGCCAAACCTTGCTCCCCCTTCACAGTATCTCTCTCGTTTTTTGCCTTTTCTTCACTCAAAGGGCCTCGACCCCAGTTCAGGACTGGACTACTTAATAGCCCTCCTAATTAGGCTCTGCACTCCCACTCTCTCCCATCTCCTCTGATTCATCCTCCACACAGCTGCCAAATAGGTTATGTGGTTTCCTTCATTCCCTACTTTCCTTGATAATACCATTATTAATCAGTGCTACTTTATAGCTGTGTCTTCAATTCTTGGTGATGATGGATATCAGCGATCCATCAACCTGGGTAGTGTTACAAGATGTCCACAGCGCCACTGTCCTTTGTAGTGTCAGAGTTGACAGCTTATACCTTCAGGACATTTGAATGGAGGAGAAAAGTGGGAGAAGAGCCCATCCATTATATCACTATCATCGCTACCCCCACCCCAGTTACTTCCAAGTGAATATGATCCCCAAAAGAATCATGGACTGAAGGGGCACCTTTCTAGCACAGACATGAGACTGGACCTTCTTGGTTCATTTTGTGGACCCTGAGGAGAGAAATGGATCTCATCTTACTTAATAGGGGTCAGACTCTCTTCCAAAGCAGCTTTTCCCTGGAAGAACTTCCAGTGTGGACAAGTACAGTGTCACTCACAAGTTTCCAATATGGATAGACATTGTATTGCTTCCAAGGAGGTTGAACTAAGAAGACAAAGTGCTTGGTATCAGGTAATCTAGTTTGAATAGAAGTAGGAGGTAGGGCTTCTAGAATCTGGACCTTGACCTTGTTTCTTCTCTCTCTCTCTCTCTCTCTCTCTCTCTCTCTCTCTCTTCTCTCTCTTCTCTCTCTCTCTCTCTGTCTCTCTCTTTCTCTCTCTCCTTCTCTCTCTCCCTCTGTCCATCTGTCTATCTCTCCATCTCTGTCTCTCTGTCACTTTCTCTGCTTTCTGTCTGCCTCTATCTCTGTCTCTCTGTGTCTCTCTGTGTGTCTCTTTCTGCCTCTCTCTGTCTTTCTGTCTCACTGTGTGTGTGTCTGTCTGTCCATCTGTCTTTTTCTCCATCTCTGTCTCTCTCTGTCTCTGTCTCTGTCTGTCTCTGCCTCTCTCTGTCTTTCTTATCATCAGTGGAACATAAATAAGTCTGGCAGCTCTGCTCCTCCCTCTAGCCAAGTAGTCCAAGAGACTACCTGGACCTCCATTCCTCCTAGCCTGTTGTGTTCTTTCTGTTGGATCTGCTCTGAACTAGAACCTAATAGCAGAGGCCCTTCCTCTCCCTCTCCCTCTCCCTCTTTTTTTCCCTCTGCTTCTCCTTCACCATCTTCCTCTCATTGAAAAGTCTCTCCCAGCTATAGGCAAGACCAATTGGGCTTAGGACAGGTAACGATTGTAAATCCATCATAATCTTCTTTATAAGAATAATTGTGTGATATATTTCTAGGACTATTGTGAAGGATTATATTTTTATCATATAAAACTTATTATTGATGGATTTGTATATTGTTGAGCTGATGATTCCTGAGAGTCTGTGTACTTGATGACTCAACTTATACTCAATTGGTACATTCATTATTGAGCTAAGAATTGCCTTATGATCTATATTCTGGTCATCCTCATTAAATAGCTCTCTTTAGGCCAGGGGTTCTTACCATTTTTTTTGTGTCACAGACCCTTTTGGCAGTCTGGTGAAGCCTTTTGGATGCTTTTTCAGAAAAACATTTTTGAATAATTCAAAGAATACTAAATTTCAGCTTGAGGACAGTGAAAATGAAGGTGTAATTTTTTTTTTCCCATTCAAGTTCACAGACTCCTGAAATCTATCTATGGTCCCCTGGAAGAGGGGAGAGAGCAATTCATGGACCCTAAGTTGAGAAACCTGCTCAAGAACAAAATCAAATAATGATTTTATAAGGTTCAAAGTTACTACGAACAAAGCCAAAACATCAGAATTGAGGATACAGCCGACTCAGTAGCTACTGAAAGTAGGATGGGGGGTAGAGTTCCAGTACAAGTCCCATGATCAAACATTACCAGTGACTCTAGGATAAGATATAAACTCCTTCCTCTGGCATTTGAAGTTCTCCACTTTTTACTCCTACCTATCATTCAAACATATTTCCTATTATTCCTTTTCAAATATGCTATGCCATTATCAGACTGGATTATTGATTCCCTGAACCTAACAGTTCGTCATCTGCCTCCCATCCTCACATCTACTTCATAGACCCCCTAGCTTCCTTTTCAGCCTGCCTTCATCATTCTACTTTTAGTGTTCTCTCCCTCCAAAAAAACTGTCTTACATTTACACATGTGTGTATGCATAGCTGGTTCCTCCACTTACTAGAATATAAGTGCTTTGAGAGTAAAATTCATTTCATTGTTGTCTTTATGATTGTAGCACCTTAATATAGTGAGGAGCGCACATACCACAAAGGTGAGATAAATATTCAGTTTGGGAACTCTCTCTCTCTATCACCGGAGATCACAACTCTTCCACAGACATTGAATAGGTAAATCCTAAGGAGCTGTCTGAAGCAAATAGAGTTTAAGTAAGGACCTGCATTCAAATTCATACTCTGTTGGTAGAGGTAGGAAACTACCTCTAATCCTGACGAGTTGCTGGTTGTCACCATCTCATCAAAAGCTGAGAAAAATTCTAAAACACTTATTCTTTCCTTCCTCACTCCTGTCAATAATAGGCTGTGTGATATATTTTTCTCACTTCTTTTATCTACGTTTTTCCTGTATAACAATAATAGCTGGCATTTAATATAGAGCCTTAAGGTTTGCAAAGCACTTTATTTATAGATCTCCAAAACAACCTTATGAGATAGGCATTATTATTATCCCCATTTTACAGATATGAAAACTGAAGCTCAAAGAAGGTGACTGGCCCACTGTCACACAGTTAGTAAGCATCTGAAGCAGCATATGAATTCAAATCTTCCTGACTTCAGAGCCAGCACTCTATCCTTTGTACCATCTATTTGTACCCTGTATCCTGATTTTGCTTCATATATAAAGAGATCTGTGGTTGGTCCTGAAGATTTGTCTTGTATATTTAGTACGTGCTGAGAAAAGAAGAAATGGAGGAAGCTAACGTTCACTGGAAATATACATAATTTAAATGACACCAGAGGGCCAAACCTCTGTGCAAATGTTAGGCATTTTCCTAACTGGAATCTCTAAGCTATTATCATACTATTAACTTTTTTTGATATAAACTCTACAAAATAGGAAAAAGGTAGACCACAGCAACCTGAGGTTCAAGTTTTTGGGGGTATTTTTTTTTTGGCAATTAGGGTTAAGTAACTTGCCCAGAGTCACACAGCTAATGAGTATCAAGTGTTTGGTCTGAGGTCAGACTTGAACTCAAGGTCTTCCTGATTTCAGGGCCTGTGCTCTATCCACTGTGCCACCTAGCTGCCCCTATTCATGATATTCTTCCTAGGTTAAGAGAAAACTGATTGTTGTCACAATGTATGGCTAATTAACTCTCCTGAGAGGAAGACAAGGAAGAGGAGGTAGTGACTGAAGAAAAGAACATCACAAACCACCTCCAGAGAGAAGGTAGGAAGGTGCTGAGAAGGGTTTAGCCCTGCCCCTTTCCAGCAAGGAGGAGGGAGTCACCCAACTCTGCCCTCCATGGCAATACTCACTGGAGTTAATCTAATTCAAGTCTCTGAATTTCTAAGAGATAAAAGATCCATCAGCAAAGGAAGTCACCATTGGCTACCTGTACCTGTTCCCCCAGCAATTATGTGTTCAACCCTTTTCAGGTAGACATAGAAAAAAAAGGGAAAGGCAGATCAGATGGTGGGGATAGACGATACAGAGAGAGAGAGGGTGGTAGATCCAGAGAGAGGAAAGAGTAGATACAGAGAGAAGAGAGAAAATAAAGACAAAGAACAGAAGACAGACTTGAGAAGGAAAGTATAGCTACTAGAGGAGAAGATAGTTGGAGATTAAAAGGTAAGAATATATAAAAATGAACAGGGGAAGGTAAATACACAGAAGAAAGAAGGACAACATGGAAAGAAGAGAATTATAGCACCACAAGAGGCTAGTCCATTTTACAGATGAGGAAAATGAGACTTTGAGAAGTGACTTACTCAGGTCACCCAGTAATAAATAGCAAACCTGAGATGTGAAAAATAATCCTCCGGTTTCAAATCCAGCTCTTTACCCTATACTATGATGCCTCCTCTAAACACAGACTGAAAAGAGAAACATGAAAAAGAAAGATGAAAACAAAAAGAAACGTAAGAGAGTAGAGATGAGAAATAAAAGAGTGGGTACATAGAACAAATGATAGACGCAAAGAGAGGAGAAGGTAGAATCAGACAAAGACTTGCAAAAAATTGAGGTTTTCTTGGTTCAGATCACAGCTCACCATTTTCCTTTCAGACATTGAAGAGGTCAATTCTAAGAATAAGTGGTCAAACACTGCCACCTAGTGACAAAGTTTCTCAATCACAGAAATGACAGGGCCAGATTTACCTTAGTATTAAGTCAACAGTAAATCAAAATAGACCTAGTTAGAATAAGAGCTAGAGCAGGAGGTCCCTTATGCAGTAGGATGAGATCCACTGGTAAATCTTGAAGTCATCCGTCATCACTAGGCTCCTTCATCACAATTTATGGGAGTTCCCAGCAGAGCAGGTCTTCTTCCCATTCTAGTGTTGTATCGTTCTATCATTATCCTATGATTTATATGTAAATATTTCAGGCAGTGATTTTTCTCCTTCTGTTGGGCCCATGAATCTCCTCAGTCTCTCTAATACTTCAAGTAACATGGACTACAAATCAATAGATATTATGCTTACCTTTGAACTTAGGATTTATTCCTTCTCAGTTTTGAACCCATCTATATTCTACACCCATTAGGATCTTGCTGTGATAAGAGGACGTTGAACTTCATTGGGTTGGGATGGATCGACAGAATGTGGACTGAGGGAAGCAATAAATAAAGGGAAAGCCTATTTAAACTCAGTTCAGTAAAGAACATTTTGAATGGTCCTCTATAAAGCTTCAACTATCTGCACAATCCATGATAACCTTTCCCCCTCTGGGTCTCCCAAAGTACTTGGTTTGTACCTGTAGGCTTTTATATATCATTTCATACTGTAATTTCTATTGTATGTGTCCTAATCCCTAAAAATTATAAACTCTCTGAGGAAACTGTTCATCCTTCCATGTAAGTAGCAAAGTAGTCTGGCCACAGTAGTGTAGAAATAGGCTTGACACCAAAAATTTAGTATCAAGAAAATTTATTGTAAAGAAAGTCCAGAGGATTTAGACATTTCTGGCCAGAAGCGGGCTCCACCCCTCTTCTGGAGGGGTGGGCCCTGAGTGCAAGGGAAAGTGTGCTTTTATGCAGTTGAATTCGGCCAGAAACCTCCCAGGCCGGGATTGGTCCAACCCTTCCCGGGTTACACCTTTCCTTACATGTTTCCCCTTGACATGCTCAAGTATGTTCCCCACTCTCTTGGTCATACGTTCCATGACTCGTTAATGAGGCTTGAATTTTATGCGGGGTGTGTCAGATAATAGTAATGAAGTTCATTAAGCAGGCGCACTAATATTTTTAAGGTGTTCTCAGGTTGACCCTAACTGGTCTGAGCTGGCTCGACCCTTATCTTGATTTTGGGGTCTTTTTGGAACAATCCACTTACTTTTTATTGGCTAAGCCCGAGCCCACCTACAATACTACTTCCTGGAGCTGTTGTTCTTTAAATCTCTGCATTATTCTTCCTGTGGAAACATAAGCCCTTCTAACTCTAACAGTAGGAACTTAATAAATATTTGCTAGAGTTGAAGCTCAATTTATAGTTCCCCCAACCTCAACCATACCTTCATGCCTATAGCAGAAAACTTAGTTTCCAATATCATCAAGAAGACTGAGGATATGTAGCACCATTCTTTAAACCTTTTCAGCCTCATTACTCACTTTTTCCTGTTTTCTCTCTCCCCACTAAAGTTAATCACTCTACCTGAGCTCTTGCTCCCATTCCCTGTTATCTCCTCCAACACCTTGCTCCAGCAGGCATACCCTCTTTCTTGAGTATCTTTGATCTTATTTTTAAAAGGCAGCTAGATGGCCCACTGGAAAGAGAGCTAAACCTGGAGTCAGAAAGATTTGTGTTCAAATTTTACCTTAGACACTTAGCTGTGTGATCCTGGGCAGGTCACTTAACATCTATTTGCTTCAGTTTTCCCACCTGTAAAATGGGGTTTTTTCCCCCCAAGGTTGTTGTGAGAAGCAAATGAGATGATATTTGTAAAGTTCTCAGCAGAGTCCCTGGCACATAATAAGCACTATATAAATTTCAGTTATTATTATTTTCTTTGCCAGTGGCTCCTTCTCTTTTTTCCCATCAAGATGTCTAGCTCTCTCCTAATTAATTAAATTCAATTAAACAAATACTTGGAGCATTCAAACAAAAATGAAATCATCTCTGACCACAAAAAATTTAAACATTTACAATTCTTAACAAAGAAAGATAAAGCCTGTACCATCCCATCTTTTTCCTCTCCTTCATTGTTCTTCTTCTCAACCAAGTTCCCTATACCAATGTTTCCATTTCCTTAACAGATATTCTTTACTCGATGCAATTGTAAGAGGGCGGCTTCCTTTTTCAGGTGAGAACATCAATTTGATTGCATGATAACAATCAATCAATAGATCAAAAGTATAAAAATAGGTATGAACTTTTCTAGATACCTTCATTGAATAAATCAACCTAGTTCATCAAGTTAGCAAGAAGTGATATGCTTTGAGTCATTAGATGAAATTACACGACAAAATATTGAAAGAAATGTTGGTTGAAAGAATTACCCATACAGTCCTGGACCTAGGTATATAAGAGGAGATTCCTGCATTGACAATTCCAACAATCGCTTTGGAAGTGCTTTAAGAAGGCAGACCTCTCCCGAAATGCAACAAGGGAAGAGAAGGGAACAAGCCCAGAGGATATATTATACTCCCCTCTCCTTCTACACATTTAATATGTCTTTGAAGACTGGACCAATAACAAACAATGCATCTGATGGGGTGAGCTCAAGCAGAGATCTCCCCCGCCCTTGACCCAAAGGGAATCTGGCTCCCATTTGTCTACAGACCCCAGCTCCTTATCTCCCTTTGGAAGCCTTAGCCTCCACCTTTTGGCCTTACTCAGATGCCTTCCAGCTCCCTCTAATACAGGCCTCATAAAACACTTAAACTACTCCCCTTATCTCCCTTTGACCTGTGCCTTCCTGTTCCCTCCATTAGCTATTCCCATTGTCTATTCAATCTCTCAGACCTCCCCAATTAGAATTCTTACCTAGACCCTTTTCCCAGCCCCCTTCTCTGGCCACCCAAAGTTACTTTAGTATTTAAGATCCACCCTGGCCCCCAATTCAGATTCTGAGAATCTCAAGCCCAAAAGGCTGAGAATCTCTCATGCCCCAAAAGGCTGAGCTTTTCTCGTGCCTGCTTGTCTTTACAGGCATCACCTGGCCTATGCGATTTATCACTAATAAACTTTTCCTCTGGCTGAAAGAAGATTTGAGTTGAATTCGTTCAGGCAGGGCCCAGCACCACAATCTTGGGGTTCCAGCAGCACCCCAAAGTCCTAGACCTCTTCACATCCAGCCAAGAGTTGAGATAGGACAGATTAGAAACAGAGTAACGTGCACCTTCAAGATTCTAGAAGGGCCCAGCAAGAAATTATGTCCAACTAGAGAAAAATTTATGAGGACTCCACAAGAGAAATGCATTGTCATTCAACAAGGAATTGTGAGTAGCCCTTTTGACAATGTGCTGTCTAAGCTTGAGCCACTCTCCCCTGGACTCTGTATGTACTTAACCAGTTTGGGGAAATGTTGTTGTACTTTGGTTCCTGTATGCCTTCTCAGTATAAATATCCCTTTTAAAAAACTAGTTAATTATTGTTATCAAAGTGGAGAGATGTTAACTGGTAACTGATATCGTGAAGCTCCCTGATGGGAGCTTATGAGTGATAATACTAGAAAAGTACCTCCAACAAAGTGAACCAACTTCTTCTAGTGTTTGTGCAAGTTGGGATAGAGAGTTCAGAAAGGACACGATGCCTTACTGAAATTACTAGATCTAAAATCACTCCGAAATTGCCAAGACCTGTTTTTCAAGCCTCATCATTCTCAACTTCTGCAACTTTTGACCTGTTGGCCACCCTTTTCCATGAGGCACTCTTTCTTCCATTGGTATCTAATTCTCCTGGTTCTCCTTCTGCTCTCCTATTTGTTCTTTGTCAATCTCCTTCCCTGCTTCCTCATTCTCTTTCCTTAACTTGGCTGATCATCTAGAGTTTGGACCTGCTTCTTTCTTAATATGCTCTCTCCTTTTGCAATCTCCACTACCATAATTTCAACTACTACTTCCATGCCAATGATTCACAAATCTATTACCTCTAGTCCTGATCAGAGGAGGCTGTGTCTAGAACCCTGGACCTGAAGTCACAAAGACCTAAGTTCAATTCCAGCCCCAAACATTAACTGTGTGACCCTGGGCAAGTCACTTAGCCTCTGTCTGCATCAATTTCTTCAACTATAAAATGGGGACAATAACAGCTCATGGAGCTACTGTGAGGGTTAAATAAGATCTTTGCTGCTGCTTGCTGTTTGTCCTTTGCTCTTGAAGAGGACCATGACATCAGGGAGGTGATGCCATGACATGCAAGTGAATCGGATTTAAGTGAGGGAGGGCTATGCAAAGTCACCAGCCTCTCTTTCTCTTCCAGAGCCATCCGTGTCCAATGGCTAGATATGGATCAGGACAACTGGAAATAGCCCAGCATGCAGTGGGGGACCTTGGCCTTTTCAAGCTAAGGTCTTTAACAGGTCTCAGTTTGACTGAGGCAGTGCCCAGTCAGCTTTGTAAAGCCCTTAGCATAGTATCTGGTATATAATAAGTGTTTGTCTCCTTTCTTCCTGACCTCTTTTCTGATCTTCAGACCAGCATCTTCAACTGCCTGTAGGATATTTCCCCCTGGATATCCTAATGCTGCCTCCTCAATTCTATGTGTCCAAAACTGAGTTCATTATCTTTTCCCCTAAATCTGCTTTTCCTTCTGACTTTATTATTTATGCCCTTGGCACCATTCACTCTGTCTCCTATCTTTGTAATCTTGAGATTAATTTTGACTCTTACCTCTTATATTCAATTAAATACCAAATCCTGCCAATTCTGGCTCTGCACTCTCTCTTACATTTGTCCCTTCCTCTCTGTTCCCATTAATACCAGTCCAGTGCAGATCCTTAGTATTACCGAGCTGGATGATTTCATTCTCCTCTATCTAGGTGATAACGTCTTCCTCCTCTCATTTGATTAGTCTCCTCTTCATATCACTACCAGAATCTTTCCTGTGCATGGATCTAGCCATGTCATTCATCTGATCAAAATTCTTCACCAGTTCCTTAATGTCTACTGAATTCAGGAGGATCTCATTCCTTCTTCTAATACCCTGGCTCCTCTGCCTGGCATTCAATGCCCTCTGCAACCTTGCATGAGCCTAATTCTAGACATATTGTATATCATCACGAGACCATATTTGTAAAATCCTTTGTAAACCTTAAAGCACTATACAAATGTTAGTTGTTATTGTTATTATTATTGTTGTCATCATCATCCCTGTACACTAACAAGACTGAACTACTTTCTACTCCCTTAACACGCAGCCCACCCACCCCCAGAGACACACACACCCCATACACACTTTCTGCTCAGCCTGTTCTCTAGGTGCAATATACTCTCCTTCCCCCCACTTTTCCTATTGTATTCTTCCCTATTCTTTAGAGCCCAGCTCAAATGCTACCTCCTCTGAAAGGATTTCCCTGATTCCCTTTGTTTAAGTTTTCCCTTTGAGTCTCACACTGCACCATTTTGAAACTTTGAAATTCACTTGGATTTATTCAGTTCCTTTCTATGGCATACTTGACTCTGGTGGGGGAGGGGGGAGATCAAATTCTATGCCAGCAGAGTTTTGAGTCTTAGAAAATCTTACCAAGATGGAAAAGCTTCTAGGATAAAACCCAGTGTCTCATTCAAGGAACAACCTAAGTTCATAAAGGTTCTCTGACAGGTTGGCTGTAGGGTAATGAATTAGGGTTGGGGGAGGCACAGAAACTCTCAAAGACTGGTCTGTTGTGATGTACGTGGTTGGAAAGAGCACCCATGCTAAAAAAAAAATCAGAGATCCTTTTTTGAGGGGAGGGAGGGGGAATGATCTTCTTATCTTATGATGTCGTGTAATAACATGTCTGTATATCTTCTGCCCCTCTTTGACTGTAAACTCAATGAGGATAGAAAGGGTCATATGATTCTAAACTTTATATCTCCCCCACTGCCCATCACAGTGATCTGCCCACAGTAGGTGGTTAATTAAATGTTGAATGAATTATCGAAGCTGAAGTTTCAAAGCCCTTCACCATCTGACCCCAATCTAACTTTAAACCTTATGCACATCTATGCCTCCTCCAAACATTTCTACTCCAACCAAGTGGTTTATTCACTGGTCTCCAATATGGCATTGTGTGGGACAGAGACCACTTACTCAACAATAAAAACAAAGACTTAGATACCTTGAAAGTAGAAAGGATTTTATTGCTTTCTCATGAGAAAGGGTACCGCCCCTGGTGGCCATTGCTGGCCAGGAGAGTATGAGTTCAGTACAGAAATCAAGGCTTATTTATATCCTAACTCGAGCTCCTCCTCCCTAACCCTTCCCCTTATTCCATTGGCTGAGCTTTCAGAGGGTATGATCTATTCAAGGAGACACAAGTTTGCCCAGAGACAAGAACAGGCAGGAAGCTTTTCAAGGGCAAGCAGTCAGGCTGGGGGCAGGGCTATTCTTTCTGCTAAGTAAAAGGTCTGAGCGGGGTAAGGTTTTGAAAGCAACATTCAAGAACTATTAACAAGAACCATGATCCCCTGAAGAGGCTTCACTTCTGAGAGATCATCTCTCACAGCATGAAAGTACCTACTTCTATTCATCTGCTCATGTTGTTGGCCTCGTCTGGAATGCCTAGTCTCCTCCCTTTCAGTTGTACTCTACTCAGGACCCTAAACTGTCTATTCCTCCCCCATCCATTATTTCCAGCATCCTTCAAATATCATCTTATCTGACTTTTCCTGTGAAATCTGCCCAGCCCCTAGGGATCCTTTCCATAGCATTGATTGGGTATACCACTTCCTGGGAACTTAGCGCGCCATCTTATATGCTTACTGTCTTCTGTTCTTTGTATCTTGTCCACATGACCAGGCTGCGGATCCTTGAGCCGAAGTACTGTATGGTATAGATCTCACATATTGCTTTACACAGAGTGAATGCTTCATAAATGCCAATTGATCAACCAAGTATGAGAGGAAGGGAAATAGGGAAGTCTTATCAAATATGGGTCCAGTGATAGAGGAAGTCAGAGAAAAGGGTCTAGGTGGAGTCTTTATAAGAACAAGAGGAGAAAGTAAGTAACGATACTGAAAAGGTATAAAGAATTGAGATGCAAGGCTACAAGATCAAGAAACATGCCCTGGTAGTTTTTCTTGGGAATGCAAAATTCGTAGTATTATTAGTTTGAATGAATTAAGAGCTAATGTTCAATGTTGGGCTAATGTTCAGCATTAACCAATGTGGCTAAAATGATTTGATGTATGAATGTGTTTCATGCATGAATCTAGCTTAGATTTCTTGATTAGTTTGGCAAATTAGCCTATTCAGCAGTACCTAGACTCTCCAGCTAATGTTGATATTAACCTCTTTTTGAAAATGAAGCACCACAATTGTAAGGGAAAAAAGAAATTAGGAGGCTAAAGAAAAACGGGAAGAAAAGATTGCAGGGATCAGAAATTTTTTAAGAGGACAATATGCCATTCAATGCCTTGAAAAAATGTCTATTGGGTGAATAAACAAATGTACATAATAGGCGCTAAGTCATCATCTGTTGAATAAATGAGTACATCTGAATAAAGCAGTGTAGATGATGAATGGGGATGAATGGAAAAATAAATAGAAGACACAGAAAAGAAAAAGCTTTTGGCAGCCATTCTGAGGGATATACATATAGGGGGAAGTCTATGGCTGCCATTTAGTTGGAAAAGACAGCATAGGTGAGTAATAGAGCATAGGCATTCATAAAGGTTACTGGTATTTAGAAGGGAGTATCTACACTATGTCACTTTCCATGGAAACTCACAGCATAGTCAGGAACAGGCAATTCTAAATTCACAGTCTCAGCACATTGATGGGGGCCTCTGGAGGGGCAAGCTGCTTAGTCTCCTCCTCCTGTCTGATTCTGATGTTACAGACTTTGCCCAGCTGGTCTGGTTTCTGGAAATTGCTGTGATTGTCAGATAACTGAAGGGGGAGGGGGAGAAAGCTGGGAAATTTGGTAACTACATGATTTCTTGGCTAAAGTCCCTAACCCTTCAAGGAGTCCTCCTCACATTGCCTGACTGCCTCAAGCCAGCCAGATGGAGAATGCTGAGTATATGATGTTTGTATTCCACGGCCCAGTTTAGATAAGGAAGGGAAGAAAAAGGGAACAAGCACCTACTATGTGCCAAGCATATACAAATATAGTGCCAAGTGATACAAATAGTATCTCATTTGATCCTCATAATGATCTCAAGGTAGGTGCTATTATGATCTCCATTTTACAGTTGAGGAAACTTGTCCAAGGGTACTCAGCTAGCAAGTACCTGAGGCTGGATTTGAACTCATGTCTTCCTGACTCCAGGCCCAGCACTCTATTCACTGTGCCACCTAGCTGCACTTTGTGCAAGGGACACACAGAACTTTGCAACTTTGAGACCAGTAGGGACCATACTGGTGATCTAATCTAATCCTGCCATTTTGCAGATGAGGCAGGTGAGATTACTGAGGCCCAGAGAAGTGAAACAGCTTGTCCAAAATCACACGGCTAGTCAACAAAAGAGTCCAAATTAGAACTGCCTGTTTTCTGACTCCCACTTCAGAACCCTATCCGCTACAATTATGGGATAAGCTATGGAAAACATTGAAGCACTCTATCAGTATCTGTTAGAATAGATATTTCCTTGGTATAGGGAAATGCCAGATAAGAAAACTCCTCCTACCCATGCAAGTTGGCATCTTCTCCACAACCTACAGATTTAGAGAATTATCCAGAGCCCTGATGAACGAGGGGACTTGCCCGGGATCAGTCAGTATCTATCAGAGGTGGGATTTGAACCCAGGTCTCTCTGACTGGGAAATCAGCTATTTATCCATTTTATCACACCTCTCAAATATCTGTCATTTTATTATGTTACTACACCATATCTTGTTGTACTCCCTACCAATGACTAAGGGCTGACATACGATTGTTATTGATCTTTTTAATTGTATTTGATAAGGAATGCTCTCATTCTACTAATTCCTACCCTGATGCCTCTTCCTGGCATAAAAGAGACCTTCTGTTGTTAAAGGATACGGTGGTAGAGCACTAGCTCTTGAAGGTCCTAGTAGGCCCCCAGTGGCTCTATCTACAGGCCCAGAGAGGGCTATATGTCTTTTATCCAAAGCCCTACTTTTGGTGTTGTTTAGTTGTTTCAGTCATGTCTGACTCTTTATGACCCCATTTGGGGTTTTCTTGGCAAAGATCCTGGAGAGGTTTGCATTTCCTTCTTCAGCTTATTTTACAGATGAGGAAACTGAGGCAAACAGGATTAAGTGACTTACCCAGGGTCACAAAACTAGTGTCTAAGGTCAGATTTGAGCTAAGGAAGATGAGTCTGTCCACTATGCCACCTAGCTGCCCCCAAAGGATCTACTCAAATAAGGACATCACTAGGTTGGCAATCTTCTTTTGGCTACGGCAGCTAATGAAGTATGGGGCTATAAGGGGTGGAGATATTTCACATAATCATACCATTTTAGAATCAGTAGGAAACTTAGAGAGCTAATCCACCTCCCTATTCTGCAGACTCCTTCTGTCTACTACCTTGTTGCCCACACCAAAAAGCACACCCTGAAAGACCATAGTTTTCCTCTATGGTAACTGCTGCCTTGGGGCCCCCAAATCCAAATTGGTGATTTCTTCTACTGAACCGGTACTTCAGGAGAGCCCCCACTACCACGCTTCACTCAGCTCCCTACGCTTTGTCCATCTCCTCCTCAGTTCTCCAATTGTCTTGCTGTCAACTGTGTGTCCCTCCTCACACTTCCTCCTCTCCCCCTACCCCAAGGTCTGTAAGCATGAAACACAATCAAATGAATCACCATTTACTCCTGGATGGAACATGTCAATCTACTCCCCTGTATGCCGCTCACTATCCCCCATAACTTTCCAGACCCAAGTGCCTCTAGAGCACTGTCCACCACTCCCCTGCGTTAAGAAAGAATTGTCTTCAGTTCTAATTCCATTAGAATTTAAGGTCCTTGAAAGCAGGGATCTTCTCTGGTTTTGTATGTATAGCTCCAGCACTTTGTACAGAGTAAGACCTTAAAAAATGCTTCATCACTGATTCATCTTACAGATTGGAAAACTGAGAGCAATCTAGGGCCAGAGAAAGAATTTGACTTGCTCAAAGCCCCCATAGATAATAAATTCCTTTCAGCTCTTTTGTCCATAGTAACTAAAAAATATAGTGGTAGAATCACAGATCTGTTACTGTTGTTTTTGATAATGAAGACAAATAATAAAAATCTTAAATAATAAATATAATTGATATTAATTGAAATTTCCCTTTTCTTAATATGGTTTATTTGCAAAACAGTTTAATCATTAATTATACCTTTACTTGGAAAGCGAACTGCTAAAAACCAATCTGTGGTCTGAAGAAATTTAACATATTTTAATTTTGGCTCCTACCTACTGCCAAATTGTACAGGTCTGGTCTAAGGCTAGGCCTCCCAGGCCTAGCTTACCATACAGCGACTCCCCACTCTCCCATGCCTCTCTTCCAGAGCACTTGGAAACCTGCTTTGGGGCTTCAGGCTAAGGTCAGGGGGATCTCAATTCTCTCTCAAACACTCCCAGACAATCCACTCAGTGATGTCAGCAAGATCATGGAAAGAAAATTTGATTCAGAAAACCGGAAATACAGTCGTGGAAATGCTTTGACTTGCTTGGAGAATTGAGGGGCTGGTAGGTAGCCAGGGAAGGACAGGCTTGGAGTCTTAGCCTTCCTTGGGCATCTTGCCTAGCTTCTCCCTAGAAGGTGGTTTGTGATTTTTTTTTTCAGGAACCACTTACTTTTCCCTGCCTTCCTCTCTGGAGATTTAATCAGCCATCCTCTATGACAATAATCAGTCATTGAGATGGTGGAGGAACAAACACTGAGTAATAGCTGATTCGGGTAGACGGCAAAGCAAAGGGTAGAAAGGCGAGCTGCTGATAGTGTATAAATCTCTATGTACCCAACAATGACCCAAACAGACTCCAGGAGTGGCAAGGAAGCAGCTCCTCACTTCTCAGTGAGTTCTCCACATAGACAGAAAGGAAAGAAAGAGATATTGATTTTTCTTGGAGGACATCAGCAGAGTAGCAAGGAAATTTTACACTTCCAATTTTGCTCCACCTAAGTCCCCTGCAGGATAGCCCTATGATGTGACTTCTGCTTGCCTGAGAGACTTCTGAGAGAGAAGCTAAGGGGAAGAAAAGGGGCAGACTTTGAATGAAGACTAAGAGTATCCCAGAGCCATAAACCTGTGGGAAGGAGACTGCATCCCCAAATATCCCTTAATTCCCAGCCCCTAATCCACAGAGACTGCTAAGAGCTGACTATTATGGTGTGATTGTCTTCTGCCCGGAACAATGAGAGAAAATAGCTTTTATTCTGACCCTTCCTGGCCCTGTCAAAAAAAGAATCTTATCTCTAGATTTAAAAAATCTAATAGGTAATGGCTGGATATGATTTTTAGGTACAGATGAGCTTCTGGTCCCCACAAAGGTGGAATGATGATCTCCCCAAGACTTAGGGGTAGGGCATTCCACTTCAATCTATATATTCATGTTACACATGGGCTGGTTAATTCTATTTTACACGGTCTCACATTTGTTTTGAAAATATACACGCATAACGGTGTGACCCTGGGCAAGTCACTTAACCCCAATTGCCTCACCAAAATAACAATAATAATAATAATAATAATACAAACATTTGCAAGAAAACATCATTTTATTTTGTTCAAGTACAACGGAAAGCCAAACTATTTGTTGCCAAATAGATGCTTTGCCTGTCCTTGGCCAACTCAGCACCCATTAGGCCATAAGAATTACCAGTACTAGATTGGATTCATTCCATAGCCAGAGACATATCTTTTTAAACTAACCCTTTTTCTTAGGTATGATTAAAATATCTACCCATTTCTCAATTTTTTAAAAATAGCCTTTGGGGAACTTTGACACACAAACACTGTCTGCTGGGAATTTCAGAGAGACAGAAAAAATTGAGACAGAGATATAGGCACAGATAAGAAAGGAGAAACAGAGGGGAACAGCTCTAAATCTATAATGCAGTGATAAGTGGATTAGATACCATGACCTTAAACTTCCCTTCCATTTCTAACATTCTGATCAAGAGGTACAGAGATTGAAAGCTGTGGAAAGATGGAACAGAAATAGCTGGGCAGGCAGGTGAGGTCAAGGCTCTGGATCTCCTCTTGTCTTCCCTCCCTTCACCTTCACTAACAGGGTAGTCCTCTCACACGAACCCAGACATGTCACACTCAATCCTGCCCCCACACCTTTGGCCATGTTCTTCTGACTTGCCTAGAATTTCTTCTGCTCTTCTCTCCCCTGTGTTCTAATCCTACCTCACCCCTTTTCAAAGTGTGGCTCAAATTCAACCTCCTGCAAGAAGCCTTCATGGACCACTTCATCCCCACACCAACTAGTCCTCTGAACTCAGAGTGTTAATTGTCTGCATCTGTGGTGTTTGCTGTAGTTTCAATCCTGTTGGCCTCACCATCTCAACCAGAATCATGGGTTCCAGAAGGGCAGAGACTTGATTTTCTATTTTTATCATGTTCCCCCACAGTGTCTGGCATATTGCCATATAGATATTAGATACTGAAAAAAATGCTATTGATTTCAGTCCTCTCGATAGGCCATCACCTGAACAAGTTCCATAAACTCTCCAGATCTCAGTTTCCTCATGTATAAAATGAGGGAGTAGAGTGAAATGATATCTAAGGTGCCTTCCACCCCTAATAGTCCAGGGGCTGATGAGACTTGGAGGATTTAGGCTAGGCTTCTATTATCTCCACCCTGCTGCTGCTGAGGAGATAAGGTCTGCAGAGAAGAATTTGGCCAAGCCTGAAAGATCTTCATGCCCCAGCTGTCTTGCTTCTCTCCAAACCTTCCCTGATTTTGGTGGTTAGTGGAAATATAAAGTGAGGAGTGGGATGCAAGGAGGGTAGCTTTCCCTGATCCCATTTTGCAGTCCCCTGCTCAGTTCAGAGGGCAGTGAGTGAGTAACTAAGAAAAGGGCTGATATCTCCTGACAAAGGTACACTGGTGCTAGCCCCAGGACCAACCTGTTGGTGGTAGATGTCTCACTCCCTGAGGCCCAAAGGAAAAACTGCCCAGGTGTCCAACCTAAAGCCCCCGGAGAAAGGGATTCTGAAAGCAGAGCCCCTTCCCAAGCTTTGCCCAGCCCTGCTACCCTAGGGAAGGTAGTATAGCTATTGCCTCGGCTCAAAGTTTCACGTCCAGCTCCAGGTCTTCACCGAACTCAGTCTTGTGGGCAATGGCTTGAGTGCCTGATGGTGTTGAAGGTCGGTTCTGCCTGCTGTTAAGGTAGACCTGGATGGCCGAGGCACAGTCCAGTCTCTCCATGGACGTCATGAGGTAGTGAAGCTCCTGGAGGCTCCCATTCTGCTCCTCAAACAGCTCCAGGACAGCAGCTGCTGGACTTCGCTGGCAGGACAGGAACCTGCCCGGGGAGAACAGGAGTCAGAGGATGCTGAGAAAGGTTTCAAGTCTTAATCCCAGTCCCTTGTTCTTCCTCTATACCCTCTCAGAGAAGTGACTGCCTCCCAGCTTTACCTCTAAGCTGATGCTATAGTGGAATCCCACCTCTGACACTATCTGTGTGACCCTGGGCAAGTCATTTCACCTCTCAAGGCCTCAGATTCCTCATCTGTAAAATGAGGGGTTTGTCCTAAGTGACTTCGGAAGTTCTTTCTGGCTTTTGGTCAATAAGACTATGGCCTAACTTCCAAAGACGGGATAGAGGGCTGGATTCGGAATCCAGAAGAGCTGGGTTTGAGTCATGCCCTTGACTCTTACTGGCTGTGTGTGACCCTAAGCAATTTTCACTGTGAGTCCATTTCTCCTGTGAAATAATAACATCTCACTGGATTGCTCAGAGACTTAAATGAAATAACATATGTGAAGTGCTTTGTAAAATTAAAAAGAATGTATACCTGGGGATCGGCTATTTTTTTATTGTTGTCATCTCATTCAATAAGCATTAATCGAGTACCTGTTTGCCCGGTTCTGTGCTAGGCATGAGGATTCAAAATTATATCTACATATATGTGTGTATACGTATGTATAGAAAGATCTATGTAGATAGATACATAGATAGATAGATAGATAGATAGATAGATAGATAGATAGACAGACAGACAGACAGACAGACAGATAATAGTCCCTGACTTCAAGGAACTTAGATTCATCATTATATGTTATCATTATCTGTGCATGTATATAAAATGTGTGTGTGCGCTAGGTTGGGGTTTCAAAGATTTTATATATATGTACATATAT
The DNA here is from genome assembly GCF_003287225.1 of Phascolarctos cinereus. Classification (NCBI taxonomy): domain Eukaryota; kingdom Metazoa; phylum Chordata; class Mammalia; order Diprotodontia; family Phascolarctidae; genus Phascolarctos; species Phascolarctos cinereus. The sequence goes on along the minus strand of NW_027555958.1, from coordinate 233,716,263 downwards.
ATATATATATATATATGTACATATATATATATATATTGACTTATGTACATATATATATGACTGGACTGCGCCTCGGCCATCCAGGTCTACCTTATATATGTACACATATAGATAGATAGATAGATAGATAGATAGATAGATAGATAGATAGATATGTATATAGAGAGATATGTAGATGGACATATAGATATAGATAAATACATACATGCATAATACATACTTACGTGTATATGCATGTATGTGTATATATATGTATGTATGCATGTATGTATATAAAATAGTCTCTGACTTCAAGGAACTGAGATTCATCATTACATAAGCCCTCAATCTTGACATTTCATGCTTTGAGCTAGTGTCATAAACTGGAAGGAACTCTGAACTGGCAAGAAGGAGAAATGGCACCTAGACCAGAGTCTGCCACCAAGTAGCTGCGTGACTTTAGGCAAGTAACATCCCTTCTCTGGTCTTTATATTCCCTCAGTTTCCTCATCTGTAAAATGAAGGCTATTACCTAGAATACCTCTAAATCTCCCTCCAGTCCTAAAATGCTATGATTATATCAAATATAACAATGATGATGATGATGATGATGATAGCTAACACACAGCACTTTGAAAAGCATTTTACGAATATCTATTTGTTCCTCGAAACAAACCTGGGAGGTAGGTGCTATTATCATTCCCATTTTACAGATGAGGAAACAGAGGCACGGCAAGGTTACAGGACTTGAATCAAGCAGCTAGTGTCTGAGGCTAGATCTGAATTCAGATCTTCCTGAATCTAAGCCTAGCAGAGTTCTAGTCACTGCCCACCTAACTGCCTCTTGTATCTACCCCTTCTCCATTCCCACTGCCACAACATTCATGCAGACGCTATCACCTCAGATGGTCACAGGTTTAGAACTGAAAGGAACCATGAAAATTCACCTAAAAAAATCACTTCATTTTATAGACAAAGAAATTGGAGGCCAAGGAGGGGAAGGACTTCTCCAAGGTCGCAAAGATAATATCTGGACTATTATAACGATTTCCCTGCCTTCAAGTTTTGTCTCCCTCAATTCCTCTCAAAAAGCCATCAGATAGACCACTAAAAGTCATCTACTACTACTTCTTTAAAAAAAAATCATTATGTCACTCTCCTGCTCAAAAGTTCTCAGTGGCTCCCTATTTGACTAAAAAATCAAGTCTTTCATCTGGAGTTCAATAGCGTCCATGATCCCCAATTGTGCCTTAATGCTTGTTTGGTTTTCTAGGACTCCTCAGAATGAACATGTTTCTCTAGTCAAGCTGGTCTCATCAATGTCCTTACATATGCCAGGCTCATTCCTACTTCAATGCTTTCGTTTGTGCTGCTTATCTGATGTGATGTGGTGGGTGCAGCAATGGACTTTGGGTCAGGATTTGAACCCAGGTCTCTCCTACCTCAGACACTTGGCTTGGCTTCGCTGCCACATACAAGTCACTCAATCTCTAAGAACCTCAGTTTCCCATCTGTAAAATGGGCAACATAATACCTATAGCACCTACATTATAGGGCTACTGTGAGGATGCCTTGAAGTAACATAAGGCTTATGAAGAACTTTCATAAGGACAATATAAATGTTATTACCCACACTTAAGACCTCACTCCAACTCAAACCCACCCTTCTCCATGAAGCTTTCCCTGAGCACTCAAGTTTACAATGTTCTCTTGCCACTTTGGTCTCCCAAAGTGATTACAAGTAGGGCCTTACTGATGTAGCACTTGATTCTTCTCTGTGTATTTGTTACAGAAACATGAAAGATCAGAGTTGGAAGAGACACTTCAGGGTCCATGTCATCCAACCCTGACCATGGATTCTTTAAATGGGGTTTCTTGCTCATAAACTGTCTCATTCCTAGAAAAGAAATGTCCCCAACCTGGACCTGGGACTCAGTTGTCTCCCTAAATCGACTGTAAATTCCCAGAAGACAGGGCCTGTATTTTCTATTTATATTTTCAAAGACTCATAGATCTAGAGCTGAAAAAGACCTCAGAGGCCAAATAACCTCAACCTCTCATCTTATAGTTGAGGAAATTGAGACCCAAGGAGGTTAAGTGATTTGCCCAAAGACATATGTTAGAGGTGGTGTTTTAGTCCAGATGCTCTTACTCCAGAGCCAGCTTTCCTTCCACTGAGCACACTGCCTCAAGGGTGCCTGGGCCAAGGATGAATGTGTTAGATGCTCAGCATGGATTTTGTGATTAGCTAATTGATTTGCCCTTGGGGGGGGGTAAGGGGTACATAGTGGAAAGGAGGGTACACCCATAACCAATTGAGCCCCCAGGTAATGTGCCTAGACTCAAAAATGTGTCCCATCCAGTTCCAGCTACCTCCTCATTCTCATTCCTAGATAAGGCTGCTTCCACAGCCTTCACTATACCTGATCTTCATGCCACACAGCCCTAGAAGGGATGCCAGCTTGCGCCAGTCATTGCCGGTGATACTGTTTGGCTCCAACAGCATCTGCAGCTGCTCAAAGAGCTCTGGAGGCAGCCTGAGGGAAAAGACAGTAAGTAGTTGGGGGGAGGGGAGAGGGAATCTAGATCAAGTTGTTGGCTCCTCCGTAATTAGCATAGAACCTCTTCCCAACACTCCTGGGGAAGCTACAGGGTTGAAACAAGAACCTCAAATTGGCATCCTAGATGTTTCCCACCAATCTCTTGCCTCACCTGTTGCATGGGGCAGGTCGGGAGACTGGAGGTGGCACTGCCCAGCTTTCCTCCTCTGATGCCTGGAACCTTAGGATTTCCATGTACTTGGTCTCCAAGCCCTGAGTCAGGAGAGGAATATAAAACATGGGGAAACAGAGAACAGGGCTCAGAAATCCTGACAAAGGAATCCTGAGGAGAGGATTCTGGAAAGATGGCAGACTAGGTCAGAAAATTCCAAGCTCTCCAGATTTCCCCTACAAACAAGATGAAATAGTACCTCAGGGCAAACACAGAGCACTAAAAATAAACAAGATTTGGGGCAGAACAGTGGTCCTCCTGGAATAATCACAGAAGATCTGAAGAAAAATCCCAGGATTGAGGTTTGGTCCCTGTGAAGAGTAAACACCTCCAGATTAGTTCCACTGAAACAAGTGGTGAGGCCTGGGGCTAGCTGGGCTGGGAGGTGGCCTCAGGCCCAGCCAAAGGAACTTTCAACTCCAGGACAATGTGGGGAGTTGGGTGTCTCAGCCAGGGAAGATTGAGGGAATGAGGGGAGGAATGCTAGCACCAGCTGTGCCTTGGAGACACAGCCCTGGGTGAGAAGGAACCAGCACACACCCAGTGAGTGCGGAAGCAGTGGGGTGTGCTGGCTGTGGGCACTTATAGGAGGGCAGAATTCTTGGTTTGGGTTCTAAGCCAGAGAGGAGAACTGAAGAAGGATTTGAGGCCAGAGGCACCATACCCCATACTCCAGGAGTGGGTTTTGTCTTCAGAGGAAGGTACTGAAGTTAAAAAAAAAAAAAAGCTTCTCCTACTCTAAAAAATAACATTAAATGGTCACCTGCCCAAAAAGAATTCATAGAAGAACTTTAAAAAGAATTTAAAAATCAAATGAGAGAGATTCAGAAAAATTTAAAAAAAGAAGAATCCAAGAAAAACAGGGGTATTATGAAAAGAAAGTCAACCAAGTGGAAAAGGAGATCCAGAATTTAAGGAAGAAAATGACTCCTTGAAAATCAGAATTGGGCAAGAGAAAGCCATTGAAGTTCTAAAAGACCAAGAAATAATGAAAGAAAACATAAAGAGTGAAAAAATAGAAGAGAATGTGAAACATCTCATTAGAAAAACAACTGGACTAGCGGGAGCCAAGATGGTGGAGTAAGAAGTAAGTCACTCTCACTCTCCCTTATTGACCTCTGAAAGCCCAGAAAATATCACCCTAGGAAAAATCCTGGAATAACTGAGCCAGCAGAAAGACAGGGTGCGGCAGTCTTGTAGCCCAGAAAGCTTGGGGGATTAACAGGAAAGGTCCCTCTCTCTCTGGGGGAGCCTTTCCCATTAATCAAGGGGAAAGTCTGAGCCCCAGAGTGCTGGAACAGGCAAGCACCAACACCAGGACCACTCCAAGAACCTCAGCACAGGAAGGGGAACTGGTAAACACTAGCTCAGAAAAATATACACCAGCATTCTCCCGCAGCCAAACATTTGGGTGGACAGGCACCCTCCAGGGCCAAAATCCACACCCTTACCCCAAGAGCTCCACGCTTGCTGACCCCAGCTCAGCACCAGGTAAGCTGCCAGACCTCTACAGCCTCCAGCTGCCAGCACCTGAGGCCCCAGAACACAAAGCCAGTGTCCAGGTTCCGGGATCCTAGCACAAGAAGTGTGGCTCAGTGTCCCCTCTTCTCCAGCAGGAGAGCTCAACTTTAAAAGCCAGGAAGCAGGCAAACACCATGAGCAGAAAGCAGAAATGGACAATGACCATAGATTCTTATTATGGGGACAGAGAAGATTGAGATACAAATTCAGAAGAGGACAACATTGTCAATATACCCACATCCAAAACCTCAAAGGGGAATATGAACTAGTCTCAAGCCTAAAAAGCCTTCCCAAAAGAGCTCAAGAAGGATTTTTAAAGTCAAATAAGAGAGGTAGATGAAAAATTAGAAAAGGAAATGAGAGGTATGCAAGAGAGAGTCAATAGTTTGGAAAGGGAAGGATAAAAATTGACTATTGAAAACAAATCCTTAAAAAATTGAGGGGCACTCACATGACACAGTGGATAGAGCACCAGCCCTGAAGTCAGGAGGACCTGAGTTCAAATCTGGCCTCAGACCAAACACTTGACACTTACTAGCTGCATGCCCCTGGGCAAGTCACTTAACCCCAATTGCCTAAAAAAAAAAAAAGTACAATTGGTCAAATTGGGGGGGGGGAAGTGCACTGAAGAAATCAACTCCTTAAAAAGTAGAATTGACCAAATGGAAAAGGAGGTACAAAATCTAACAGAAGGAAATGATTTGTTAAAAATTAGAATTGGGCAAGCAGAAGCTAATCACTGTATGAGAGATCAAGAATCAGTCAAACAGAAACAAAAGAATGAACAAATAGAAGAAAATGGAAAACACCTCATTGGTAAAACAACTGACTTGTCCAGGAGAGACAATTTAAAAGTTATTGGTCTACCTCAAAACCATGATGAAAAAAGAGCCTGGACAGCAACTTTTAGGAAATCATTAAGAAAAACTGCCCCGAGAGTCCTAGAACCAGAAGGTAAAATAGTCATCGAAAGAATCCACCAATCATGTCCTGAAAGAGATCCCAAACTGAAAATGCCAAGGAATATAATAGCCAAATTCCAAAATTACCAAGTCAAAGAGAAAATATTGCAAGTAGCCAGAAACAAACACTTTAAATATCATGTAACCACAGTCAGGATTTCACAGGACCTTGCAGCATTACATGGAATATATTCCATAAGGCAAAGGAGCTTGAATTACAACCAAGGATCAACTACCCAGAAAAATTGAGCATAATCTTTCAGGGGAGGAGATGGCCATTCAACAAAATAGGGGACTTGCAAATCTTCCTGATGAAAATACCAGAGCTCAACAGAAAATTTGATCTTCAAATATGAGACTCAAAAGAGGCATAAAAAGGTAAACAGGACAGAAAGAAACAACATGTTATTAATAAGGGCAAACTGTTTACATCCCTACAAGGGAAGATGACACTTGTAATTCTTGAGAATTGTATTGCTATTATACCATTTAAAAAGGTTATACACAGACAGAGGGCATAGATATAAGTTGACTTTGATATGATGATAAAAAAATATATAATTAAGTGGTAAAAAGGGATTATTCTGGGAGAAGAGGAAAGGAGGAGGCAGACAAGGGTAAATTTCATCACATGAAAAGGCACAAAAACCTATTACAGTAGACAGGAAGAAGGCAGGGAGATGAGCATAGTTTGAACTTTACTCTCATCAGATTTGGATCAAAGAGGGAATAACATAATCAGTTAGGCATAGAAATCTAACTTACCCTATAGGAAGTAGGAGGGGAAAGGGGAAAGAAAAGGGAGGGAGTAGATAGAAGGAAGGGAAGTAGTAAGGATAAAGGGGAAGAAAAGGGAGGGGGCTGATAGAAGGGAGGGCAGACTGAGGGAGGCAGTGGTCGGAAGCAAAACTCTAGTGAGAAGGGAAAAGGAGAAAGGAGAGAGAATGGCATAAATGGGGGGGGAATAAGATGGAAGGAAAGACACAGATAGTAATCATAACTGTGAATGTGAATGGGATGAACTCTTCCATAAAACAGAAGCAGATAGCAGAGTAGATTAAAAATCGTAATCCTACAGTACATTGTTTAAAAATCTGGAGAGGAGGCAGTGAGGTGGTGCAGTAGATAGAGCACCGGCCCTGGAGTCAGGAAGACCCGAGTTCAAATCCTGCCTCAGACCAAACACTTGACACTTATTAGCTGTGTGACCCTGGGCAAGTCACTTAACCCCAACTGCCTAAAACTTTTAAAATAAATAAATAAATAAAGACCTGGACAGACTTATTCAAACTGATGCTGAGTGAAATGAGAAGAACCAGGAGAACATTGTACACATGTGGCATGACTGACTTTGATAGACTTAGCTCGTCTCCGCAATGCAAAGATCTAAGACAACTCCAAAAGACTCACAGTGGAAAATGCTATCCACATCCAGAGAAAGAATTTTGGAGTCAGAATGCAGATGGAAGCATACTATTTGCTCTCCTTTTGTTTTGTTGTTTTGTTTTGTTTCTTCTTTCTCGTGGTTCCTTCCATTAGTTCTAATTCTTTACATCATGTTTAATATGAATGTATAAGTACAGCCTATATCACATTGCATGTTGTCTTGGAGAGGGAGGGGGAGAAAATTTAAAACTCAGAATTTTATGAAAGTGAACGTTAAATACTAAAAATAAATTTAGAAAAAGAAAAACAACTGATCTGGAGAACAGATTAAGAAGAGAAAACACAAGAATAATAAGAACCTGCTGAAGCTGTACCTTGATGGAATTCCCATGCTCATCCATTCCCTTTCCCAGTCCTGGTGCCACTATGCCAAAAGAGGCAAGCAGCCCAGGACCTCTTCCCCTGTGCTCTCTTCTTCCTAGGAAAGTAGGGGGTATTTGGCAGGTGGGGTAGGGGAGGGTTCTTTGAGAGCCAGCCTCAAGTTTGTTCATTGCCCCTATAGAAAGTGAGAGGCAAAGACTGATTCATAGACTTTCAGATACCAAGGAAAGAAGCAAGTGGGAGCCAGTGAATGTCAGCCTTGGGGAAGGGAAGGGAATTCAAACTCCTTTATCAACTACACACACACACACACACACACACACACACACACACACACACATACCCCTCAATTCCCTGTCTCAAGGTCCTAGACTGAACTCAGGGGAATCCCTTCCATCTTTGCCTCCTTTTCCCTGGTAATTCCTATTTCCCACTCAGATCCAGATGAAACTCCTAGCTGAGGTCTTAAGCTATTTTAAAACACAGGGACTCATACCATTATACCTGATGGACATAGAGGCTCCTCAAAATGTGAGGCCCTAAACTACAGCTTGTTTAGCTTGGCCTAAAATCTAACCCTGCTCCCACTCACCTCATGTCTTCTGTTGAAACCCTACTCAGCATTTCTAATACCTACTACCAGTGTGTCTACCCAATCTCTTCATACTCTTTATTTTGAAGATGAGTGATATCTTCTCTTTGAATTAAAAAGTCAACCTGGAAAGGAAGTGTAATCCCACCCTATGGCTTGGCAGGGTAATTAAATGTTTTATAAATTCTCTTGCTGGTCTTCAGGGCTTGTGGACAAGAAATCATTAAAGGACTCTATCTCCATTTGCTTAATTATGTTAACAAAACCATATTCACTCTGTTCTCCCAAATCCCTTAGTCCCATAGGTTTCCCATTTCCTTTTCCCTGACAACACTGCTTCTTTGGTACTCACATTCTGGAAGGTGTGCATAGTGACGATAATTTCACTGGTCAGTGCTGCATTATCTTCGTACTCATCGGTTCCTAAGGGAGCACAGGAAGCAACAGGTGATGAAATGGATAGGGGCCAAAGTGGATGAATGAGGAGGAGGATAGTAGAAGATCCTATCTTCCTTACCCTCCCTACCCTCCTCTAGTCCTGCTTTTCAGCTCCTAGGAGGACTCAAGTTCTGAAGGGTTTCCTCTAGGGACCTGGGAACTAGAGAATCTGTGGGCCTGTCTATTTTTCCTCACTTACAAAGGTCCTGTTATATTTCTCTGCTGATACAATTGGGGCTCAAGGGCTTCAAGACACGCTACTGGAAATGATGAAGAAGGGAAAGGGATGGGCTTTTGGGTTACCTGCTTTTTTCTTGAAGCAAAAGGAGCGGAAGGGGCACTTTCCATGCCAAATGTGGAGGTAGGGTACCATCTGGCAACTGCTGTCATCCACATTTTCCCAGCCTGGGTTTGGGGGATGCAGAGGAAAGCAGGTCACTCTGTGGGCAAGGGTTGAGATGGGGAGGAGGGCATGTGTGCCTGTATGTGCGTGTGCACACACACACACACACACACACACACACACACACATGCACATCCCTCAGCTACTATCTATAGCTTCTTCAATCTATTCATAAGAAGAGTGAAAAAGACCAGGGATTCCTCGATCCTAACACCAACTCAATCCTTGGTTTAGAAAAGCATAGTGAGTCTCTCTCTAGAGAGAGAGAGAGAGAAATACATACACATACAGAGTCAGTTGACCCCTATATCCTTCTTTTCAGGCTGGTCCTTCCAAGTTCTTTTTCATCAAATTCAGGAGACATAATCAGGGAGAACAGCAGCAGGAAGAAACAGGCAAAATTAAGTGGCAAATAAGAAGAATGGTTGGTTGGCCTTTCTTGAAGCTACTACTTTCTAAGAATCAGAAATATATCCTGGAAATGAAGAACATGGAGTTTCCCATGGAGGGGGGGTTTAATGCCCCAAGATTAGATTTCCTTATAACAAAGCTCTTTTATCCCAGAAAGCAATATATGCTCATCTCTCTCCTGGACTCTCCAGGTCTCCTCCAGTGTCTACTCCTTTATCTCTATAGTCCCATCGTGAATAAGTCTCCCTACTACCACCCCACACTTAGTATCCACAATACCCTCAAAGGATCACAGAACTGAGAGGTTCCTTAATAATATAATATAACAATCTTAGTGATAATCTAATCTAGTCCCTTCATTTTATAGAGGGAACCTGAGAAATGTAAACTGACTTGCTCAAGGTCACTGTGATATTAAGTAACAGAGTCAGTATTAGAATCTTGGGCCCTTGACTCTGAATCCAGAACACTTTATACTATACTAGGGCTGCCTCTATTACTGGTTCTTTCTGTCTATGCTGCCCGGTTCTGTATCACTGCCCTCTTCTTTCTGTCCCACTTTACCTTCAGAGATGTACTTGAGTTTCAGACACTGGTCCCCTCGAGTCCCCATGAAATCAAAGAGTTGGCAGGGCCCACGGAGGCGCCCACCATAGGGCTCCTCATTGGTCATTGCCCACTGCAGGGCGCATGGTGTGTTGTTGAGGAAGTAGACACGCAGCTGTAGGTGTGACTGTCCTGGTACCAGGGCTGAGCAGAATACAGCTAGCTGCAACCACTTTCGGGCATCATATTCATTGGGAGCCTCCAGCACGCAGGTATAGAGACTAAAGAGGTAAGGGAAAAGATGGGCATATCTGTGTTGTTTGGATGGCAATAGCCAAAGGAGGGGAGATGAAGAGGAATGCTGGGAGTAGGTGAGGAAGAGGGTATCTGTAACAAAGGAGACTGGCAAAAGAACACAGGCAGGAGGTAACATATTTCAGACCCAGATCCAACTGGTGAAAGAGACAAGGAGATTGATGGAATTGTCTCTGGATCTGGAGTCCAGGAACATGGTTTGAGGGTCCATATTGGCCACTAAATTGCTGTGTGATCTTGGAAAGAAATTCATCCTGTTTCCTCTTCTGTAAAATGATGGGGCTAGACTAAATGATCTACCTCTAAGGTCATTTCCAGATCTAGCATTGTGTGCTAGAGTAATGGAGTCCTACCTACAGTGTCTGTGAAGGTTGGGACAGAATGGGAAGGAGGAAGTCAGGCCCTGAGGAGACCAAGGAGGAGGGAGTGTCAGGAAGGACAGTGCTGGAAAGGAGTGACTCATGAAAAGCTGGAAGTCAGTTCATCCATATGGGGCAGGGAGGGGCATGTGTACTCAGCTAGTTCCTCCAGAGAGGTGGAGAACAACACCACTATGTCACCGAGGAAAGAGGAAGAGAAGTAGGAACCAGAGAGAGAATAAGGCAGAAGAAAGGGGTGAGGAGGTAGATACTTCTGGACAGAAAGATGGAAAGATTAGAAACAGAGGAAAGGGGGCAGCTAGGTGGCGCAGTGGATAGAACACCGGCCCTGGATCCAAGAGGACCTGAGTTCAAATCCAGCCTCAGACACATAACACTAGCTGTGTGACCCTGGGCAAGTTATTTAACCCCATTGCCTAGCAAAAAAAAAAAACAGAGGAAAGTCATTTCTGGAAAAAAGACAGATAAGGATGACAGATGGCAGATGGGGGAGCACACAGGGAGTGATTGTGGACATAAATAGGCAAGAGCTGAATACATTAATCTATTTGATCATTATAGTCAACTGAAAAATCAGCATTGCTTTAAGGAATCAACACTGAATTATGAGTTGTTTTGTCTAACTGCAATAGTTCATTATGTTAACACAACATGGAAGTCACCAGGGAGTTAGTGTGATATAGCAACAATGAGTTTAGAGTCAGGAGAAACCGAGGTTCAGATCCCAACTCTGATACTTAACTGTACAACTACAGACAACTTGTTCAACCTTTCTGAGCTTCAGTTTCCTCATCTATAAAATGGGGATGATATCTATAGCATTCACCTCACAGGGATATTTGAGAACCATATGTGATAATGGGTGCTTTAAAGGGCTTTGCAAAACCTTAGAGCACAATATAAATGCTAGTTATATTTGTTAATAATAACCACAAGCACATATACATTCATTACATATTACATATAGATGCATATATATTATATCGATTTATATATTATATAGATGCACAAATTATATATTCTGGTTGTTGTCCATCATTCTCAAAGAGGACCAAAATGACATCGCTGTGTTGCAGTCAAGACGCAGTGTGTTTGACTGTGGCTGATCAGACCAATATAAGCTCAAAAGGCTCTACCACAAGTCAGACGCAAATAGTCCATATGAACTGTCTTTGAATTTGCACATCTCACGTTTTGTTTGAGCTACTAAAATTCTGCTTTGCTCATAGAGTACATCACCTTCTTTGATGCAGGCATGCCATGCTAGGCAGTCCTGTGTCAGTGCCTCCCATGTCTCACAACTGATTCCAAAGTTCTTCAGACAGACCTTGAGAGAATCTTTGTATTGCTTCTTCTGACCTTCCTGTGAGTGTTTGCTTCATGTGAGCTCTCCATAAAATAGTATTTTAGGCAAAGGTACTTTTGGCATTCAAACAACACGGCCAGCCCATAAGAGTTGCGCTCTCTGCTTGTTGAAGGTATCCAACAACCTCAAAGAAAATATCATGCTAAAAAGCATAGGGTAAGCACACAGTCCTGCTTCACTCCAGTGGGAAAGTACAAGAGCATTATCCATTCTCCAGAACCCGGGCAAGCACATCCTCATGAAATTAATGTACAATACTGATGAACTTCTCCAAGCAACCAAATTTTGCCATAATTTTCTATAAGCCCTCACAACTGACAGTATCAAAGGCCTTGGGCAGACTGATGAATGTTGTGTACAGGACTCTGTTCTGCTCCTGGCATTCCTGCTGGAGTTGTCCAGCAGCAAACACCATATCAACCACTCCTTGGCCCTTTCTGAAGCCACATTGTCTCTGATACATGACCATCTTCCAAGTGAAAGATTATCCTATTAAAAAGGACTCTGCAAGAATCTTGCCAGTAATGACTGAGAGACCCCACACATGATTGTCATAGGACAACCTATTTCCCTTTCCTTTATAGAGATGGACAATGGAGGCATCCTTGAACTCCTGGGGAATAACCTCCCCTTGCCAGTCAGCTTTTGTATGAGCAATGTATCCCCTGCCTTGTAAATCTCAGCTAGAATAGAATCATCATCAAGCACTTTGCCACACAAGAGGAGCTGAATGGCATTCAGACCCTCTTCTTCAGTTGAAAATTTGACTAGAGAGAAATGGACTCCAACTTGAGGTATACAGTCACTGACCTCAACATTGACTGATGACAGTCTGTTGAGAACACTATGGAAGTGTTCCGCCTACCTCTGCAGGATCTTGTCCTTATCACTAATCAATGTGGCTCCATCAGCACTGAGTACTTGAGATACACCATAGGTCTTTGGCCCAAAAATAGCCTTCAGGGCATCATAAAGGGCTTTGGATTGTTACTATCAGTGTAAAACTAAATTTCATCTGCCTTCTTACTAAGCTAAGAATTTTGCGTCTCTCTAAGCTTCTCTTGCACTTTACTTTTGATTGAACTGAATGCTGCCTTCTTAGAGATAGATGAACTATCCTGCTCATAAATCCTGTGGAGTTCTTGTTTTTCATTTAGCAACTTCTGAATTTCCCCATCATTTTCATCAAATCAATCTTGATGTTTGCAAGTATTCTAACCCAGATGAATAAATGCAGTTCTGCACACCAAATATCTGAAAGCTACCCACTCCTTTTCTACTCCACTGTTGCCAATTGCGTGTTGGCTCAGCTTTCCCTCCAAGTTAGCAACAAACTGTTCACACTCAGAGGAGAGCTCTAATCTGTTGACATTAAGTCTTGTGTTAGCCATCTTGCCTTGGGGCCACTGCTTTTGGTGAATGTGAATATTTAGCTTATGAGGATAAATCTATGATGAATCCATCACTCAGTGCCACACATTGCCTTCATCACTCTCACATCTTCTCTGCTTCATATCCTTACAACAATATAATCTATGAAATGCCAATGTTCATTGCGAGGGTGCATCCGGGAAATTTTATTACGTTTAGGCAAATGGAAGACAGTGTCAGTGATGAGAACATCATGAGATGCACAAGACTTCAGCAGTAAGTACCCTTTGCTGTTTCTGTTTCTGACTCCATTCTTCCCAAGGACTCTCTGCCATGTCTGATAGTCTGTGCTTACTCTGGCATTAAAGTTACCCAGAATTATAAGCTTGTCCTCTTTTGGCACATTGCTGATGTGGGTCTCCAGGTTTTCATAAAATTTTTCTTTGACCTCATCAGGGTTCATCATGGTGAGAACATATTCACTGATGATGGTGGCATGGCATTTTCCTACAAGGTACAATCACAAGCTTGTATGCCACCCAAAAGCTTGTTGACTAGATTAGTTTTGATTGCAAAACATATACCAGCTTCACAGCACTCCCCTTCACTGCAACCACTCCAGAAAAACATGTATCTATCTCCAACTTCAGTAAGCTGGCCTTCATTTGCTAGCCTTGTTTCACTCAGGGCTGCTATTTAGATGTGACATCTGCTGAGTTTTCCTGCAACAAAAGCTGCTCATCTTTCAGGTTAACTGGATTGCATGTTGTCCATAATATGTGTGCATATTCCATGTACTGAGAGTAAGTGGAATTATCTTCACAAAAGTTTCTGTACATTTGTTCTGTGTTTCAACTGTAGGGTGGGATCCCTGCCTGCTACAGCAGGCAGGTCAGGATTGGATAAAGCAGACAACTTTTAGGGCACCTTTTTTAGCCCTTTCCTTATGCCCAGAGGTAGGCAGCACAATTCTTTAAAAAAAAAAAAAGCTAGGGGGCAGCTAGGTGGCACAGTAGATAGAGCACCAGCTCTGGAGTCAGGAGAATCTGAGTTCAAATGTGGCCTCAGACACATAACGCTCACTAGCTGTGTGACCCTGGGCAAGTCACTTAACCCCAACTGGCTCACCAAAAAAAAAACAACAACAAAAAACAATGCTGCTCAGACCCCCAGGGAGCTGTCAAATCCCACTGCTGCTTCAGTCCAGTGAAAAGATGACCCTATGGCCTGGACTGCTTGTGTGCAAGGTTGTGACTACAGCTCCCAGTGTATCCGTACCTGCTACTTCATCACTTGCCTGTGACTTTGAGGTAGATAAAAATGGTAAAATGGTTCAGGTGATATCTTTTGACTTGTGCATAAATTGGATTTAAGTGAGGCAGAGACTGGTCTGCCTCACTCTCTCTTCCAGAGTCATGGAAATCCAGTGGCAAGACAAAAGTCAAGACAACTGGCAATGGCTCGGAATGCAGTAGATGACCTTGGTGTCTTTGATATCTAACCAGGCTCTAAGAGCTCCACAACGCCTGCTTCCACCACCTTCGTGGCTATTGGAACAAATCATTCTCATCTGCCCATTCCTCTGGGAGAAGTCTTCACATGCTTAGGGTAGACACCCCCCTAATACAACACCAGGTTTAAGGTTTGTCAGTTACCCTCAACCCGATTTAGCTCATGTGCCAAGTTTTCCAGTGTGTGGCTAATGCACATGCTATAGCTTGTTGGAGTCACAGGTGAGAGTTGGGTGAATCGGGTAGGCACCAAAGGTAGAAAGCAGCCCTGCAAAGGGCTTGGCAATCCTTACCCCATTATATATTACACATCATATAATATACATATATATGTATCAATAAAGGAGCTATATGAGAATCTATGTACATAATATACACATAAATTTTCATATATTTGCATATTATATATGATTCAGATATATTATATACAATACAATGGATCTATCTCATTGTTTATATATATATATATATATATATATATATATATAATATACACATACATACAGAGAGAGAGAGTGTGTAGAGGCTATATGAAAATATCTTGTTAATATGCATATGAAAGTTTTCTGAAAAAAAACTAATTTACCAAGGTGTCAGAAAATAAAGAAACTGGAAAATTAAAAAATAACAATTATTAATCTCATCCAGAGTGAACACATTATAACACTACCATTTCCTACCCCCTTAACACACACAGAGAGAGAAAATCTACCACTTCTCTCTGAGGTCAGAACTAAGAATGAGAAACTATTTCTATATACAAAATGCAGAACTCATGCTTCTGAATTAACGAATGAATGAATGTCTCTGTGTGTCTGGGTGTGCCTATGGGTACGTGTCAGGACTAATGAAGCTTTTTGCTCCCCCACATGTACTCTTTGATCCAGTGACACTGGCCTCCTGGCTCTTTCACAGACAAGACTGCATCTCTCAGAGGCTCCAAGCATTCTCTCTGGCTGTCCCGAATGCCTGGATTTCTCTCTATCCTCAGTTCCACCTACTAGCTTTTCTGGCTTCCTTTAAGTGTCAGCTACAATCCCAATTCCTACAGAAAGCCTTTCCCATCCCCTCTTAATTCTAGTGCCTTCCTTCTCTTAATTATTTCCTACTTATCCTGTAGATAGCTTGTTCGTGAATATTTGTTTGCTTGTTGTCTCCTCTGTCAGATTGCAAGTTCATTGAGGGCAAGAATGGTCTTTTGCCTCTTTTTGGATCCCCAGTGCTTAATGCAGTGCCTGGCACATAGTAGACTCTCAACAAATGTTTATTGACTGGTTGGTTGATTCTTATTAGTGAATAGATCTTTAAAAGTTCAAATTCTGAATCTATCAATAGTTGGTCCTAACCTCTCCCTTCTCCAGACTGATATACCAAGCATCTCAAAAGTCTTTCTGCAGTGTTAAGCTTAAATAGCTAAAAATAACACTAAGACTTTTGGGATAATCTGTATCGAGTAACACTGTCCCAATTGTTAGGGGGACAGTTGATTTAGCAGGGAGAGGGAGTGCAAGGAATAGATAAAGCAGATGACCACCCCTACCTGAAGTGGGAGAGGGGGATTCGACACTCATCTCTCGAAGTGTGAGCCCCAGGCTGTCCCAGGGGCTTCCAGTTCTTGTCATCGAGTAGGGCAGTGCTGCTGGAATAGATACAGGCATAGCTGGAGTTGTGAGCACAGTGTTTGAAAGTAAGAGTGCAGGGCTTCAGGAAGGAGGCTCCATGGGGGCTGCATGCCACTACAGGGCTCACCAAGGCCTGGCTACTCAAAAGTGACGGGGCATCAGTCAGGTCCCACACCAGGGTCAGGGACACTTGCTCCCGGCGTCCCAGAGCTACTGCCCCTAGGAAAAGGAAAGCACAGGGTAGAAGAGTCAGCAAGGGCAGAAGAGAAGGGCAAAGCTAAAGCTAGGTGAAATCAAGATGGGGCTTAGTTACACCAGGAGTAAGGCACTGCGGTGTCAGGGGTCATGCTGTCTGAGGGATGGAGAAGAGGGAGGTTTAACACATTGAAGGAAGGAACAGAAACAGGTGCTGAAGTCTTATAAAGGTGGGAGCAAGGAAAGAAAGAACAGAGGTAGTAGAAAGGAGACCCAACATTAAGAGGTCAGGCAGCAACAGTAGGAAAGCCTGGGTTCCTGTGTGCAGGAGGTAATAATAATAATAATAATAATGATAATAATAATAATAATAATAACTAGCATTTATAGAGAGCTTTAAAAGTTGCAACACTTTTTACAATTTTCTCATTTACAAATCTCATTTCATCCTCACAAAAACCTTGAGAGGCAAGTGTTATTATTATCTTTATTTTAGAGATGAGAAAACTGAGGCAAACAAAAGTTAAGTGACTTGCCCAAGGTCACACAGCTAGCAAATGTCTGAGGGTAGATTTAAACTCAGGAAGACCCTGGGAAGTGGATGCTATTATTATCCCCATTTTACAAACAAGGAAACTGAGGCACAGAGCTGTTAAGTGACTTACCCAAGGTCACACAGCTAGTAAGCATCTCTCATCCATTCCCATCCCCCCAATCCACCCAATTATCATTTTCATGCTGATGACTCTTAAATCTACTTATCCACCTTTAACCTCTCTCCACTCTCACATCTCCAACTGCCTACTAGACATCTCACGCCAGATGGCCCATAAACACCTTAAACTCAAAATATCCAAAGCTGAACTCGGTAGCTCTCTCCCTAACCCTCCCCCACCCCCATCCGAATTTCCTTATTACTGTCAAAGACACTACTATCCTCCCAGTCAACCAGGCTCACCACCTAGGTGTTGCCCTGAACCCCTAACTCTCTCTCACCCCACCTTATCCAGTCTGTTGCTAAGGGTTGCTGCTGAGCCACCTTCTCTCCTCTGACACTGCTATGACTTTATTGTAGGTCTTCATCAACTCACATCTTGACTATTTCTTATACCTGACACTCCCCCATGTACTCATTTATCCAGTGACACTGGTCTCTCCTTGCAGGAGGCAAGATGCTTAACCTGAAAGAGACCATATAGGTCACCTGTAGAAGTCTTATGGCCTAGTGGACAGAGTGCTGGAATTACAGTCAGTAAGATATGGATTCAAATCCCATCTCAGGGAGTTCTTAGCTCTGGTGCCTCTTGCAGGTCATTTAACCTCGGTTTGCCTCAGGTTTCCCATCTGTAAAATGGGATAGTAAAACCTCATGGAGTCATTTTGAGGCTCTAATGGGATCATGTCTGGACAGTGCTCTGAAAACTAAAGTACTATATAGATGCCAGTTGATATTATTATTATTATTATTATTATTATTATTATTATCAGTTCTCCATTTCAACCCTTCATTGTACAGAGGAGGAAACCAAGGCTTTAAAAATGGCCAAATGACATGCTCAAAGTCACACACCTGGTGAGAAGTAAAAGGACAACCTAGCCAGGGGTAGTAGTTAGTGTTGGAAGGTGCATAGAGGGAATGGGGTAGAAAGACAGCAAGGAGTATAATCCATTCCCAAGGTAGGTAGGAGGTAAGGTAAAAGCAAGAAGGGAAACCAGGAGAGGCAGAAAAAGGAGGGGGAGAAAGAACAGGGCAGAGCCAGTGTGCCCAGGTAGGCATGGGTCCCTTACCTGGTGGGATGAACAGAGAGATGCCCATGTCCTTGAGCAGCAGACAGCCCCCTTGGTGATCCACCTCACGCCATGCAAACACCAAGAGCTTGTTCATCAGCTGTCGGATGACAGTTCGGCCCTCAGTGGGCATGAGCAGCTCCTGGTAGAAGTTGGCCATCTCCGTCAGGGTGGCTGGTGGATGCTGCGTTGGGGCATCATCCTCTGGCGAGGAGAAGGGCTCAGGGACTGGCTCCTCCACATCCTGTGGGGCCTCTGACCTCTCTTGGTGCCTGCTTCTGGGGCAGCCCCAACAAAGGCACTGTACCAGCAGGAGCACAGTGCCACAGGTACCCCCACCAGCAACAGGAGCTGGAGGGGCAAGCTCTGCTGGAGGAAACTCCCAAGCAAATGCATCAGTGGCTGCTGGCTCTCCCGCACTCCTAGAGAGGCAAGGAGGTTGACAGGGGCCAAGGACCTGTTGGGAGAGACAACGGGTCAGTCCTAGACTCCAAGCAGCAGCATTTTCCCTCAGGATCTGGGCTTTGTGCCAATGGAGTAGGGATCAATTCACAGGATTACAGATTTAGACCTAGAGGGGCCCTGCAATCTACACCAACACTCTCTTATTGCAGATAAGAAAAATTAAGCCCAAGTTAGACTGATTTTTCCAGGGTCACACATGTAAGGTATATGACTACTTGATGAATTCACTTAAAATATTGCTTCTATTAGGTCCCAATACAATGTTTTGAACAAAGTATGCTATATAATTATGATGGAATACTGTTGTGCTATAAGTAATGGTGAAAGGGACTGTTTCTGAGAAGATTAGGAAGACTCATTTGAAGAGACACAGAGTGAAGTAAGCAAGGCCAGGGAAACAATTTTTCCTATCACAGCAATACTGTAGAAACAAACAATTTGGAAAGACTTAATAACTCGAATCAATACAATGACTAACCACGACTGTAAAAAGCCCACGATGACACCTGCTCCCCACCTCTTGACAGAGAAGTGATTGACTCAGAATGCAAAGTGAGATATATTTTTAGATATGGTCAGTGTAGGAATTTGTTTTGCTGAACTATGCATATGTGTTAGAAAAATTTTGTTTCTCTCCAATTAGGGGAGGGTAGAGAAGGGAGAGGTAAATAGGGTTTTGTTCATTTTTTAAAATTATTTTACTTTTTTAAGAATTGAAAAAATAGGGGGCAGCTAGATGGCGCAGTGGATAGAGCTCCAGCCTTGGAATCAGGAAAACCTGAGTTCAAATCTGGCCTCAGACACAGAACACTTACTAGCTGTGTGACCCTGGGCAAGCCACTTAATCTCATTGCCTAGCAAAAAAAAAAAAAGAAGAATTGAAAAAATAAAGAATTGGCCAAAAAAAATTGTTGAATGATGATTACTTCTGTGCTCAATAGGCAACCAATGAAGTCTAAACTTGTGTCTGTGGTTTTCCACCTCAGTTAACCAGTCTTACCTCCTGCTTTACCCCAATATGCACACTCTGCTCTGGCCAGAACAAGCCCCTTACAAGCCCCTCCCCCGTTCTCCACAGGTTCAGTGCTTTATATGCTGTTTCTCTGCTTTGGCTGGTGTTAAGGCAGCTGCTGGCAAAGTGGATACAGCAGGGGGCCTGGAGTCAGAAAGACCTGAGTTCAAATCTGACCTCAGATGCTTCCTCCCTGAGTGACTCTGGGCAAGTCACCTCACCTCTGTCTGCCTCAGTTTTCTCAACTGTAAAATGGGAATATAACAGCACCTACTGCCTAGGGTTTTTGTAAAGATCGAAATGAGATTTTTGTATAGGGCTTAGCCCAGTGCCTGGCACACAGTAGGCACTTAAAAATACCTGTTTCCTTCCTTGGTCCCACTCAGGCACACTTTCTAATCCCCTTCTACCCTAATCCCCCAGACCCCCCAATCTTTAAAAGCCCAGTTCAAATCTCAATTTCTTCATGAAGCTTTCCAGAATTACTTCCATCTCCAGTGATTTTTACTTCTAAGAATTCACATTACACACCACTTAGTATTTTGTTCTACATGTGCCTTCTATGTTTGTCCACCTTGTCTCCCAAGCTAGATTGCTAGATTTTTGTGCCTCTTAGTTTCTTTTCCATCTCCCATGGTATGGGAGTACACACTAGTACTCTACACTAGATGGCCGATTAGTCACCGGGCTAATTGATTGGCAGTGTGCAGAGAAATGCAGAGATACTGAAGGAAGCCTATCCCTCTCAGGATGCCCACCCTCCTTGTACAGGGCAGAGAAACAGAGATGTCTCCCCCTCTTTGCCTTCTGGAATGGCACAGTCCATACAGTACAACAGCTTGAGAACTCGAGACCAAGAATCTGGTGGAGGTTACCGGGAAACAGCCTCCTACAGCTCTAACCCTCCCACCCTATCTCATTTTATCAGTCCAGAGCTCTGGAATCTGCCCTTCCCCCACTCCCCCCAAACCACACCTTCTCACCCCTTCCAGCAGGCCCTATCTCTGGCCCCACCTAGATACAGGTTCCTAAGTCTTCTACCACAACAACTTAACTTCTTCCACAGTTCCCTCTCCCCATGGCCCATCATATATTGTTCTCCACTACCCAGACCTTTAGCCCTTTTCAAAAATCTTATATCTAACCCTGACAGCAGAGGGGCAGAATCTTTGTATTTCCTTTTTTTTTTCTTTAGCATTTTCTTTTTATTGTAAAAACAAATCCACTCATCTTGAGACATCTTAAAAACATGGCATATTTCCTTAAATATAAAAATGATTTTTAAAACAATTCAATTTTATTATTATAATATGTATTCTACAAGAACATGGTTTGGCTCTTCTCCTCTGGTATCCTGTAGACAGCATTTTTTATCTAAAATTGACTCTGACCACATTTTACCACAATGTGGTAAACTCAAATTAAGATAAAGTCACAACCACACCAAGCAACATCTCGTGTGCCATTCAAACAGCTTACCCTCTCTATATGAGAAGCTGAATCCCATTATATCTCTTCTTCACCTTTCCGTCTATTAGATTCTAGAACTTAGAACATGACCTTGCTCTGTGCATAAGGGAGTTCAATGCTGTGTCTTTATATATTAGAAAAATATGAAAGGCTAGCTTACATTAAACTTTGCTGGTTGCAAATACATGAGTATTTCAATAGAATGTCACATGGAGTTTTACCTTTAGGATGTATATGTATCTAATTTGACTAGCTTATATGAACTTGACTTTTTTTTTCCAACGGTAAAATATAGATCCTCCAATTTCCTACCTATGGTCAATTTTTGTTTTAACTCAGCATTGAAGCTTCAATGGGCTATGGTGTCATTTTAATAGTGCATTTTTTGAGAGTTTTTCATTCCCTGTTCACAGGCCATAATGATTGTACTGAAATGGTTTCTTTGAACAGAGAAAGTTCATGAATCTTAAAATTAACTTAGATAAATAATTCTGATTTTTCCCTTTCTCCTTTAGGAATCAGATTCTTCTTCTTCCTACTCCTCCTCCTCTTCTTCTTGAGCATGGTTTCTTGTGCTTAGCTGTAATTCAGTTTGATTGATGGAAGTTTCATTATCTACCTGCACCAAGATATTTTCTGGTTCCTCTGTTAGAGGTGAAGAATGGGTCATCCCTTCCCCTTCTTTGGAGCTAATAATTGATTGAAGGGCCAGCTCTTCAACTTTGAGCCGATTGAGCTGGTCGTGCAGCACCGCCTTCACTCGCAGCAGAGTCTCCTCCTCCTTGCAGAGCTCCTGCAGCCAGCTCAGCATGTTGCCTGCTTGAGGCCTTCACCGTGCCTTCCTCTCTCAGGCCGAATCTTTGTATTTCTAAAAGAGAAATGCTAAACACTCCTAGAGGACTTCTCTTCATTTCTCTCTAGGGAGACTTTAATGCATCATCATTAGTAATGTCCCACCTATCCCTGCTTTCTCCCACCCCCACCCCCACCCCTACTGCACTGGTCACTGGTGATCCAGATAGGAAGAAAGAGTGAGGGAAGCAAAAGAGGGAGGGGAACAAGAGCTTATTAAGAACCTATTATATGCCAGACACTGAGTTAAGTTGCTTTAAAATATTATCTCATTTGATCCTCACAGGAGTCAGGAAGGTACAATGGAAATAGCTCTGGCTTCGAAGACAGAGGTGGTGGGATCTAATCTTGCCATATCCAGTTACTACCTGTATGATAGTCCAGTTTATACCACATTATAATCCAGTTAAATGTATGAGTCATTTAACTTCTCCAGGCCTATGTTTCCTCATTCAAAAAATGAGGAGATTGAACTAGACAATCTCTAAAATTCCTTTCAGCTCTAAATCTAAGATCCTATTAAGGGGTACAAACAAGAGTGGAAGAAGGCATGGATCAGGAAAGACTACATGAACAAAGAGATATCTGAGATGGGCCTTGAAGGATGGGTATGATTTCAAGTGGCAGCTGTATCTCCCCCCCTTCTGTACCTCTCCTCCCAACTCAAATCCCCTTGTGTCAAAGGGTAAAGGAGGAGTTCATTCCAGGCATGGGGAGATGGACAGTATAAATGATAGGGTGTGGCCCAAGCCGAGGTCTTCACCCCTTGCCCCAAAGGGAATCTGGCTCCCCTTTTGTCTACAGGCCCCAGCCCCTCATCTCCCTTTGAAAGGCTTAGCCTACCTTTTAATCTCATTCAGATACCTTTCAGTTCCTTCATTATCTATTCCCATTGTCTAGTCAATCTCTTAGACATTCCAATCTCTGGGAATTCTCACCCAGACCCTTTTCCCAGACCATTTTTCCAGACCCTTCCCTAGTCACTTGAGTATGTAAGATCTACCCTGACCCTCATTCGGGGCTGAGAATCTCACGCTCAAAAGGCTGAGAACCTCTCATGCCCTCTCGTCTTTATGGGCGTCACCTGGCCCTAAGTGTTTTATCACTAATAAACTTTTCCTCTCATTGAAGAAGATTTGAGTTGAATTCTTTCAGACAGGGCCTGGTACCTCGATCTTGGGGTCCCAGCACCCCAAAACCCCTAGTCCTCTTCATAAAGATATGAAGAGGAGAGATAGAGGGTCTAGAGTAAGAATAAGAGTAAAACTAAGAAAATAATAAGAATAGCTAGTATTTATGTAGTTAGTTCTTTAAGGTTTGCAAAGTAAATAGACTCTCCTGAACTCTGTTTCACATTAAGATGCAGCTACTGACCTCCCTGGCTTCCTTTAAGTCCCAACTAAAATTGCACCTTCTACAGGAAGCCTTTTCTGATTCTCTTTCTCATTGACATACGCTGATTGCCTCCCTTCCAAACTACTTTGTACCAGATGTGCCAAAAATCTTGTGGCAATTTTAAGCTATTAAAGCTTAAATATCCACTGAGATTTTGGGGCCACCCAACATTTAACTACTTGATAAGTATTTGTTAACTTTATATTTGCGCAATGTGCATTTTTGTATTTACTTGTCTCCTCCATTAGAATGTAAGCTTGGGCAGGGAGGATGCAGTCAAGATGGCAAAGCTAGAGCCAGTATTTTCACCTATTTCTCCTAACATCATCTTCTCTCCCACCCCCCCCCCCCCCATTCCCAATAATCTAGATGCACAAAAATCAAATTCTGTTTGGGGAAAGCAAGAAAAAGCCACAATGGGTCATTTTCTCAGCCCAGTGCAGCTTAAGAAGATGTTAAGAGAAGCATTCAGACACTGGGGTGGGGGCTGGCCAGGGTTGGTTTTGGCCAGAGTGGGGGGCAATAGTGGCAAGAGGCCACAGCTGCAGAGGAAGTGGCAATGGCTGCGGCAACAGCAGTAGTGAGGAGCAGCCCAGTGCCCAGGCACAGAAGGGGACTGAAAACATGAGCAGAAAGAGATCCCAGGGTTCCCCTGTGCTAGCACTGGGCACATTTGGAAACTCTGTTCCCCTTGTCCCATTATGAGTCATAGTTCCAGGGTGAGGAGGAGTAGGCCAGATCACAAGGGCTTTATCTGTGTCAGGAACAAGGAAGAAGTTCCAGAACCATAGCTATATGGCTCTGAGCCCAAGAACAGAGTGGGGACTGAGTTCTAACCTTTATCCCTGAACATAAACCTGCAGAGGGATAAACCATGGCAGGAGACCAAAACAAAGGGGGAACCAGCATTTCAATCGAGTTAAACCTAGAAAACCTCTTGGCAGGCTAACTATGACTGAGTTTAGCAGCAGACTATGGAAATTCAACCACACAAAAGCCAACAGACCCAAACCGGGTCAGGAATTTTCAAAGCACAGACCAGAAGGGCAGTGAACAGATCTCTCCCATGGATCAGACCACTTTGGAAACACTGAAAAGTTACAGGCCCCCAGATTGAGCTGTGAAAGCAGAAGCAGAACATAAAAGACAGAAGTTCAGTCCAGACATTCCCCAAAGGGGTGAGCACAGTTCAACTCTAACATAAAGTCTGAAGCAAGAAATAGATTGAAAAAATGAACAAACAACAAAAAAAGAACTTAATCATAAAAAGCTAATACTGTGATGGGGAGCTGGACACAAACTCAGAAAATAATGACTTGAAAGCATCTACAAACAAAGTCTTGAAGAAAAATACAGATTCCTAGAAGAATTAAAGAATTTTTTTAAAGTAAAAAAAAAAGATTTAAAAATCAAATAGGAGAAGTAAAAGATAAGTTGGGAAAAGAAATGTAAGTCACGCCTAAAAAATTGCAAGTTTTAACAGCTGGTAAAAGAGATACCAAAAAACACTAAAGAAAATGCCTCAAAAATAAAAATTGGCCAAATGGTGAAAAGAGGTACAAAACCTCAACGAAGAAAATAATTTATTAAAAATTAGAACCAAATGGAAGCTAATGCTTCCATGAGACAACAACAACAACAACAAATAAAACAAAGTCAAAAGACTAAAAAAAAAATGGAATATATGAAATATCTTAAAGAAAAATAATTGACCTAGAAAATAGGTTCATGAGAGATAATTTTTGTTTGTCTTCATTTGTGGTTTTGGGGTTTTTTTGAGGTAATCAAGGTTAAGTGACTTTCCCAGGGTCACATAGATAATAAGTGTCTGAGACTAGATTTGAACTCTGGTATTCCTGACTCCAGGACCAATGCTCTTTCCACTACACCACCTAGCTGCCTCTAACAGAAATAATTTAAGAACTATTGGACTGTCCTGAAAGCCATGATCGAAAAAAAAAAAAAAAGACCATATCCAAAAGAGTCATATCAAATATATTTCAAGAAATTACAAAGAAAAATTGCCCAGATAGCTTAGAAACAGAAAGCAAAGTAGAAATTGAAAGAATCTATCAGTTGTTTCCTGAAAAAGATCCCAAAATTAAAATTCACGGGAATATTATAGCCCAAATCCAAAGCTTACAGGTAAAGGAGAAAATACTATAAGTAGTCAGAAATATATATTCAAATATCATGGAACCACAGTCAGAATCACACAAAATCTAGCAGCTACCACTATAAAGAAGCAGAGGGCTTGTAATGTGATATTCTACACATACAGCAAAGGATTTAGGATTACAACCCAAAACAAGCTACCTAGCAAAACTGACTATAATCCTATAGGGTAGAAAAAATTAACATTTGATGAAACGGAGGACTGTCAAAATTCCTGATAAGAAGAACAGAGATGACTAGAAAATTGACATTCCAACACAACAATAAAAAGAAGCATAAAAAGGTAAACATGAATGAGAAATCATAAGGACTTAGGATGTAAACAGAAGTTTTCAGAAGAAGAAATCAAAGCTATCTATAGTCATATTTTTTAAATGCTCTAAATCACTATTGATTAGACAAAGGCAAATTAAAACAACTGAGAGGTATCACTTCACACCTATCAGAAAGGAGAAATGCTAGAGAGGTTGAGGGGAAAATAAGTACATTAATGAATTATTGGTAGAGTAGTGAGCTGGTCTAACCATTCTGGGAAATAGTTTGGAACTAGGCCCAAAGGGCTATAAAACTGTGCATGACCTTTGACTTCTCCAGCACCACAATGTGAAAACACTGATTCTGTGACACTCAGGTTTCCTTATAGTCCAACTCTCACAGCCATACATTGCTACTGGGAAAAACCATAGCTTTGACTATATGGACCATTGCCAGCAAGGTGATGACTCTGCTTTTTAGCATGCTGTCCAGATTTGGCATAGCCTTCCTTCCAAGGAGCAAATCTCTCTTCATTTCATGACTGCAGTTGCTGTCTACAGTGATCATTGAGCCCAAGAATATAAAATTCAACAGTGCTTCCATTTCTTCTCCTTCTATTTGCCAGGAAGTGATTGGACCAGTTGTGAAGATCTTAGTTGTTATGTTTTGTTTTATTTTCTTTTGTCTTGTTTTGTTTTTGGTGCTAAGCTTCAAGCCAGCTTCTATATTCTCCTCTTTCACCCTTATCAAGAGGCTTCTTAATTCTTCATTTTCTGCATATCTGAGATGATTGCTATTTCTCCTGGCAACCTTAATTCTAACTTTTGATTCATCCAGCCTGGCATTTTGCAGGATGTGCTCTGCATATAAGTTAAATAAATAAGGCAACAATATGCAGCTTTGTCATACTCCTTTCCCAATCTTAAACCAATCAGTTGTTCATGTTTGGTTCTAACTGTGGCTTCTTGGCCCACACACAGGTTCCTCAGGAGACAAGTAAGATAATCTGGTACTCCCATCTCTTTGAGGACTTGCCACATCTTGTTGTGATCCACACCGTCAAAAGCTTTAGTGTAGTCATTGAAGCAGAAATAGATGTTTATTTGTTTTTTCTGAAACTCCCTCGATTTCTCTATAATCCAGTGAACACTGGCAATGTTGGCAATTCTCTGCCTCTTTGAAAACCATCCTGCTCTTCTGATAATTCTCAGTTCACATAATGCTGAAGCCTAGCTTGTGGAATCTGAAGGATAACCTTGCTGGCAGATGAAATGAGAGCAATTGTTCAGTAATCTGAACATTCTTTGGCATTGTTCTTCTTTAGGATTGGGATGTAAACTGATCTTTTCTAGTCCCGTGGCCGCTTGAGTTTTCCAAATTTGCTGGCATATTGAGTGTGGCACTATAACAGCATTATAGTTTAGGGTTTTAAACAGCTCAGCTGGAATTCTATCACCTCCACTAGCCTAATTGTTAGCAATGCTTCTTAAGGCCCATTTAACTTCATTCTCTAGGATATCTGGCTCTTGATCAGTAACCACACCATCATGGTTATCAATGATGTTAACATCTCTCTTGTACAGTTCTGTATATTTTTGCTACCTCTTCTTAATCAATACTATTTCTGTTCAGTCCCTACTATTTTTGTCTTTTTCATGTCCATTTTTTGCATTAAAAATTCCCTTGATATTTCCAATTTTCTTGAAGAGATCTCTTATCTTTCCCAATCTAGTGTTTTCTTTCATTTCTTTGCTTTGCTCATTTAGGAAAGCCTTTTTATTTTTCCTTTCTAGTCTCTGGAACTGGGCATTCAGTTGAGTATATCTTTCCTTTTCTCTTTTACCTTTTTCTTTCCTTCTTTCCTCAGCTTTGTAAAGCTTCATCAGACAGCCATTTCGCTTTCTTGATCTTTTTCTTTGGAATGTTTTACTGTTGTTGCTGCTGCTGCTGCTATGGCTTCCTGTACAATATTGCAATCCTCTGTCCATAGTTCTTCAGGTACTCTGTCAGATGTAATCCTTTAAATCTATTCACCACTTCTACTTCATATTGATAAGGGATGTATTTAGGTCATATCTATATGACCTGATAGTTTTCCCTACTTTCTTCAATTTAAGTATGAATTTTGCAATAAGAAGCTCATGATCTGAGCTACAGTGGGCTCCAGGTCTTGTTCGAACTGACTGTATAGAGCTCATAGTAAGTACAATAAACAAATGCTTGTTAATTCACATGCTTGTTAATTCACATGCTTGTTAATTCTTTTTCCTATTTATTGGCCCCGAATAAATGGCACTTCTACTTGGAGGGGCTCTAATTCTGAATCTTCTTCCCACTCTTTCTTCTTCTTGCACTCCAGACCACTCTCCATGGTGCTGAGTGCTGGTTTTCTCATGGCCCTTGAATCAGTGAGCAGGGAGGAGCACTAGGCTGACTTTTTGTTTCTGCCACTTTGCCACTCTCATTCAGCAATCTCTCCTTTGGAAGTTCACTCCATCCATCTTTATCATTCAGTCCAACTCCTTGTCACAGTCATCTACCATCCTCTCTAGGTCCCTCTTCCCTTCTTTCTTAGGGAATTCAGTACCTTGCTCTTGGTCTTCCTTGCCTTCATTCTCAGGACTTTAATATGCACGTTGATGTGTCCTCAATCACCCTGGTCTCCTAGTTCAATTAACATTCTAAGTTCTCATGACTTCTTTTGCTTGGTCTCAGTCATACATAGATATAATTATAATAAATAATAGCCCATTAAAGTTTTGTAAAGTACTTTGTAAATATTATCTCATTGGATCCTCATGACAACTTTGTGAGGGAAATGCTGTTATTCTCTCCATTTTACATAAGAGGAAACTGAGGCAGACTTGCCCAGGGTTGTATAGCTTATAAGTGCCTGAGGCTAGATTTGAATCCTAGTCTTCCTGATTCCAGGTTGCATTCTATCCACTGGGCCATCTAGCTGCCTCTGACCAGTACCTATAACTTTTCTACTTTTGCAATTTTAATATTTGAAATTTCTGCCTCAGACTTCTGCCTCTATCTATATTACAGCCTCACTACATGATGGAATAGGTGGCATTCCATATATTTAGGAAGAGCTTGTGTCTTTTAGCTCTTCCTCTGCCTCCTTTTTCCCAAATCTATCCTTCACCCTCAAGTAACCTCAAGTCCTTCATCTGTCCACATTCTACAAGTCCATCACCCTTGGTCTGGCCTCTGTTCCCTCCCTTCCCAATCTTAGCCCTAGGGTCAACCAGTTCTGTCACATTATCAACTTAATTACTTTTGATTCCATTGATCTCCTGTCCTATTGCCAATCATACCTTAACTAAACTCAACCTGCCCCCATCCATCTTATCCTCTTCTATTCAAATGCTGCTGGAGCCAGTAAAAATGTTTGCTACCTAATCTCAACTAGGCCTTCACTTCCGCACACAATTGTTTTATTCTTTCCCATTGACTCTCTATCACACTTTCTCTACTTATTTCAAACATTTTCCTCAATGTGCAAAACTATTTACCCAACCACTCACCAATCACCCTGCTTCAAGTTAAGGACCTTGCCTCCAATCTTACTGGGGGGAAAAAGGTCATCTATCACAAGGTCTCTCTTTCCTCCTGTGCCATACATCAAAATCCCCCTTCATCATCACCTCCTCACACCCTTTCTTTTCTTCTTTGTTCCAGTTTCTGATGAAGAAGTGGACCTTTTCCCTGACAAGATTAACTCCTTTACCTGTGCTCTTCCAATAGTTATTCCCCTTGGCCATTCTTTTATATTCAATCTCTCTCTTTCCACTGGCTTCTTCTCTGTCACCCACAAACAATCCCAGGACTTCCATACCATAAAAAAAAAAAAGCTTTCCCTTGACCTTGACATACTCTGAAGTTATTGTCCTATAAACCTTTTTCTTTTTTACATCGAAATTCTTCCTCCATGCCTGGAATGCCCTCCCTCTTTATCACTACCTGTTTGCTTCCCTGGCTTCCTTCAAAGGTACTAGCTAAAATCTCACCTTCTATAGGAAGCCATTTCTGGTCCCTCTTAATTCCAGTGCATTCCTTCTCTTCAGTAATTTCAATTTTTCCAGTACCTAGTTTGTCTGTACATAATTGTTTGCATGTTGTCTTCCCCATTAGACTGAACTCTTAAAAAGCAAAGACAGCCTTTGGACATTGTCCCCAGTGTTTAGCACAGTGCCTGCCACATAGTAGGTACTTAAGTACTTGTTGACTTACCTGTCACTCTTTTACAGTTTCACGTCCAACCCCATATCTCAACTTAAAGTGTTCTCACCAAGGTTACAAATCATTTTTTAACAGCTAAATCCAATAGCTATTTCTCAGCTTTCATTATAGACTGCAGCTTTTAAAGCTTCCAACAGCTCCAATCTCCTGGATACTCATTCCTCCCTTGGAACACTGCTCTTTCTTGGTTCTCCTCCCAACCTACCTGGCCATTCCATCTCATCTTCTTTTGCTGGAGTAGCATCCTTCTTCCAAACACTAAATATGACAACATCTCAAGGCCTGTCTTAGACTCCTTATTCATCAATTCCTATACTCTCCTCCTTGGTAATCTCATTGGCTCCCACAGATTCAACAACTGACTCTTTGCCAATGACCCCCAAACCTATATTTTCCAGTCCCAATCTTAAATATATATATATATACACATGAAACTTAACACGTACAAAATAAAGATCATTTTTTGCCCCTAAGCCACCCTTCCTCCAATTTCAGGGAGTGGGGGTGGGGAAGGTGCAGGAAAGGTGGGAAATACCTTTATTCTAGTCACTTAGGTTCACAAAGTTACATCCTTAGCTCTTCTCTCTCCCTCTTTCTCCATACCCAGTCAGTCAATAAGTCTCATAAATTCTACCTCTGCAACATCTCTTACAGGGATCCCTTTTTCTCCACACATACAGACACTACCTTAATTCAGATTCTCATCACCTTTCATCTGGACTTCATTCACTTCCTAATTGGTTTCTTTGCTTTCAATCTCTCCTCCCTTCCAATCTATTCTCCTCCAAATTGATAGTTCAGCAACATAGATCTGACTATGTCACTTCCCCACCAACTCAGAAATCATCAATGGCTCTCTATTGTCACCAATATATAGCTTCCTTTAGAGCAGGGCTTCTTAAACTTTTTCCACTTACAATCCCTTTTTGCCTGAGAAATTTTTATGCAAACCTAGGTATATGAAATAGGTATACAAACTTACTGATAATAAGTTATAAAGAATTTTTTAAAAAACCAATTCCTTGGTATACATATAATTTTACCATTTATTAAAGACTAAAGCAAATTTACATACTAATGAGATGGATGTGCTTGTTTATTTTTACATAAAGAATTAAATTCTGGTGGAACATTACTGAAAGACATAGAGCATCTTCAATGTTTTTCAGAGTTGATCAATATTTTGATCTTATAATCATCAATGCTGAGAATGCTACTTTGCATAAATATGTAGTACAAAATGGCAAAAGTATGTTTAGGGCCATTTCAGAAATTGTTGAAAATTCTGTCCTAATCCCAAGCCAATATTCATTTAACAATTTTGTATGTACAGTAAAAACACTGCAATTTATAACATACAATCATCTCGAATCTGAGCTGAGGTGTTTCTGGCAGCATTTGCTGGTGTTGCATGGTGTGATGGCATGTGCAGCGCGAAGTGTGCGTGTTGTGTGGTCAGAACTGAGACTGCAGTGAAGTTGTGTGATGCAACACAAGCAAGCGCTGCCAAAAATATCTCAGATTCATTGTACATTTGATTTTGAATCAATTTTTGGTCGTTGCACGTTCAGAAACCTTTTACCGTTGCCAAATTTTTCATGACCCAGACATTCAGTCCCCACAGTGTAAGAAGCACTGCTTTAGAACACAGTTTAGGTACCACTTCCTACATGAAACTTTTCTGATTCCCACAATGGTTAGTAAGTAAGAAAAGTAAGAATTTTCTCCCTCTTGAAATTACTTTGTATTTAATTATCTGTCTAAACTACTCTTCCTCCTTAAGGATAACATGTGCTCCTTAAAGGCAGAATTTGTCATTTTTATCTTTGCATCCCTATCAAGTAAAGTATATTATACATAATAGGAACTTAATATATGTCCATTGAATTGAGACATGGAGAAATAAATGAAGAAAGGGCTTCTAGGCCAAAGAAAGTGTGGGTGGTAGGGACGTTAGCGAGTCTCCAAGAATTCTCTTCCTCATCCTGAGCCTCTCTAAGAAAAACAAAGACCTTAGAAACATAAATAGAAATACATGTGTGTGTATTTTAAAAAAACATAAATATTAAATGGAATTAATTAACAAAATAAAAGAGGAAGGACTCCTTAGCTCTATGGTTGAGGGCACCCTCATCTCTTCCATATCATCAGCAAAGGGCCAGTGACATACAGTAGGCTAGGGTTTAGTTTGAAGAAGGAAAGCACATGTGGTCTGTTCTTTTTCTGCTACAGCAAACTTCCTGGGGCTTCGCAAGATCAGAGTCCAAATCCCCTTTATACCATGAGACTGCTAAAGGGATATGTAGGCATTATTCGAGGGAGTGTCCTCTTTTGCTATCAGCCCTTAGATAAATAGGGCCTCTTGTCAGAGTGATGATACAAGTTTTGAGTCAGGAAATTGGAGTTTGAATCTTGATCCCTGCTACTTAGACCTGTGAGATATTGGGCAAATCACTTCCCCTCCTAATCTTCACTTTCTTCATATATAAAATGACAGGGTTGGACTACTATCAGGGTTGGTTTCTAAAGCAATGACCCTGAGATTCTCCACCAAGAATCTCCTCTCCTCCTTAAAATAAAGCACCTGTATGGAGGTAGAAGTCATCCCATCTATTCCCCCTTCATCTTAGTCCAGACATTTTAAGGATGGAGACATCCCCCTGACCACCGCCATCTACAAAAGCTCTTTCCCTCACTCCCTCCTCATTTCGATCTTTGAGAATTTACTTAGCTCCAACTAAATGTGGAGTCTTTAGATCTGGAGGAAAACCTCTGGTCTGAGAATGCCCAAACAACCAAAACCCATTTTGTATCCTTTCCTGTTCTCACTCAGACTCAGAGGTCCAAACCCTACAACTCAATCTGAGTTGCAAATTCTACCCATCCTCACTCCCCAAGCTGAAGACGGATTTGAATTTTCCTACCACTTTTTACACAGCCTCTCCTCCCTAGCCACGGTGGCCTAATAAACAGAGTCAGTCTCAAAGCCAGAAAGACCTGAGTTCAAGTCCTGATGTGTGAACCCTGGATATGTGAACCTCCCAGTGCTCTAAGCAACTCTCTAAGGGTATTAGTAGCTCAGGTGCTAGCCTGCATCATAGAAGGAGCTTCCTTACTTAGAAGTTTGATATAATCAAAGAAATCCCAGATCCAGTCCTTATCCCTTTCTCACCTCCCACAGCAACTTGACCTTGGAAGTCTCTCCAGGCCTTCCCCATCATTCTTCCCCAATTAGGAGCTCCTGCTGAGTAGACAACCCCTAATCCAGGGTTGTAGCCCTGCCTTAGAAAAAGTGTCTGTTCTGTAAGATGTCAAAATAATCCCTGGTATCCTGCATATTGTCCGTGAACACTTTACA
Source organism: Phascolarctos cinereus (assembly GCF_003287225.1). Lineage (NCBI taxonomy): Eukaryota > Metazoa > Chordata > Mammalia > Diprotodontia > Phascolarctidae > Phascolarctos > Phascolarctos cinereus. The sequence goes on along the minus strand of NW_027555958.1, from coordinate 233,683,094 downwards.
GAATAGAAATTTGTGGTCAAAATGTATAGATATGTGCCTAGACTCTACCTACCACCCCAGTCCCAACCCAGCCTCTTTCAGTCTTTGTTCCTCTCCCCTCTGGGTCAGACCAATATTGGTCCCTCTAGTCACCTGCTGCCTTGTTGAGCTCATCTCCTATAATGATTGGCCACATATGCCCCAAGCCCACACTTACCTAATTATTCTGAAGACCTGAGTTCACCTGGGTATCCAAGGAGTCAAAGCAAAGCAGTAGCTACAAGAAAAGTAAGAACGGAATGAGGGAGGGAAGTGGAATCTAGACAGAGGGTGTGGCCTGAGGCTTCCTGGCATAGTCAGTCTCAGGATACTCCTCCATACCCTCTAAAAAGGAAAGTGGGAGCAAGTCTTGAGGTGTGTTTTTTGTTTGTTTGTTTGTTTAGGGAAAAGGACAGTCTCAGTTCAGTGAACGTTCAAGCAGGAAGACTCTGGGGATAGCCGGGGATGCCAGAAACCCGGGATCTTGCCTGTCCACATAATCTTGGAGGGGTCGGGTGTTTGGGGGAGGGAGGGGGAAGGAGGAAGGAGAAATCTGCTCAGGTGAATTAGCTAAAAACCTTGCCCTTCTACCCCCTCTAGTGGTCCATGATTGAATAATAGCCTTGCACGGATCTCCCTGACTGCTGACAATCCAAGATGACAGAGGCAAAACCCATGATCATGTAGAAGCAGCTTACATCCTTTTACAACTTTTGAGATTGGGAGGGTACAGAATAACTGGGATGTTCACATACCTTGATCTCCTAGGGTTGGGCTCAGCTTGTAGAGGTAATGGAATCTCAGAGCCAGAAGGGACCTTTGAGATGTTCAGTATAATTTCCCCTTTTCATAGATGAAAACACTAAGGAAGGAAACAAGCTTTCATTAAGTACTTACTATGTGTCAGACACTGCTCTAAGCTCTTTACGAATATAGTCTGATTTTATCCTCACACAAACCCTGAGAGATTTGGGTGTTACCATTAGCCCCCTTTCATAGCTGAGGAAACTGAGACAAACAAGAGGTTCCATGACTTGCCCAAGGTCACATGGTTAGTAGTATGAGGCCAAATTTGAATTCAAGTCTTCTAGACTCCAGGCCTAGTGCTCTCTTCATTGTGCCCACCATGCTGCCTCAAACCCAGAGAGATCAATCAACTTGCTTAAATCCCCATAGATGTGTCTGTGTTCAAGCTAGGATTTGGGCCCACATCTTCTGATTCTAAATCCATTGCTCTTTTCACTGCACCACTGGTCCTCGCCTTCCGGCTGGATTCTAATTCAGGGGTCTCTATGAACCTTCTCAGTCCCCCAGCTGTCATTCCCCCTTAGGAAGGAAATTACTCTTCCTCTTCTAGTCTCAGTTAATAATTCTTTTACCTTCTGACACACCTGCCAGGCTGTCTCACTCCCCTCTTCTCCCCTGCTGCCCTCCCCCAAACCCAACCCAGAGTAAGAGCAGAAGGTCATAATATACTCCCCACCCCCAAATACAGAGGAAACCCTGAAGGATGAGGAGAAGGCGTTAGTGAGGGCAAACCTTAGAGAGTTGGCTGGGGGGGTGAGAGAATCAAGAGAACAAGGTGACTTGGGGCTAGGATGGAGGAAGATGTTAACCCTTGGGGCTATAGAGCTCTCTGCTTCAGTCGGTCACCAGGTGGGCTTCCTTCCTCTCTCACTGAACTCCTTGTCATTAGGGAAAAACTCATCACATTAACAAGCAGTGTAGGATCTGTCTACCTGGATGGGTTGGTTCAGTTTAAAAAGTAGAGTTAAAAATAACTGCTTCTCTCTCTATTTGTTTCATGTACTACAAAGCAGTCCCAATCTTGGAACTTTCTTAATTTTTATACCTTGTCAGTCTGATATCATTTCCACCTACAGGAATGCTACTGGGGCTAACTGTGATCAGAGAGTGACAGAGCCTTGCCTGGGGACACGAAACTCAGGAGCAGTGGAGCCAGAAATGGGCAACACCTGAGAGCTTCTAGAAGGCTCTCCTGTTCTTCCATAAGATAGCTCTCTAAAGAGAATGGCATGGACAGCAGGGGAGAGTCAAGAAGGTTTAAGAAAATCTGAGTGAGGGGAGATTGAAAAGATTAGCTCAAAGAATGAAAGTGACTAACAATTCAGGCACCTCCTCAGTGGTACCTCCTATGGCTACTTGTCACCACCCTAGACATCTGGGAAGAGAAGGTAGTGAGCCCCACCCTACCTCCTCACACCCCATCTTCTCTGCTTCCCCAAACATGGCTCATCAGGCATAGAGTGAAGGAAGTCAACCGACTGAGGTAAGAAGAAGAGGGCATATTCTATATGGAGGTGGGGGCAAGGGTGGGGAGAATGAGAATGAGACAGAGAGAAAAAGATGTGGCCACAGAGTACTCTTTTAGGGTAGACATAAAGAAAGAGGTGCAGACTATAAGACTATTAGTGTCAGGCATCCAGAAAGGTAATAATAGTAGTAACTCACATTTACAAAGCACTTTAATCCTATTAGAGTGTGTGTGAGCTTTTGGAGGGAGGGGACTGTCTTTTGCCTTTCTTTGTATTTCTAGGGCTTAGCACAGTGCCTGGCACAGGGTAGGTGCTGAATAAACAAACTCTTGCTGACTGGCTTTAAGGTTTGCAAAGCACTTTACCTATGTTATCTTATTTGGTCCTCAAAAAAAACTTGTAAAGTAAGGGCTGTTACTATCTTCAATTTACAGATGAGGAAACTAGTAAATAGACAAAAACAAGCAGAAAGGGACCCACTAAAAAGAATAGGCCAGTCACACCAGGAGATCCTTGAAACCAATTAAGTTTAGACCTAGTTAGGGGGAACTGTGTGTGAGTTTGCTGAGTTAATTCAATTTCAATCATCAGGAGCAAGAACATATGTGAGGGTAGGGTGAGACTGAGGGGCTGGGCTAGGGGATTCTGAATGATCTTGAACATGCACATTTCATGCAGATTAGCACAAATACTAGTGTGGACCTGCAGTCCAGAAGACTTGTGTTTGAATCTTCATCATACACTTACTAGCCATGTGACCTTGGGTTTGGACTTTTTATACCTGACCTTGTGCTTGGACTTTTTTTTTTCTTCACTGAGGAGTTTCCCATAACCTGGACTTGGGCTCCTTGCCCTACTCTTTGGAGGTGGGAAAGTTGAGCAAGGATCTCCAGAACCTGAGTTTTTAGCTTCAGAGGCTGGCTGGAGCACTCTCCTTAGAGAAGGAAGTCAACAGACTGCCAAGCAGTTGTTTGAATTTGGGCGGGAAGGAACTGGCACCTCCAGGCTGAGTTGGGCTAGTTCACGGCTGCCAAGCTGGCATCCATGGGGCAGAATGCCTGTGGAAGGTAGATAACTCCTGAAGCAGAGAGGGGAAGGTCAGATATTTGCTAAAAAGAAGCCTGATGATTCCTGGCAGTGACCAGTTACTTAAACAAGAGACTGAAATGTAGTCTAAGGACAGATGCAAGATTTCTTACTGGAAAAGAATCTTAGATATCCACATCATTTTACTGAGGAAGAACTGAATCCACAGAAGGCCTTAGAGAAGTAAGTTGTCCAAGATGGTAGCTATATGGCCTGGAGTTAGGAAGACCTGAACAGATCTGATCTTAGACACTTACTAGCTGCATGATCCTAGGTAAGTCATTTAAGGGCTGTCTGCCTTGATTTCCTTGACTGGAAAAGTGGGGGGGGGCAGTTTAATGGCATTTACCTTCAATGGTTGTTGTGAGGATTAAATGAGATAATATTTGTAAAGTGCTTCACACAGTTCCCGGCACAATATAGGTATATATAACGCTTGTCTCCCCTGCACCTAGATTACCTAGTAGCAGACCAGGATTCAAACTCAGGTTTTGTTTTTTGTGTGTGTTTGTTTGGTTTTTTTACTCTACATCACACCCATCATGCCCCTGGTTCAGTTCAGTTGTGCTTTGTTTATTTCAATTCAATGAGAGTCAGATGTGTCCAGCCCTCTGCCAAGTGTTTTGAGGGATATAAAAGACTAAGTCTCGGAGGGTTCATGGTCTTGTCGGGGAGAAAAGAATAGCATACGTTAAAGATTCAAGGCAGTTTACATGCACCAAGTGCTCAATGAAGGTAGGACAGTAAATGAAGGTGGGGAAGGGGTGAGAAGGCAGAGTTTACTCTATGGGCCAAGAATGATACCAGAAGTTTCAGGGAGGATGTGGGACTTGAGTTTTTTCACAGGGTTTAGAAAAACAGAAAGATAAACTAGTTTATTTAAGATTGTCAAAGAATTTTACATGTCATCTCATTTGATCCTTATAAGAACTCTGTGATATAAGGTGCTGTTATTACCCTTGTTTTACAGATAAGGAAACTGAGGTTGCTCCCAGTGCCTAGCCCAAAGTCACATGACTAGTAAGTATATGAACCAGGATTTGAATACAAGTCTTCCTGACTACTAGTCCAACACTCCAGATACTGGTTCTAGATACTGTCACAGAACTAGTATGTGATTAGTCTATGGTTCTATGGAAGGACAGTGATGGGAAAGGAAGTGAAAACTGAAAGGGATACAGTTTTGGGAAGGGAGCAAAGAGCTGGGAGAATGGGTAGAACTCAGGGCCACCCTCATCACTGGCATCTCTTCTTCCTCAGGCTCAGGCCCACTGGACAATGTGGCCTCAAAGCACCTTCTTCATGGCCTTTCCCCACGTGGGGCCCATTGCGGGCTGGTTGTTTGCTCGACAGCACATGCCCACCTGGTATGAGACCCTGAAAAAGCCACCCTGGTGGCCACCCAACAAGCTCTTCTTAATTGTATGGACCACCATCTACTCCACCATGGGGTGAGGCCCTAAGTGAAATCCTGTCCCCAGCTCCCGGCCCCAGTCCCTGTTTTCTAGGGCTAGAATAAGAAAAAAGCATCCCTGGGCCCATAATTTCTGTAACAAGCCCCACTCTAGAGATATGGAGGGTGGAAAGAGGGGAGAGGAAAATGGAATAAGTATTTATATAGTGACTACTGTGTGCCAGGCACTGTGTTTAGTGATTTTTCAAATTTTATTTCATTTACTTCTTTCAACAATCTTGTGAGGTAGATACTCTCATCCCTATTTTACAGCTGAGGAAACTGACGTTGAGACTTGCCCAGGGTCATACATCTAGTAAGTATCTGAGGTCAAATCTGAACTCAGGACTTCCTGATTCCAGGTACTCTCTATTCACTTCCCCACTAGTTACCTGGTTCCATCCCTATTTTTTCTTTTACCAAACAAAGGCCCACCATTTCAATAAAGTCTCTGCAACTTTCCAGAGATCTGTGTCTGTTCCACTAGGGCTGATACTAGCCAACAGCCCCTCCATTCTAAATTCTTTCCAGCTCTTAACTAGGTGGCACAGTGAATAGAGCGCTGGCCCAGAAGTCAGGAAGACTATCCTTCCTGATTTCAAATCCAGCTTCAGACACTTACTAGCTGTGTGACCTTGGGCAAGTCACTTAATCCCAATTGCCTCAGTTTCCTCATCTATAAAATGAGCTGGAGAAGAAAGGGCAAACCACTCCAGTATCTTTGCCAAGAAAAGAGTCCACGAAGAGTCCAACAGAACTAATTAATTAAACAACAACTTTGTTACTTCTCCTCTGTACCTTTTCACCCTACCTCAGGAAACTCTCTGTCTCTCAAAGGCAGCATCATATAAAGTAAAGTGCACTGGACCTAAAGTCAGAAGACCTGGGTTCAAATCCCACCTAGTTCCCACACTTAAGAATTGTGTGGACATGAGCAAGTTACTTTAACTAAGTTTATGTCCATATGTGTAAAATGGACATATAATACTTGAACTATCTGCCTCACAGAATTGTTATAAAGGAAAGCATTTTGTCAACCCAAAAGTTCTATTACAAATGTTCATCTCGAAATCTTATAAAAGCAAATGTTGAAAACTATTTTAAAAAATCTAGTCTAGCCCTGATAAAAAAAAAAGATCACCTTAGTTAATCACACTGCATGCTTTTAAAAATTCATTCAGTCATTTTTAAATGTGTTAAAACTCAAAGAAAGTATAAAAGTCTCTTAAAATTCAACAAGTCAGATTATGGGTTAAGGGGGTGTCCAATGCTCAAAGCTTAAGGAGGTCCCTCTTTCTTTGCCTTGTTTTACATTCTGTAGATTCATCTGTTTTGTTGTTGTTATTGTTTCCTTCCCTTTTTTTTTTTAAGGCAATTGGGGTTAAGTGACTTGCCCAGGGTCACACAGCTAGTAAGTGTCATGTGTTTTGTCTGAGGCTGGATTTGAATTCAGGTCTTTCTGACTTCAGGGCCAGTGCTCTATCCACTGTGACACCTAGCTGCCCCTTTCCTTCCCTTTTTTAAAGAGAGTGTGTAAATATATTCTACCAATTACTTAAAAAAAGAAATGTTCATTATTATCAGGTCCCCAGTCTCTTTTCCCAGTAGTCTTCCCTCAGGCCTGTATTCTGACACCAATACCCTCCTGCTTCACATAAGCCCTAAGATTTCCTCTTGTGCTGAACTTCCTATCCTACTTGTTCTATGCCTAGCCCTCCAATGACTCCTTCTCTATTCCTGCTCTCTCCTCTTCCCATCCATTATCAATTCCCTGCAGACTTTCCCCACTGAAGTGCATGCTTCACTTTCTCCCCAAAGCTACGCCTCCTACCTGGTGTGGAAGGATCTGGGTGGGGGCTTTGCTCGTCCTCTGGTCCTGCCCCTTGGTCTCTATATTACCCAGCTTGTTCTCAACTGGATCATACTGCTCCTCTTCTTCGGAGCCCACAACCTTGGTCTGGTAAGGTGAAGATATTCAGGAATGTGGTTGGGTGTGTGCATGGATGGAGTGGGGGTGTTCTTGAGAAAGGGTAGAGGAAAGAAGCAGTACCTTAAGATCCCCAAAGCAGACCATTCATTCATTCAGTGAGTATTTATTGAGGAAGTCCCAGAATATAGTCTGTAAAGCAAGGTAGGGGGAGAAGGATGGAGGGGGCACCCAGGGTAGAAGAAATACTGTAGAAAAGAAACTATTACTGATGCCAGGGTTATCCCCGACATTCCCCTGGCATGATCATGTCTCCACCCCACCCCTGTTCCTCATATCACTGTCTATCCCTCTTTCTCCAGACTCTATGCCACCTTCTCCTGCTCTATGGACTGGTGCTGGGCATGGCATTGAGCTGGCACTCCATCAATGGCCTAGCTGTCCTGCTCCTGCTGCCCTACCTGGCCTGGCTCACACTGACCACTTCACTGGCCTATCGTCTATGGATGGACAACTCCAGTTCAGAGCCACAGCTCTCTTCCCAAGCCCAGCTTCAGTCCATGGGAGAGAAGATAGACTGAGACAGGAAAACTGCAGAAAGGAGAATCTGAGGAGGTCAAAAGGGAGAGAGACATCAAGAGTTGGGGTTGAGAAAACTAAGGGAAGGGATTGAGGCATGAGGGAGGGCAGGGATAAGGAATCCCCAAATGCAGCCTCTGATCAACATTCCCATACCCTTCCTAATAAGCTGTCCTGATCCTGAACCTCCTCTCTAATTCCAAGCTACTCCATTTCTTCTTTGTCATCATTTCCCTATTAAAACAAAGAGGACTTTATATCTGTTTTTAAAAAAGCATATTTACAAATAAAAATAAAAATTTTATTGGTTCTACATATGTGATTAATTTTGTATGTAAATGTGTCTATTTTAAAGTCTCAGTATTAATATATATGAATGCACAAGTATAAACATATATAAATAAAATAATAGCAATAGCAATAGTGAGAGACATTGGGGCCCGTGGCTGGAGACCTGGCCTCAAAGTCAAGAAGATGTGGCCAAGTCCTGGTTTCTTGTATAATCTAGCTATGTGACTTTGTGGTATATGGGGTGTTCAAGGAGGACTAGTAACTCTGGTGTGACGGCTTGTTGAGCCCTTTTCAGGGCTGCTCGTCCATCTAGCACTCACTGCTCACCTGTGGCTACAACAAAACTATGTGGCACGTACAGTGGCCACACCCCAGTAAGACTGTCTCAGCAGATGGGCTAAGCCAGATTGAAAGTAACCAACAGGTCTCAAACCCATCAGTGAGTTAGGAGGATGTCTACCCCAAGCATGTGAAGACTTTCCCCAGCGGAATGGATGGATAAAACTATTTGTCCCAACGGTCATGAAAGTGGCTGGAGCAGATGCTGTGGAGCACTTAGATCTTGGTCAGATATCAAAGATGCCCAGGTCATCCACTGCATCCCAGGCCATCGCCAGTCATCTTGACTTTCGTCTTGCCATTAGACTTCCATGACTGGGAGAGAGAGTGAGCTGAGGATTTTGTGCAACTCTTCTTCACTTAAATCCAATTCATGATCAAGTCAAGACATCATCTTGTGATTTCATTGGTCCTCTTCAAAAAAAAAAACAGATGAACAACAGCAAGTTATCTTAGGTAGGCCACCTAACCTCTTAGTGCCCGAGGCAACTCTTACTAGGAGTACCCTATGGGGATGAAATTATAGTCCCTGTAAAACAAAACAAAACCTTTACAGTGGAAAGGTTTGCCATTTTCAAAACACTTTTGCACTTAAGCAGGGATTATTAAGTCCATTTTTTCAAATAAGGAAAACTAAGGCTCAGAAAAAGTGGCTTGTTCATATAGACACACATTAAGTGGTAGATTTAGGACTGGAATCTAGATTGTTGGTATGTTCATGAATGAATGAATGAACAAATGCATTTTATTAAGTACTGAGCTAAGCATTGGGGATACAAAAAGAAAAGACAGTCCTTGTTCTTAAAGAACTAGAATTCTAATGGGAGAGACAACAAATACAGGTGGTTTAAATGAGTCAGATGGAGCTGATGGTCCTTATCAAAGCAAATCTTTAAGGTAATAAAAAAAAAAACAATCTATTTCTGATATTGAACAACCCCAAAGCCAAAGACTTTGGTGTCAAGAACTTTATTTATGTCTTTTCAATAGCTCTGACTGCCAACAAATATGTCTATGGCGTGTGTGTGTGTGTGTGTTTGGGAGGGAGATGGAACTAAGGTGCCAGAAGAAGCAATTGCAGGTTTCATCTCCTCATGGCTGCTCCCAAGCCTTGGCAGTGGGGTCACTAGTCTAGAACACTAGGCCGTTCTTATTCCCAGGGCTCTTGAGCTCAGGGTCTCAGACTGTCTCCATCCCAGTCTGAGGTGGTAAGTGTGGTGGTTTGACTCAACATTATCACAAAAGCTGGGAGGAATGCAAGTTGTTCAAGGCCTTTTGACTTCAAGACCTATCAAGGTAGATCTGTGGAATCCCAGGTCCTATGCCTCCTCCCATAAAGTATTAAGGTTGACAACTCCTGTGCCTGCCCCCAAGGCTGTCCCTCAGGCTGGTCTCCCTTTTACTCTTCCTGGTTTGAAGACAAGAGCAGGGCTTTGGAAATCAGAGGACCTGGGTATGAATTCAGGCTCTGCCTATATGTGACCTTTGTTCAGTTTTCTCATTTATGAAACAAAGTGTTTGAACTAAATGATTTCCAAGTTCCTTCTCCGTTTTAAATCCGCAATCCTATGATCTGTGAATGTCTGTCTCATCGTCTCATCATCTTGATCTTTCTTCTTCCTTATATGCTATTCAAAATTTAGTTGTCAAGAATTTGTTTGAGTTCCTTCTACAACCCTGAAGTTAGGTCTGAATTATACATACTAGTACTGGCTGGACCTTCATTCGTTCTCCTTGGCTCATTGGTTGAGGTGAAAAAGTTGAATACCCCTTGTTTCCCACTGCCACTTCCAGGTTTTCTCCCTTCCTCTATCACCTCTCTTCCTTTAAGGTTCATGTGATTCATATCTACCACCCAATCAAAATCCTGGTAGCTATTGTCTACAGAAAACCACCTACTCTCCATTACTCCCCTTCCTTCCTCAATGAGTTCAGTACTTGGCTTGCAGTTTTTCTCTCCTCCTCAACTCCTGCTGTCATCCTAGGGGACTTCAGCATACATACTGATTCTCCCTCAAATGCCCTAACCACTCAGTTCCTCAACCTACTTGCCCTCCCATGAGCTACTCCTCCAACACACCTCAGCCACACACCAAGATGTTGCCATCTTGCCATCACCCACAAATGTACCACTTCCATGTTCACGAATTCTGAAATTCCTTTATCTGACCATATATTGACCATAAAAGCCAATTCGCTTCTCCCTCTGCTTTCCCTTATATGCCCCGCTCTTCATCCTCACCATGCCCTCCAAATCCTTGACCCCTCAATTCTCTGCCAAGCCACCTCCCTTGCACTAGCCATCCTCTCCTCTTTCCCACCCCCTTCCTGACTCCTTGGTGAACAAATTCAACTCCACACTGTCCCCTTCTCTTGAATCCCTAGCTCTCTCATCCAATTACACTCAGTTACACCCAGCTAAGCCTCAGCCTTGGATCACCTTCATTTGTCACCTTTGTGCCCACACACGTGCTGCTAAATGAAGGTGGAGAAAAATCACACAACCATTCCGTCTGCATCCACTACAAGTTTATGTCACACAACCTCAACTAGACCTTCATTACTGCTAGGTAATCCCATGATACCTGCCTCATTTATTCACCATCCCACTCTTCACAGCAGCTCTTCTTAACCTTTTCATCCTTCCTCATACCTCCCATGGCTCCCCATCCTCTTGGCTGAGAACCTTGCCTCATATTTTACAGAAAAAATCGAGGCCATTCACCATGAATTCCCTCCTGTCCCTGCTTCCTTATTCTCCTCTCACTCAGATGCCTACTACCACTATCTCCTCCTTCACCCCTGTCTCACATGATGAAGTGGCCTTACTCCTTCCCAAGGCTAACCTTTTTACTTGTTAAAGTGATCCCATTCAATCCCATCTCTTCCAACAGATTGCCCCCTCTGTCATCCTCATTCTTTCACTTATTTTCAATCTCTCCCTATCTACCGGCTCATTTCCTACCACCTATAAATATCCTCTTGTCTCCAGCATCCTGAAAAAATCCTCACTTGATCTTTCCATCCCTGCTAACTATGGTCCTATATCTTTCCTATCCTTTGTAGTTAAACTCCTCAAAAAGACTGACTACAATAAATGTCTCCACTTTCCCTTCTTTTGCTCTGTTCTTAACCTCTTGCAAGATGACTTCCAACCTTATCATTCCACCCAAACTACTCTCTCCAAAGTTACTAATGATCTCTAAATTTCAGATCCAATGGCCTTTTCTCAATCTCCATTCTCCTTTGACCTCTCTGCAGCCTCTGACACTTGATCACTCTTTCCTCCTTGATTCTCTCTTCTCTCTAGGTGTCCAGGACACCACTCTCTCCTAGTTTTTTTTCCTACCTGTCTGACTTGTCCTTCTCTGTCTCCTTTGCTGGGTCCTTTTCCAGGGTTCTGTCTTAGGTCCTCTTCTCTTCTTTCTCTATACTACTTCATTTGGTGATCTCTTCAGTTCCAATGGATTTAATTACCATCTCTATGCTGATGATTCTCAAATCTACCTTTTCTGCTAATCTTTCCACTGACCTCCAATCTCACATCTCCAATCTCCTTTCAGAGATCTTGAACTAGATGTCCAGTAGACAATTTAAACTCTATGTATCCCAAACAGAACATTATCTTTTCCCCTAACCCCTCTCCTACTCCTACCTTGCTTATTACTGTAGAGGGCAACACCATCTTCCCAGTCACCCAGGCTTGAAACCTATGAATCATCCTAGATTTCTCACTATATCTCATACTCCATATCCAAGTTGTTGCTAATGCCTGCAGATTTCCTTTGCAATATGTCTTCAATACATCTCCTTTCCTCTGATACGGCCACCACTCTAATGCAGGACCTCATCCCCTTAGACCTGGATTATTGCAATAGCCTCCTTAGGAATCTGCCTGCCTCAAGTTTCTCCTCACTCCAATCTATTATCCATTCAGTCACTAAAGTGATTTTCCTAAAATGAAGGTCTGATATGTCACTACTACCTCCTACTCAGTAAACTCCAATGGTTTCCTATTCCCTCCAGAATTAAATACAAAATGCTCTCTCTGCCATTTAAAGCCCTTTATAACCTAGCCCCCTCCTACCTTTCCCATCTTCTGATACCTTACTCCCTAATAGTATGCTTTGATCTGGTGACACTGGCCTGCAGGTTGTTCCACGAACAAGAAGAACAAAACACTCCATCTTTTGGCTCCAGGCATTTTCTCTGGCCATTCCGCCATGTCTAGAGTGTTCTTCCTCCTCTGTCCCAACTACTGACCTCCCTGGCTTCCTTGAAGTCCCAACCAAAATCCCACCTTCTATAGGAAGCCTTCCCTAATCCCTTTTAATTCCATTGCCTTCCTCTATTAATTATTTCCTATTTATCTTGCATATAACTTGCTTTGTACATATTTGTTGCATGTTATTTCCCCCATTAGATAGTAAGCTCCTTGAGGGCAGAAAATGTCTTTTGCCTCTTTTTGTATCCCTAGTGTTTAGCACAGTACTTGGCACACAGTAGGTCTTAATAAATGTTTATTGATAGATTAGTAGTTTACTATATACATATATAAAACATATGCATGCACATACATATATGGGTGCATGTGTATGTATATAAACATATATGCACATCCACATTTCCCACCTCTGTGCCTTTGCTCACACTGTTCCCTACATGAATGTCTTCACCTCTACTCTCCATTTGTTTAACACCTTCCCATCCTTTACAGACCAGGTAGGCCACTGTGATAGCACAGTAGATGGAATGCTGGTCTTTGAGTCAAGAAGACCTGATTTCAAGTGCTAACCTGAGGCTCATGTTTTAGGAGCAACTGTGTAGGCAGGCTCCTTCCTAAGGTCACACCTTCCATAGGAGTAAGTGTCAGATACCTGTGCCTCAAGTTATGATAAATGGTATAGGCTAATACCTCAATGGATTCCTCATACTTCCAGAAAACCAAGCAATACCTTAACCTGAAGGTATAAGGTTGTCCAAGAGGCCTCCCCAATACTTTCTAGAACTTGGTCTCTGACCCAACCCCAACCCCTTAATTCATAGTCCCTAACCTTATATTACCTCATCTGCTCAACCTTCTCCCCTCCTCCACCACCAATTTCCAGCCCCCAGTCCCATGCAGGAAGCATTTACACTCCCTCCCCCCTCCTTTCCTGTTGCTAGTTATCCCTAAGTTGTGTATAAATAAAATCAGAAGCTGCCTCCAGCCAGAGCCAGATATATTTCAGGATTCCTCCAGCCAAAGCATACTTGAGTATATATGTGTGTGCATAGCTTTTTGTCCTGTGGTGAGTGTGTTTTTCCACCTGTCAGAGCACCTCAGTGCATGCACATGGTATTTTTGTGAGTGTGCTTTTTCTAAATAACAGATGAGCACCTCAGTCTGTGTACGTGATGTCTTGGTGATTCATTACAGTAGGAATGGGAGGTGGGAGGATGAGGCTATCACTACTAAGTCTGCCCTGATTTCATATCCATGCCCCAGGGGTTCCTCTGGAAAAGCCTGAGATGGGACAGGAATGTAGGGCAGAAAAGGGGCTTTGAAAAGGGGTAATGACCATGTCGGATAAAGGAGAGAGGATGGCATTTATATATTCATACTTGTAAAATGTAGTTGGGTGTGGTGGATGTGAACAAACATTGGCAGATGTCTGGAAGGTGTGTGTGTGTGTGTGTGTGTGTGTGTGTGTGTATGAGAGAGGAGAGAGAGAGAGAAAGAAAGAGAGAGGCAGTAAAACCTTCTTCCACTATATGTCATTGCTCAGCCTACCTAGATATACTTGGCATGAACTGAGGGGAACCTTTCCCCATATTCCCTACTGATATTCTAAGTTCCACCATCCCTGATTAATTCCTTTGGAGTTAAGCTTTGTCCTCTTCCATGAGATTCTATTTTAAGATAACACAGTGCCTGGCACATAGTAAGCACTTAATAAATGTTCTATCTATCTATCTATCTATCTATCTATCTATCTATCTATCTATCTATCTATCTATCTATCTCATCTATCTACTGTGCAAATATACCTGGTAAGGGCCACAGCCATTAAGTCCCTGACACTTTAGTGTAAGTTGATCAGATACCTTATCTAGTTACCAGGACAGGCTAAGTAAGATGGCAGCTATAGGCTGCTGGAATGGAGCCTGGGTAGGGAAGCACAAAACAGAAGGAGAAGACGGAAAGAAGAAAGAGGCATGGAAGTCACACTATGCTTATATTTTACTGAAGTTGAACCAGGATCCTATGATCCCTTTTAAGGTAATAGGCCACTGGGGACTCATTTCCCCATTGCAAACTGTGCAGCCCTCCCCATTCTCCATACACACTGTTTATGTCAACAAAGCCTGTTGCCTTAGGGGGTTGGGTTGTACCCATCAGGGAGTATCTGTGTGTTGACCTATGTTTGTGTACCGCCTGTAGTCTCAGTAGTGACAACTGGAGGGGGTGGAGGAAACAGAGAGGTCACTGTGGACTGAGTTTGAGAGGCAGCACTCTGTCCGGACCCCAGCTGTCCCTGCACATAAAGCACCATCCCTTCAAAGAGCCTGGAAGGTGTCTCCTTTCATCACTATGAGAATTTAAATCTTACCCCAGTCAAACCTCCACTTTCCCCTGTCTCCAGGCCAGCTCCGTTCCCTTCCCCTGGGCAGGCAGTTACTTAGTCCAATGAGGAGAATTAACCCTCTGCCTCCATTGAGGCAGACTTTGCCTTCTGTCTCAACACCACAATAAAAGGGAACAAATGTTTCCAAGTGCTTTCTTAAAAGGCTATGGGAAGAGAATAGAAAAACACAATTAGTCCTAAGCTTATAGATTAAAAGCTGGAGGGGACCAAGCTTAGAGAGACTGAGTGATTTGTCCATGGTTATAACGGTAGCAATCGACAGAGTCAGGATTCGAACCCAGACCCTCTGAATCCAGTTCCAGGCCTCTTGCCACTATACTATGCTGTAGGTTCTCCCTGGATAACCATGGGCAAGTCATTTTCTCTCTCTGGGACTCAGTTTCATCATCTTTAAAATCAAAAGGTTGGACTCTACAGATGGTCCGTGAGGTCCCTTCCAGTTTTGAAAATCTATGTTTTGGTTTTTTTTCATAACTTAATTCAATCTTGCCCACTAAATGCCACCTCAATACTACTGAGGAGAATCAGAAACCTGAAGAATGATGGAGTCAAGTCTGGGAAGGAATGACTTATTCCTTGTTTTTATTCCTCAATGGATAAAGTATTAGGCCTGGAGTCAGGAACATCTGAGTTCAAATCCAGCCCGACATTTACTAGCTGTATGACTCTGGACAAGTCACTTCACCTCTATTTGTCTCAGTTCCTCATCGGTAAAATAGGGCATAATACAGACACATAACACTTACTAGCTGTGTGACCCTGGGCAAGTCATTGCTTCATCAAAAAAAAAAAGGCATAATAATAATAGCCCCCTACTTCCCAGGTTGTGAGGATCAAATGAGATAATTGTAAAGCACTTAGCCCAGTACCTGCCATATAATAAATGCTATGTAAATGTTAGTTATGATTATTGTTGTTATTGTTATTATCATTATTATCCAGACTCAGACACTTACTAACTTTGTGACTCTGGGCAAGTCATTTAATCTCTTCAGTTTCCTCTGCTGTAAAATGAAGATAACAATATCACTTACCTCCCAGGATAGTTGTGGGGATCAAATGAGAAATAATTGTAAAGCACTTAGCCCAGTGCCTGGTACACAGTACCATATAAATGTTAGCTATTATTATTGTTGTTGTTGTTGTTATCCAGCCTCAAACACTTGCTAACTGTGTGACCCTGGCAAGGCACTTAGCCACTGCCGGCCTCAATTTCCTCACCTATAAAATGAATATAATAACAGCACCTCCTCCCAGGGGTGTTGTGAAGATAAAAGAACATATTTGTAAGCACTTGGCACAGTGCCTAGCAGTAGGTGCTTAAAGAAGGCTTATTTCCTTCTGCCCTACCTTCTATCGCCCTTGCATCTTACTTTCTTTCTGTAAGCCAATGTCCTACGGCTCCTTCACCTTTGTAGGGCCAATTCCCCATGGGTTGTGATCCTATCCTTCCCCATATCCTTCTAGACTTTGTTTCCCTCATCCCCCATTCCTCAATTCCTGTAGTACTCTCTCTCTCTCTGTTTCTCTCTCTCTATCTGCCTCTCTCTCTCTCCAACCCCCTTTCTCTGTCTCTCTGTCTTTTTATCTCTCTGTCTCACTCTCTCTCCACTGATTCATTGTGAGAATCTCTCCTCTTTTCAAGGTATACCTTGAGTCATGTGACTCTTCTGATCAAAACCCTGCAAAATCTATGCAGTAAAATTTAAGCTTCTTTCCCTGTCATTCAAGGCCCCTAGATATCTGGTATCATCTCACCTCTCCCAACTTTTTCTCACACTATTCCCATTCATCTAATCTACAATTCTGGCCAAATTGCACCCCTTGCCGTCTCACATACAGATATACATAAATACATGTATGCCTATATATGTATATATGCATGCCTACATTTCCCACCTGTGTGCCTCTGCTCACACTATTCCCTACCTGAATGCCTTCAACCCTGCTCTCCACTTGTTTAAAGTGTCCTCAACCTTTATATCCCAGCTAGGCATTAGATGATATAGTGAATAGATTATTGGTATTGGAAGACCTGACTTCAAATCAGCCTCAGGTGATTACTAGCTGTGTGATCCTGGGCAAGTCACTTAATCTCTATGTACTTCAGTTTTCTCACCTATAAAATGGGATTAATAATAGCACTTACCTCCCAGGATTGTTGTGAGGGAAAAAAATTATATTTGTAAAGCACTTTGCAAATCTTAAAGTGCCAGCTTTTATAACCACCATCGTCATTATTAAAATGTTCTTTCTTCTAAGAAGTCTTCTTAATTGCTGCTTGGTAATTGATTATTCTAAACATTTCACATAGCACTTTTGACTTCCTTGATTTACATATCATGCATTATTTTGTAGAATATTTATCTCTTGTTATATGCCAAAATTCTCATTAGACCATAAGCTAAAAGAATATGGAGATCTGTCCCGTCTACACTTTTCTTTATTTTCCTCAGTGTCTAGTGTTTAGCACAGTTGGTTCTAAAAAGATGTTTATTGTGAATTCCTTCCTCTCTGAAGCCTTTCACTAGACCTTTCTCATACCTTTCCAGGACACAGTGGATGAATATAAGATAAGGTAAGACAAGGCAAAGGCTGAAACATGTCTGAGGATTCTCTTAGCCAAGGGTGTTACTGTGGGCCCTTTAAATCCACTGAGAATTGGGGAGGGGGCCCTAGTGGGGAGTTCACTGCCTTAGAAGGAGCTCAGTAGCAGCTGGAGGGGGAGGAGCCAGGTTTCTGGCACTGAATTCCCCAGATTAACTGGAACACTTTGAGGTGGGGTGGGGGTTAGGGAAAATGCCCTGGGTTGGGCATGATAGCTAGGGAATCTAGTCCCCCCTCCCAAGGGGAGTCAAAAATAACCAGTGAGGGTCAAAGGGACCTCCAGGGATGGATTTGGTGAAGGGAGGAGAAGAATGGTGGTGGTAAAGGAAGCTATCACTCATCAGGGGAAGGCGTTTGGCTCAAAGCCACTCACCTAAATGTCAGAGGGAACAGGGCTGGGTTGGAAAGAGAGGGACAGGGAACCTAGACTGTGTTACTTGCAGAGGGCTTTCAGAGGTCCAGGAGGTATGAAAAAAAAAAAGATTCCTCTATTACCATCTCACCTTTGCCCAAATCACTCTGACTTCCCCAGTTGACTCTGAGTCAAAGAGTGAGGGTGTTGGAAATATAGACAAAATGGTCAGTAATCAGAGTCTGCAAGAAGGTAGTGGGGAGGTGAAGAGTAGAAAGAGGACCTCTTAATACCTTCTCATCTTTTACCTTTGTCCCTTTCAGACAAGGGGCCATCTCCAGTTGTCTTATTCTATAGCCGGCCACTGGACCCAGATGGCTCTGGAGGAGAAAGTGAGCCTGGTGACTTTGCACAGCCCTTCCTCATTTAAATCTAATTCACTTGATTGTCATGGCATCACCTCCCTAATGTCATGGTCCTCTTCTAAAACAAAGGACAAACAACTGTTTCAGACCACTCCTCGTAAGAGTAGGAAAAACTCTATACATATCAGAGGTGGGAAAACTGAAGCCGAGATTGGTTAAGCAATTAGTCTGAAGTCCAGATCTATGTCAAAGGTTAAATTATAGACATGAACCCAGATTTTCTCACTTCTAAACCGTGGTTACCTCCACATATCCAAAACCTAGGGAGCTATGATAAAAAGAAAAAGATTCCCCAAAAGTGAAAAGTCAGAAATGGTGAAATGAATCCAGTCATTTTAGGAGCTAAGTCTAAGAAGGTTGTCTGAGGCTTAACTCAGAGAACTTGTGACTTGTCCAGGGTCAGACAGCTAGTAAGTATCCAAGGTTGGGTTTGAATCCAGATTTGGCCCACTGACCACTATGCTCCTCTGTAAATTGAAACGAATTTCAAATATAAACAACACCCTAGCACACAGATGTAGACGTAGACATCTTTTTTGCTTCTTTCCTATTCAACTTCTTCCAAAAACAAAACCAAAAACATATTCTTTAAAAAAAAAACACCTTAAAGAGCTACAGAAATATGAGTTATTATTGCTTTATTATTATTATTATTACAAATAATAATAACAAAAGGGTTAAAAGTTTCATACCAGACAAAGATGGGGTGGGGAGTGGTGCGAGGTCCAAGCATGGGATCTGCTCCATGATTCTCAGAAATGTCCTGTTCAAGGCAAACTAAAATTCATTACACAGTATGTCCCAAAAGTCTTGGCGCAGTGTTAAGCTTTAATTGCTTAATAACTATTAAACTTTAATGACTTAAAATTGCACTAAGATTTTTGAGACACCTTGTATATAAATATTTTATATCTATTTAACCATGATAAAGACATACTTTGTTATATATTTTGTTTTCTCACTGTTTTCTATCTCTTTGCTCATCCCTGGTCCAAAACCACCGCCACTTACCAATCACTCAATTAAACTATGTTCACTAGTAATTTCTGGCACTGTTAGCACCTCTATGGGGTATATGTGCACCCCACCCCCCAGTTCATTCCCCAGGACACCCTTGAGACACACAAGGTTGTGTTCCTATTTGTCCCCAAATGTATTTACATCTGCACATGAATGTCTGAAGATACCCCTGGCCAAGTAAGCCTTACTCCTCTTATCTCACTGGCTTGAGACCACCCTAAAATGTCCCTGACCAGATTCACACCCTGCCCTCTTTAGGCCAGCTTGGGATTCCTTTGCCAGACCCTGAGCATTGGAGACATATTTGAAAGTATCTCACTTTAGTGGATAGAGCACCAGCCCTGGGTTCAGGAGGACCTGAATTCAAATGCGGCCTCAGACACATAACACTTACTAGCTGTGTGACCCTAGGCAAGTCACTTAACCCCATTGCCTAGCCAAAAAAAAAAAGTATCCCACTTTGAGGATTTTTCTCAGGTTTTAGAAGGAAAGAGACTTGGTACTATGGGGAAATGGAATTGCTGTGTGACTTTCAATTAAATAAACATGGATAAATTAGCATCTGTTAATTTCGAATCAATATCTCTGGCACTGACTTTTTCCCATTCTGAAGCCCCTATCCACCGTTTTACTGAACTTTGACCTAGCCTATTCCCAAATCTCTCCTTCATCCTGATCCTGCCCAACTTCTTACTGAAAAGATCTTTTATCCCTATTAGAGGACACAGTGACCCCAGTCTAAATTTTCAGGAGACACTGGTCACTCCACCATCACTTCTACACACCCTAGATGGGGTTGTGGGAGCAGCGAGTTGATGAGTATAAGCATGATGCTGGAGTAGAGCAAGGTAGTGAGTGGGGTGAGGGAGGCATTGGAGAGAAGGAGGCCAGGGCATCTGACCTGCCAACTTTCTGTCTCTACCTACTGATAAATAGGGGATTCCAATGGCCAAGATTTTCCACTCCCCCCACTGCAACATATTCGTCACTCAATTAAAAAAAGACTGGGGGAGGGAAGGCACTGGTTATAAGGCCTGTGCCACAGAGGGGCAGGGGACATTGAGCTCAGAGAGTCCTAGCTCTCTCCTGCTATTCTCAGCCTGATTTAGCTGTTGACAGCTGCTGCCCACCAGCCCAGCTAGCTCCCTGTCTGTGGCCTGGCCAATCCCCAAGCCCTAGACTCTTCAGTCCGGTGACTCCTACAGCCCGCCCCCAAATGGCTGAGAAAGAACAGGCTGCTGCTGCTTCCTCAAAATGGAGAGGGGGACTCTGAGAACCTGGATGACCCTGAGAAATTGAAGGAGCTGATTGAGTTACCACCCTTTGAGATTGTCACAGGGTAAGAGACAGGTTGTTGCTACTCTTCTCTGGGTGAGGTAGAAGGGAGATTTTCTGGAAGAGCATGAGGCCTCGGGAAAGGTGGTGGAGGCTGACCAGAGTTGGGGAGGTGAGAATTAGGGAGGAATTGGCTAGACTGTGCCCTGAAATTAGGGTTGGGATGTAGACATTAAATCCAGACTGAGGCATAAGTGTTTTTAATATGTGAATTTGGGGATGTTAGGACATCAGCCTTGAACGGTAAGGGGCTTCTTTGTGTCCTTGCTATTAATAATAATACATTTATATAGTCTTCAAGGTTTACTAAGAATTTATTTCACAAGTCTCTGAGGTAGCAATCTCAAATCAGGTGAGACTCCTCCAGAGAGTTATTTGCTGGGGTAAAGTTTGGTTGGTATTTTTGTCTGTTTTATTTTTAATCCTTTCAAAGGGTTCAAGAGGGAAAGGAATAGCAGAGGCTTGGAAACTCTACTATCTCTAATTTTGGCAGGGAGGTGGGCAGTGGATGAGATCCAGAGAGAGAGAGAGAGAGAGAGAGAGAGAGAGAGAGAGAGAAACATTTCAACAGGGCCCCAATTGAAGTTGTCCCCTTCCCTGTTTGCTGGGCTCTAATCTGAAGAAAAGATTCCGCAACAGGAATTGAATGAGAGATAGTTTCTTCCTATAAATCTTTTGTGAATTTCCCTAAGGGAGAGAAGAAGCGATCCATGAGCCCCATGAGCAAGGAGCTAGTACATAGTCCAGGTCGAGAATCCAGGACAGTGAGATAAGTGCACACAGTGTGAAGCATAGGGACATTCCGGTCAGGTGGGAGGTGGAGGGTATTGGGTCTAATTCTGCCTAAGTAAAGTGGGCTTCCTGGACAAGAGGAAATAGGTTCAGGTGAAAGGAACAGGGAAGGAGAGGGGCTGTGTTTGGCATCCATTTGGACCCCACAGACTTGTCCAGAACACTCCTACTCCATATAGAACTCCAAGAAATCCCCTTCATTTTCTCTCTTCCTTAGCCCTCTAACTGTAGCTACTGATAAATTACTAGACAGAGAGAGCAAGACAGGGGAATTTGAGGAGCTGACCTCAGCTGTACCTGACCCCCAAATCCTTCCCCACACCTCAATATCTCTCACTATCACCTGGGGAGAACAGCAGGGAGCTCTCTACTTGCCCCTTAAAGCTTTCCCCCATTCCCCCGTGTCTCCCTCTGAGATTTGGGGAGAACAGCAGTGCTCAAGATGGGTGGGGATCACAGTCTCAGAGATGGTGGATAAAATAGGAGCACAGTAGCTTCCAAGGGCAGGAAAACCTTACTCAGGGGGGATTCATCCTGAATCCTGAGAGGAAGAACAGCCCCCAAGTTTGTGCTGACTTGTGCCCACTCACATAATATCACCCTTATCCTGGGATTAGGGGAGCAGCTGGGGCCAGACAGGTCCAGGGACAGAGAAAGCTCTGGTGTAGCCTGGCCAAGAGATCCCCATCCAGCCCCCCCTTAGATCTTTAACTGAGCCTCCCCTCTACCACTGATACCCCTGACTGAAAGAAATAAAAAGAACAGCTAAGGGCCATTGATGGAGTGGGGTTGGGGAGGTGTAGGGACATTAGGAGGCTTTCCTACTATCCAAGCACCCTATTTTATACAATCCTAGGCCATACACACATATGTCCCTGCCATTGCAATGGAAAGAAGTTTCCTAGCCTATGGATATGACCAGGCACTGAAGCCTCTTCCGTGTTTTGTGTACTCCAAAGATAAGCAATTCCTAGTGACAGACAAGTCCCTCAAGAGCGTGAAGTTCACATTTAACATTTGTTAAATGTGATTTTGGAAAAAAAAGCAAAAAGCACCTCGCCTTCATTTCCACACCTCACATCTCCAATCTAAGGGGAAAGGGAGGGTGTCATTGAGGACTTGCAATAATGAAAAACTAGAAATCTGTAGCAGAGAGAACAGAAAGCTCTGAAATGAACAGTGAGAAACCCTACGTGTTCCCTTTCCACACTCCAGAGAAACAAGCAACAGATGTAGGAATTTGTCCCCTGAGGCCCCTCTGGGTCAGCCAGCGCTGAGACAGCCTGTAAGTGTCACTGTCCATCTGTCCTGAGAGGTATGAAGAGGAAGGGATTTTTGTACCTACCCCTCCTCACTTGTCAACCTCTGTGTCACTGAGGTCAGCAAGCTCCCAAGTCAAAGGGGATTCTTCAGGTCAGACTCCTTGAGGGGCCTCTGGGATTTGGGCCTTGATTTGGCAGGTTAGCTCAGAGCACTTCATACCCTGTGACTTCTTGGTGGCAGAAGAAGGGAGGGAGGGAAAGAAAAGAAGGTAGGGATGGGAAAGAGGATAGGAAGGAAGATGCAGAAGAAAGAGAAAAAAATAATCTTTTTTTGCCTTTAGAGTTCCTGTCTTCGACCCAGAGATTGACAGGATGCATACAAAAGACACAGACCAAGAACTTTTATAAAATAATGTGAAAAAAATTTCAAAGACCACCCTGCAGGAGTGGAATAGAATAATATGGAGAAGTGGCAGGGTAGAGGAAAAATTAAATGCCTTTGCAGATGAGCTGGTACCTCCAGAAAAGGGAGAATCTGTCTTGTGATGCTCATCCCATAAGCCCCTCACCACCTTCTCAGCCCCTGAGCCGATGAGGCAGAGGGTAGCAAGTACTATGCCTTGGAGGCAAACAGCTGGAAATATAGGCATGTTTTAGAGAACTGAAGAGTTCCCCGGGGATGTGGGGTGGGGGTGGTACTGTAGACCTGAGCCCCACAAAGCTTTGGGCTTCTGGAGAACCAGAGATTGGTAGAGAATTTCTACCTGGTCCATTGAGTTTTGCTGTCACCTCTGAAAGCAGTAGGGCAACTAGGTGGTACACTGGATAAAGCTCTGGGCCTGAAGTCAAGAAGACTCCTCTTCCTGAGTTCAAATCTGACCTCAGACACTTCCTAGCTGTGTCACCCTAAGCAAGTCACTTAACTGTGTTTGCCTCAGTTCCTCATCTATAAAATGAGCTGGAGAAGAAAATGGCAATCCAATCCAGTATCTTTGCCAAGAAAACCCCAAATGGGGTCATGAAGAGTCAGATATAACTGAACACAGTACAACTGAGGGGAGTACCAGAGATAAAGTCTATGGTTGTGTGTTCCCCTTCCATAGGGTTACACGATTGCTACTTCTACCCCAAAGCAATATACGTCATATGTCTTTGGGGTATGTGTGTGTGTATGTCTGTGTGGGTGAGTGTATGTGTCTACCTGAAGAAAGCCGATATCAGCAAATGAAAGCAGCAACCCTAGGAATCTCCTTAGTCATGATGCATCAGCAAAAATGAGAGAAAGGTTACAGAGGAAGTGAAGTATCCTGGTCATAATCACAAATTCCAAATGCCCTTTGGGGTCCTGGAGCACATTAAAGGGATGGCCCAGAAGGAAGAGGCACCATCCAGCTGACTCCATCCAGCCTTGATTCTATGGCAAAGTCCTGGGCCTTTGGCTCTAAAAGGAGGTCACACAGAGCTAGGTGAGTGGTGACAGCTGGAAAGCTTCCTGGGAAGGAGTCATATATAATATATATATATATATATATATATATATATATATAGAGAGAGAGAGAGAGAGAGAGAGAGAGAGAGAGAGAGAGAGAGAGAGAGAGAGCAGGCTCGGGCCTCTCATCTTCTTGAATAGGGACACCAGAGAGGTTCCCTTCTCAAGAAGGAGGGCCTCTGCATGAGATGGTGTTGCCACAATGGGAAAAGGGGAGGGAATACACATTTATGTAGCGCCTACTATGTGCCAGGCACAGTGCTGAGAACTTTTTTCAAATATTACCTCATTTGATCTTCACAACAATCCCGTGAGGTGGGTGTTATTATCCCCATTTTACAGTTGAGGAAACTGAGGCAGACAGAGGTAAAGTGATTTGCCCAGAATCACACAACTAGTAAGTGCCTGAGGCTGGATTGGAACTCAGGTCTTCCTAACTCCAGGCCCACTGCCCTACCAATTTTCTTGACATGAAAGCACCAGGCTGTTTGACTGACTACATGATTACTAAGGTTCCTTCTAAATCAAAGTTCTACTCTGCTATACTGGTTTCACAAGGCCATGGAGTATACTCACTCCACTTCAAAGAACCTTCCTGGGTTCCTTTTTGCTCTGGGTGGAAGTAGTTCGGGAAGAATCTACATTTTTCCTTACCCCAGGAGATGAGGAAGCAAGAGGTTCTTTTCCATGATAGAGGAAACTGGGCCCCTCAGTTACATGAATCCTGATTCTTACCCTAGACTGATTGTTTGGCCTCCTTCATTGACCAGGGGCAGAAATAAGCAGAAACTTAGAGAAAAGGGGAGGACGCAGACATTTACCTTCATTGTAATATAAGGCTATCTCACCTCCAGTGCCAGACGCTAACATCTCCCCTCCAAAATTCCCACAGAGGCAGTCAAGCAGGCAGTGGGGCAAGAGGCCATGGGAAAGCACAGATGGGTAAGGTTGCCTCCCTCCGTAGCAAAGCTCACCTCCAAGGACAGGTCAAGGGATCATGGGATTTTAGAGTTTAAAAAAGACCTCCGAAACTATAGAATTATCTAGTCCAGGGATGGGAAATCTGTGGCCTCAAGGCCACATGTGGCCTTCTAGGTCCTTGGGTATGGCCTTTGGACTGACTCCAAGTTTTACAGAACAAATCCTTTATTAAGGGGATTTGTTCTGTGAAGTTTGGATTCAGTCAAAGGGCTGCACTGGAGGACCTAGAGGGCCACGTGTAGCCTCAAAGCCACAGGTTCCTTACCCCTGATCTAGTCCAACCTACTCCTTTTACAAATGAAAAATGGAGGCCCATAGAAGGGAAGTGACTTGAGTATGGTCATACAAGTGATAAGTAATGGAGCTAGGAGTTAAACCCAAAGCTTCTGGCTTCCAAATCCAGTGTTCTGATGTTGTGAGGCTAAAATGAAATATTTGTAAAGTTCTTAGCACAGTGCCTAGCACATAACAGGCACTTAAAAAATGCTCATTCCCCCACTTGTTCTGTTTTCTTTCCAGTTCCTGGTCTCTGAGTTCTCCAGGTTTTTCTAAACTCCCACTGGTATAATCTTCCTGAATAGTCATTAGTCAATAAACATTTATTAAGTACCTACTAAGTACTGGGCACTGAGCTAAGGACTAGGGACACAAAGAAAGGTCAAGACAATTCCTCTTCTTAAGAATCTCACAGTTTAATGGGGAAGACAACATGCAAACCAAACTATATATAAGCTGGAAATAACCAACAGAGGGAAGGCATTAGAATTGAAGGGGGATTAGGAAAGATTTCCTGTAGAAGGTGGGATTTTAGCTGTAACATGAAGAAAGCCAAGAGGCAGAGATGAGGAGGAGAACATTCCAGGCATGGGAATAGCCAATGAAAAGGCCCAGAGCTGGAAGACAGATTGTCTTATTCAAATAACAGCAAGTAGGGCAGTGTCACTGGGTCAAAGCAGACATAGAAGGAAAGAGGTACAAGAAGTTTTAAGAAGACCTGAAGGGGCCTGGGGCAGATTATGAAGAGCTTTGGGCTTTGAGTAACAGAGTATTTTACAATTGATCCTGAAGGTGATAGGGAAACACTAGAATTTATCGAGTGGGATAGGGGGAGGGGTGTGACACAGTAAGCTCTGAGCTTTCTGAAGGTCATTTTGACAACCGAGGTCAGTGGGGAGAGATTTGAGGCAGGACCCTCTTCCTCTCCCAATCTCACTCTAAGGGCTCAGACAATTGCCAAGGATAATTCTATCTCATTCTCTCCAAACCTGGACTGCCCCGTGGGCTAATGGGGATATATTTACCAGGACAAGCATACTCCTTCCCCATGGCTCATCTAAAAGAGCAGCTGGCAGAGATGGTCCTTTACAAGGAAAGAACGCAAGCTTAAGCTGCCTCCCAGGCTCTCACTTGGGACATACATAGACTCTTACAAATATGTACAAGTTCTTTAAACCTCTCACAAGCATCTTCCCCTGATGATGGAGAGGGACAGGAGAAGAGAGAGAAGGGGAAACTGAAAAAAAAAAGCAACAAGAAGATAATATTTGTAAAGCACTTAAAACGGTGCCTGGCACATAGCAGGCACTTAACAAATGTTGGTTTCTTTCCTCCCCTCTCTTTTGAGAGCAAATCTGGTGGAAGCGTTAAGGGAATGGAAAGAAGAAGGGAGAGTTGAAACTAGGTAACTTTCAATGATCAATGTGTAACTTGGGATTTTTTTCTGCCACAAATGTTTAATCCCACTGCCACCCATGTTTCTGTGTGGCAAGTAACCTCTGTTACTTCTGCCATGCTGGTATGTGGTGCCTTAGGCAATGTGCCCTTCCTCCCCAATCTTTCCTCCCTTTCAGTCTTCCCCAATTTACCATATTTATCATATTGTAGAACCTAATTTATCATATTTTAGCTTCTATTTGAGCTATCTGGATACATGCTTTATGCCATTCTAAGGCAAAGGCTGACTTTGTATCCCTTCCAAGGGCCTAGTACAATGACAAATGCTACTGAAGTGGAAGGAGGGCTGAATCTGGAGTCTAAGTAACCTGGATTCAAATCCCAGCTCAGCTACTTACCAGTTATGTGAACTTAGGCAAGTAACTTTATCTCTGGGCCTCAATTTCCTCACCTGTAAAATGAAGGCATTGAACTAGACCTTTAAGATCTCTCCTAAGATTGGAAAAAGATGTTTTATTTATTCACATGTCCCTTTCCACCACATAATAATGCACCCCCAAATTTTGAGGACATACTGTGATTATCAAGAGCAACTGGTTATCACAGTTGGAGAAGCTATATAAGATTGATCAGAACACCTTTGTTGTTGAGCCATTTCA
Organism: Phascolarctos cinereus; assembly: GCF_003287225.1. Classification (NCBI taxonomy): domain Eukaryota; kingdom Metazoa; phylum Chordata; class Mammalia; order Diprotodontia; family Phascolarctidae; genus Phascolarctos; species Phascolarctos cinereus. The sequence continues at coordinate 233,655,900 of NW_027555958.1, read as the reverse complement.
GTCGTGTCTGACTCTTCATAATCCCATTTTGGGGTTCTCTTGGCAAAGATACTACAGTGGTTTGCCATTTGCTTCTCCAGGTCATTTTACAGATGAGGAACTGAGGCAAATAAGTTAAGTGACTTGCCCAGGGTCACACAGCTAGTAAGTGTCTGAGGCCAGATTTGAACTCAGATCTTCCTGACCCCAGGCCCAGCACTCAATCACTGTACCATCTTGCTGCCCCACCTCAAAACACTAGTCTGTCTATATCACAGAATTTCAGAATTGAGAAGAACACGAGAACTCATTTAGTTTGGCCCATATGTGACCAAGAAGCCTCTTACAAAGTATCTGACAAGTGGCCATCCAGCTGTCCACCCTAGATGCTCTTTGTTGAAAGTAAATAGAAGAGTGCCTAAAGAATTGTTTAAGAGTATCAAGTTCTTCTGACTAAGCAGTGCATTGGATAAAACACTAGTCTGGGAATCAGGAAGACTCATCTTCATGAGTTCAAATCTGGCCTCAGACACTTCCTAGCTGTGTGACCCAAAGCAAGTCACTTTACCCTGTTTGCCTCAGTTTCCTCATCTGTAAAATCGGCTAGAGAAGGAAATGCCAACCCCTCCAGAATCTCTGCCAAGAAAACCCCAAATGGGGTCACAAAGAGTAGGATATGACTGAACGACAACAAGGGAGAATCATACTCTTGGTTGCAGTATCCTAGGACACTAGATTCATAACATCAGCATCTCCTCCTCTGCACTCAGTATTTAAGAAGTAAAATATGTGCTGAAAGGGTTTGCATAAGTAAATGTGAAAATCAGGAAGAGAATTCTACTGCTGCTACAAAGAAAGAAATACATATACTGTTGGATTATCTGTGTCACTGCTTTCTTCTGTTAGGGGGAAATAATTGAGACTATTATATTATGACCAAAAAAAAAAATCACCCAATAGAGGGGAGCTCCTTAACCTTTTGTTATGTCATGAGGTTCTTGGTAATTTGGTGAAACCTATGGACCCTTTCTCAGAATAATATTTTTAAATGCATAAAATAAAATACATAGGATTACAAAGGAAACCAATTACATTGAAATGAAGATAAATTTATTCTCCCATTCAAAATCATAGAGCACTTGAAATCTATCCACAAGACCTCTTGTGGATCCCAGATTAAGAACCTCTTATATAGGGAAAGTTTATTACCCCTTTCAGACATTTTAGCTGTCTTTCTGACCTGTTTCCATCTTCCCAATGTTGACCTCCAGAACCTAGATGCCTTGGTTTCAAGAGAAGCTCCTAATTAGATGGTAAACTTTCTTTATGTCACTAGCATTTAGCATAGTGCTTGGCAAGTAGTAGATACTTAATAAATGTTTATTGACTGACAATAGGCAGCACCTCCCTCTATTTTCCCTTGATCAAGATACCCCAAGAAAAGCCAAGCTGTCCTAGCTTCCCAGCCCTCAGGAGAATCAAGAGCCAAAACTTCTTCTATGATTTGTTCTTCTTTTGAAATAGTTTCCTCTGTAGCAACATCTGGTATAGCGCACTCACTAAGCAGGAGAGGAGTCTGATGCTGGAGTGAGGGGTAAATTGGGTATTTATAGAGGGCTGACCTTTTCTTCTCTCCTCTGGTTTCTGGTTTCTCTGGGTTCCTTCCTTGTGCTCAGGGAAGCTGGGTTTCAGTATTCCAGTAGAGAAGAGGGCTATTTTCAAGCTGGGCACTTCATCTTCAGATCTAGCACTTAGTACTAGGCTGGAACAAATTAGCTTTCTCTGCTTGAGAATCTATCTGGTAAAATCTTTGGGATGGAAGAAAGTCAAAGTGATAGGGCACTCTGCAAGTTCTATTAATTTGGTCAGAAATAATTTACAAAACGTTTGTGCATTTAACACTTGCTTTGGCTAAATCCCTAAACTCTGCAGGAAATACCTGTAGGACTTGTGAAAGTGCAGCTACTCATCCTGTTAAGGGATTTACTCAATTACTGAGATTGCTCTGGCCTGCACTGGGGGGTGGAATGAAGGGAAATGGTGTCAAAGAAGAAGCAAAATGCAAATGAAGAGTAAGTTAGAGTTAAAGCAAAAAATACAATGCTTTTTCCATTCTCCATATTCCTCTCTATACATATACAATACACACACAGATATTTTATATGTAAATAAATATAGTGTATGTAATACAGACTAGATATATATGTTCTATAAACATTATATGTATGTTTTGTTGTTTGTCCTTCATTCTCAAAGAGGACCAATAATATCAAGAGGGTGATGTCTCCGATTTGCCAGTGAATTGGATATGAGTGGGGCAGAACTGAGCAGAGTCAGCAGCCTCACTCTCTCCTCCAGAGTTATCAAAGAATAGTACCAAAACAAAGGTCAAGATGACTGTTGATGGCCTGGGATTCAATGGATGACCTTGGTCTTCCTAAATTAAGGTCTTTCCCAGGTCTTGGTTTGTCTGAGACCATGCCATTCAATGACTAAGGGCTGCATAAGAATTGAGACAAATGATGGTTCAATTTACAATCATGAAGATATCAATCTGGGAAGGGAAGACCCTCAGAATTTCTGGCCAGAACAGAAAGCAATTGCTATTTACACTTATCCTAAGCCATCAAAAATCTAAACAATGAGTTACAGAGGCTTGAGTTGGGGCTATTATTGGCCATTCAGTGAAAGACAGAGTGATTTGGGTTTTAAGGTGGAGTCAAGTAGCTCCATTTAAATCATAATGGGCTTTCACAAAGCCTGTCTTTTCAGAGCTACATTTCAAGAAATCGAAAATGAAAACTACTCAGCACAAAAAAGTGAATTGTCCAAAGTTTTTCTGGGGGAAGAAAAGGAATTAAATAAATAAATGAATGACATGATGAAGAATAAATAGCAGCATTCTCCAACTTCTGCTCAAATAATATATTATGTAAGACACATAAACATGTACTCTTTATAATATGCTAACTATAAAGAGTATATATTTATAATATATATAACATATATAATTAGCATATTATAAAGAATATATATTTATATATTTTACATAGTAATATGCATAATATATTCTAATATACATGATATATGTGTGCATATATGTGTCTGTGTATGTATGTATGTAAACAGTTCACATTTCTATACTATTATAAGGTTTACAAAGTGACCACCCAGAATAGCCCTGTTAGATAGGGTAGTGCAAATATTATTTCCCCCATTTTAAAGATGATGACACAAAGGTGGTGAATTAACTTGCTCATAATTCTACAATTAACACTGTGAACATTAAAACCAGGTCATTATCTCTCTTCCCACAAACCCATCCTTCTTCTAAACTTTCTTATTATTATGCAAGGCTCTACCCCTTTTTTAGTCAGCCAAATTCAATAACCTTGGAGTAAATCTTGACTCAGTTCTCTTGGTTCAGCTCATATATACCCTCTCTCTTCCACAAACATAGCCATCATCCTAGTCCATACCCTCATCATTTCTCACCTAGACAAAGACTTGTTAATCGAATGCCCTGCCTCAAACCTCTCCCTACTCCAACCATCTTCTGTGTCAAACATTCTACTTGTGGACTGCATGTTGCCCAAAACACACCCAAATGTCTGTATCAGATTTAAGTGTAATTGAGAGATATTTAAGAAAATAAATAAAAATCAATGAAACATAAATAATATTACATTTTCAAACTATGTCAATATGTACCCCACAAGGATCCTTATGTGTAGTTTAGTGGCCTCCATTTCAATTAGAATTTGATACCAGTGCTCCACATTACTGCTAGTAATCTGCCTAAAGCTCATCTGACCATGTCACTTCACCCCTACCCTCACCCCACCCTGACCAACTCCTACTCAAGAAATTCCAATGTTTCTCTATTACCCCTAAGATTACATATGAACTCTGCTGTTTTAGAACTTAAAGGTCTTCATAGTCTGGCTGGTCCCTTCATGTCCTTCCAGTCTTTGAACTCATTAACTTTTTACTCTACTCTGCAAACCCCATAGTCCAGCCACATGGGCCTATGTGCTATTCCTCCTAGCTCCTATTTCTATGCCTTTGTCCTGGCTGTGCCCCCTGCTAGAAATGCTCTATTTTCTAACCTCTGATTCTTAGATTCCTTGGCTTTCTTTAAGACTCAGTTCACATGCCACCTCCTCCAGGAAGACTTTTCTGGTCTCAAGCTACTAGTGACCTCTGTGCTTTAAAGCTACCTTCCCTCTACTCATTTGTCTTGATGGGCTGATTTGTATATGATGTCTCCAATTATAATGTAAGCTTCATGACAGCAGGGACAATTTTTGTTTTTTCTTTGTATCCCCAGCACTTAGTACCCTTGCCCCAACACACAGTAAACACTTAATAAATGCTTGTTGAGTAACAGTCTTAGTGATCTTTCCACTTTGCAATGTTATCTGTCACATAGATAACACCCAATTGATAAAAAAAAAACCTTGTTAACATTTATATATTGCCTTAAGCTTTACAAAGCACCTATATACATTATCTTGTTTGATCTTCATAACAACTCTGTGAACCAGGCATTATAGGTATCAATGTCCCCATCTCACAGATGAGGAAATGAAGGTTTGGAGGAGTTGTGACTTGCTTACAGTCACAAGCTAGTGTCAAAGGCAGGATTGGAACCCAGTTCTTTCCTGATTCCAAGTCAAGCACTCTGCTTATGAGAGTACACCATATGATAAGCACAGTAAATGCCTAAAAAAGCTCTATTTGAGGTCTAAGAAGAAAAGAATTGCTAGCTACCAGTGGGCTTCAGGGAAAATTTCAAGGAAAAGTTGGATTGTGATTTCAACAGAGGGAGGTAGGAGAAGAGGGGCAGGGGTAGAGAAGGCCGTGAACATAGGCATGGAGGCAGGACACCATAAGCAGACTGAGCTGGAGAGTAACTTACATAGAAGTTACAGAAAGCAAGGGTAGAAAAAATAGGCTGGTGCCAGTTTATGAAGAACATTTAGTGGGAGGCCAAGCAGATTCTATTTTATTCATATAGGGAGTCACTGATAGATTTTGAGGAGGAATGATAGCATTAGATTTGTCCATAAATTAACCTGACATCCCCAACAGATTGAAGGAGCAGGACAGGAGGGAGAGTTGAAATGGGAAGATCTGTAAGGAAGCTATTATTATAAGCCAGTTGGGAGGTAACGAGGGACTAAGGTAGTGGTAGTGAATAGAAAGTAGAGGAGCGGGAGAGATTATAACCTTTTTGGTATCAGTTTGGAGATCTGCTTGCTTCAAGGTTAAGAAAACGTATGTGTTATGGACCTTCCTGAAAATTTTTGCTTGGGGACCCAAACCTTCTGCATATTCTGCTACATGGGATAGTGTGTCAATAGTTATTGCATATCCTCCATGTGGAGAGTTCTATAAAAGCCATTCTGAGGAAACAAGGTTCCTTTCTATAGAGAGCTTCCAACCTGAGGGGGAAAAGGTTCATAAGCAGAAAAGAGACTTAAGACAATGTCGCAAGCAACATGGAAGTGACTGCAAATGAATATTGTCCAACAGAGCAATTAAATGATAAAGGGAGAAAGAGTAAAGATATGATCTGGAGTCAAAGGGTTGAAATCCTGGCTCTGGCACTTAGCACCTGTGTGACACTGGTTAAATAATAGCCTTTCTGGGTCTATTTCCTCATCTGAAAAGTGAGGTGGGGGGCATGGATTACGTGACTCTATGGTTATCTAGTGATCATCTATGGTCCCTTTAAGCTCTAAGTCAGCTCTATGACGATGAGTGGAATGAGGGTCTTGGGAAGGAGGTTTTCAGATTAGTTTGAAAGGGAACAGATACAAGGTTTGATGGAAAATAGAGGAAGAATAGGATCATAAAAGCATAGATTTCAAGATGGAGATTATATTACAGGACATCTAATTCACCACCTTAGGTCAGAAATGAGGAACTGGGGTCCAGAGAATTTAAGTGAGTTGCCCAAAGTCTTGCTGGTTGTAAGTAGTAAAGATTCAAACCCAGGACCTCTGACCCCAAATCCCTCTCTTTTTCCATTGTTCCAAAGTTCTTCTACTTAGCTGCCAAGCCTAATCATTCATCTTAGATGTGCTAAAAGGTTGGTAGCTTGGGGTGAGTCTGACCTTGTGCTGTGGTAAAGAGTGGGCTCCAGGACAGGGATCTCATCAGAGTTCCCATTCTTTTGAAATGTTAAGTAAATAATAAACACCTCTGGTCCAGGGACAGAGGGGCTTAGGGAGCTAAGTATAGTGTACTGAGAATGCCAGGGGCTGGGCCCCCACAGTCATTTATCTCTATAGTGGAAAATTAGCTTGACATGAGGGAACATGGAAACTTGAGTTTCAGTGGGGGAAGGGACGGCATGGTTTCTACAGGGGATTACTTAGCATTCACCCCAGTCTTTGGCATCCATGGCTGATCCCTTAGGTCATCAGTATCTGGGAGCACCAATGCTTTCCTTTCAGGTTTGCCAGTGATTTGAGTAACCACTACTTCAAATTAGGTCAGAGTAGGATCATGGATTTCAAACTGGAAACGACCTTAGAGATCATCTTAGTTCAACCCCCTCATTTTACAAAGGAAGAAACTGAGGCCCAGATACAAATGACTTGTCCACTAATGAGTGACAACTAGTTAGTGGCAGTGCTGGGACTTGAACCCACATTCTAAGACTCTCTCCACACTATTTCTTGTAGTCTAAACAATTTACCCCTTAGTTAGATACTGTCTCATATTGTTTTGTTTCATGTATGTCTTATCTTCCTTGATTAGATTATAAGTTCCTTGAAGGTAGGAACTATTTTTCATTCTTCTTTTGCAACCTCCATTGCATCTAGCACAGTTCTGGACATACTGCAGGTACTTCCTCAATAAATATTTTATTAGAGAGGTAGCTATTTGACTTTGGATAAGTTGCTCACAAAGTTGTTAAAAAGTGCAAGTGAGATCATGTATATTGTCAGGGAATTCTCTTGACTGGGAAGAATGGAATCTCTTAGGAGAGGTGTACCAGTAAATGGAGGATGCAATGATTATGAGTCAAATATAGGAAGCCAAATTAAAAACAAAGAAATTTATTAGCACGCTAAGGAAGGCTGTTCTCACTAAAAGAAGCTTCTTAGGTTATAGATCTGGTTTTTATAATCTTTTAGGTATGCTGAGAGTACACAATCCGCAGCATTTTATGGCAACTCAGGATAGATAAGAAAAGCATTTCACATGAGGAGAAGTAGAGCAGGGGGGAATCAGTTAAGGGAGAAAAGCGAAATTGTTGGAATGCAACCAGCAAGATTTATTATAAAAAATATTCCCTGTTCAAGGGAAGGAGACAAGGGGAAGTGACCAAGTACTCTTACAATTGTGAAAGAAGTCCTTTCAGGAAAAAAAAAAAAACAAAACTGCAGGATCTCTTATCTAAGGTTAAAAAGTAGTTGTTACAACAGTAAATTAGACCATCTACTTTACTATATCCTTTCTAGTTTATTATATTTCATTTCTCCTTCAGTAGGAGTTAGGAATTTCATAATATTTGGCCACCAGATAGTTCAAGAATTAGTCCATCAAGATATTGCAAAGTAATTCTAGTTCCTGTTTCTCCCCCCACCCCGCCCCCATGATGTAAAAGCATTATGGCATATGAATGCAAGGTATTATTTCTATTTTTCATAATAATTAGAAATTATTAATAAAAATTATGATGGTAACAGAGTTGAATGTTGACTACTTCCATCCATCAAAGTGATTAAGTGACTGTGATTAGGATAAAAGGAAGGAAAAGGGAAAAATAGGTAAGGGAATTCTTGCAAGTTTATCTGCAAGACTTATCAAAAGTCACCTCATTTTCTTCTCTACCATGTATAAAAAGAAATGACTGTGGTGGAAGAAGAATGGAGTTTGAAATGAAAATGGACAATTTACCTGAGGCTTTTGGTAAATGGATGTAAGAGGGGACAGATAAATGAATACTAGTAAGGTAAAAAGAAAATGCAGTTTTGTGAATTCACACTTATTATATGCCCAGAACTCACCACGCAAAGTCAAGAGAAAATTAGGAATAGCCCCAGATGGCTTTGGATGGGAGGTTTGTATGGGAATTTGGTCTGTTTTCTTAGTGGGATAAAACTGTGTACACACTGCACTCATCTCAGCCCCTCATCCTGGGGTCACCCTTGTTGCTTTTCTCATTTGTTGGCATTTGAGTGAGGGCAGGGATGTGTCCCATTAGTAGGGAATCTGCTGAAAGCTGGGAGGCAGCTTAGATTAGTGAATAGGGTGCTGAGGTCAGAAGGCCTGTGTTTGAGTCCAGGATTTGACACACACAAGTTGTGTAATGTCTATGCCTCAGTTCTATCACCTGTAAAATTATACTTTTAATATTTGTACTACCCACCTCACAGGGTTGGTATGAGGAAATTGTCTTGCAAACCTTTAAAAAAAATACTGTATAAATGCGTAATTTTATAGTTTCTTTATCTAATTTGAGGGAGTTGTACCATAATATCTCAAGTTCCTTCCAATTCTGAAGTCCCATAATTCTTGATTTTTTTTTAGGGGGAGAGGACGGCTGATTAGCCAGGCTCTCCATTGTGGTATGGATCTTTAGCTGGCTATTCTTCGAAACAAAAATCTCACCTGATGGCCCACCTCATCTCCTTTTCCCCCCTCTTTTCCCCATCTTTAGGGAAAGGTTTCCTGTCAATTTCTTTAAGTTTCAATTCAGGAATGTGGAATACAGCTCTGGACGGAACAAGACCTTCCTGTGCTATGTGGTAGAAGTCCAGGGCAAGGACGGCCAAGGCCAGATGTCCCGAGGTTACCTGGAGGATGAGCATGCCGCAGCCCATGCAGAAGAGGCCTTCTTCAAAACCATTGTGCCCACCTTTGACCCTGCCCTTCGCTATAATGTCACTTGGTATGTCTCCTCCAGCCCCTGCGCAGCCTGCGCTGACCGCATCTCAAGCACTCTGAGCAAAAACAAGAACCTTAGGATGCTCCTCCTGGTGGGTCGGCTCTTCATGTGGGAGGAGCCTGAGATCAAGGCTGCCTTGAAGAGGTTGAAGGAAGCGGGATGCAAGCTACGCATCATGAAGCCCCAGGACTTCGAGTATGTGTGGCAGAATTTTGTGGAGCAAGAAGAGGGAGAGTCAAAAGCCTTTGTACCCTGGGAGGACATTCAGGAGAACTTCCTCTACTATGAGGAGAAGCTGGCTGAGGTCCTGCACTGATCTGCCTTCACATGTGAGTTTGCCCTCTCCATTAATCCTCATCTGGGCCAGGGCTTGGGGAGTAGCAACCCATAACCTACTTCCCAGTCTTCTCCTTGTACCTCATTAGTCCAGGGGCACTGGCCTCCTGGCTGTTCCACACACAAGACACTTCATCTCTCAGTTCTGGCCATTCTCTCTGGCTGTCCCCCATGCCTGGAATGATTTCCCTCTTCCACTCTGACTTCTAACCTCCTTGACTTCCTGTAAGTCCCAACTAAAATCTCACCTTCTACAGGAAGTCTTCCTCAACTTCTCTTAATCCTAGTGCTTTCCCCTCTGTTAATATCCTATTATTATTATATATCATTATATTATTTCCTATTTATAGCTTGCTTTGCATATATGTTTGCATGTTGTCTCCCCCATTGGATTTTAAGCTCCTTGAGGTCAGGAACTGTCTTGTACCTCTTTTTGTAGATCCAGCACTTGGCACAGAGCCAGGAACACATGAGAAGCTCAACAAATGTTTGAGCGAATGAATGGGTAGGAAGCAAGCTCCAGTTCTCCTATGAAGGGCTTTAACTAGGGCACAACTAGTCCTGAGGGTATAGGTACGCCCTGGTTGATCTTGTGCAAACTGGTCTCATCCCACTACATCTACATAATCTTGGTTCCCTTCTCTAAAGAACAATTTCCTCTTCTGTAAAATAAGGGGATAGGAGTAGATAACCTCTTAAGATCTCTTCCATCTCTAAACCTATGATCTCATAATCAAAATAATTTCCCCACACCCCAAAACATACAGCTGAAGTTGACCAGGGATTCCAGAGTTGAGACCCAAAGCCCTGGTAGGGTGGGAAATGCATTTTCTATGTCCGAAAAAAAAAAGGGGGGTGGGATATAAGGGTAAATTCTGTTATTAGAGCAAATATCAGAGAAGCCATTTAAACTACAGATTACCTTGTTTTTTGTCTCATGTCTATTAAAAACCTGAACCCTTCAAAAGCATACTGTTGCTGCTACCCTTTCATTATCCTTACTCCTCTTTAGCAGGTTTCTCTCCCTCCAAGGAGTAATGTTTTAATTTATTTTTCAAGTCCCACAGGAGGTTTGAATTTAATTTTTATTTGGCTCTGGTGTTTCTACACAATTATAAAATTATTTTAAAAGAGATTTAAGATTGGCATTTAGATGTATAATGCAAGAACCATTTACTTTTTATCAAGGAGCACCTCAGTAAAAGCCCATGAAAATGTGCTGAAAAAGGAGCTTGGGATGGCAATAAGCCATGCTCTGCAGGAAATGTGGTCGGTTAAGATGACGCGTTTATCAAACTAGTTGCAGGACCAGTCAGACCCCTACAGGTGTCAAGAAGAGATAAAAAAACTGGAAGAGTAGTTGTGTTAGGGAGGATTAGCTATTTAAACAGCCAATTAGGACACAATTAAGGCCAACCTGGCCTCTTGCTGAGGGTGAATTAGATCCTTAACAAAAACAGACTGAGTGCCCTCTGGGAGATTAATGGATCCTTTTCTACACATTTCTGGGTTTGTTCTGCTCTAATTTTCAATCTTAGGAAACTGAATCCCTTTGCCAGGCTCTGGGTGGGTGGTCACAATCATCTAACCATTGAGAAAGGCCTTGGAAGACATCCTGACTTTTATATAACTTTACCTCAGGTGTTTATCAGCAGTCCTTTCCCCTATGGTTTTCTTCATATTAGTTTGAGATGTAGTACCAGTTTGGTTTTAGGATGATGCTACCAGTGAGGATGTTTCAGTATCTAAGATCCAGTGTTTTCTGTGCACCTGATCCATACCTTAATGGTAATATACTCTTTCAAATGATATTTTTAAAAAATCTTTAATCTGCTTAAATTTAGTGGGAAATGCAAATGCAGAGGGATCTGGCCACCAAATAAAATGGTTAAAGGCCTTTCAGAAAACTAGGAGAGGGTTTTCAAATTGAGCTGCATTGAATCCACAGCCAGGGGTTTCTACCCTGCTCTCCTCACCAGAAATTGGACCCTTTCACTTGATTTTAAGTTTAAAGCAATACTCTGGTTTTAGATGGTGCCATTGACTCCACCATCCAGGTAATTAGACAAATAAATCCTGAGCCCAGGTGGTCAAGTGGCAAATTGCTTCCTTTTTTGGGGGGGGGCGGGGCTGAAGAGTTTGGGAGAGAACAAGTTGGCACAGTGTTCATAGGATTTCAGTTTGAGATCTTGAAGAGACCCTAGTCCAATCCCCTTTCAAAGATGAAGAAATTGAGATTCTGAGAAGTTAAATGACTTGCCCTGGGTCACATAGCTAGCAAAGTGTCTGAGGCCAAGCCCAGCACCCTAACCACTATACCATGCTGCCCCATTGTTGGGCCTTTTAAAAATATGCTTATCCACAAAGTTATTGCTATATGCCTCTGTAGGTGTGACAGCGCACACAGCGATTATTTATAACAACTTTTAAAACCTTGCTAGTTTTTGCCTTTGCCATTCTACAGTTTCTTGTACTAATGCCTCCTGAGGTCCAATTGTTATATGTTCAGGGAATACATACTAATTTTTTTTTTGGCCTAAGAAAAACAGCTAAGTTTGCCTCAAAAATAATTACTGAAAGCATGTCAAAACAGATTTTGAGATCACCTTCTGATTATCTGTAACCACCAGGCCATGGCTAATTAGGGGTTTTGGTTATTGGTGTAACCAATCAGAAAGTAGGTCTGTGGGGAGAAAGTCTAGGAGAAATAGTCATTCCTAGGTCAGAGAAAAATGATTTTTTAATTCAGAGTAGCTGGAGGTTATTCAAGTTACCAAACAGTTACTGATCAGTTGGTATAACAGCATTATCACTATTGATTAAAAATTTCCTCCTTCTTTTGAGTTGATCCTGTTACTGAAAAGGCAATCATAATTTTTTTTTTAGGCAATTGGGGTTAAGTGACTTGCCCACGGTCACACAGCTAGTAAGTGTCAAGTGTTTGGTCTGAGGCCACATTTGAACTCAGGTCCTCTTGACTTCAGGGCTGGTGCTGTATCCACTTCACCATCTAGCTGACCTGGTAATCATAATTATTAAGTGGTTAAAGGATCAACATGGCTGAACCCACAGTCCTGGAAAACAAGCATCTGTTCTAGCATTGATTTGTTGCACATTTCTTACCTGGTTTTGAAAACACAACAGAATTTTTCATTCAAGTTAGAAACAGCTAAGACTGGTTCTCTTCACATTTTTTACCATAAATATGAGAAGAAAGGAGCTCAGTCAAAAAGTAAACCAGAAATCTCAAGACATTATGAGGGGGATTCAGGGGACTAGCTCTAATAGGAATGGTATTGTTAACTCTGAAAGAAATTCTTATTTTGGGCCACCAGAGTTAGCCTCTAGTAATGTTTTTTCTCTTTTCCCTAGGGCTAGCCTGTCACTTCCAAAAGACATCAGTGACATACACAGTCATCTGGGACATGCCTGTGGCTTCCTAATACCACTTGGAGCCAGACCATATCCAAGTCAACCTCATCAGACAGGCCCCTAATGGACTAAAAATACACTCCCTGTGCTGCAATTAATTTAAGCTGTGCCCCTCTTTGTCAAAGTTGCTCATGGGGAAAGGGAGGGAAGTGGGGGGGGGCAGCAAAAGTGAAAATTTAATTGTTTAGGCAACAGTTACAGTCACTCCCCAAAAGGCTGCATCATAAACCAAATATCTTCAGACCCAAGGTGCAAATCTTAGAAATATGTCCAGCAATGTGTTTTGTAATGTTAAAAAACTTTTTTAAAAGAGAAAACCAGTGATCATTATCAAAAGAAAATAATGTTGTGTTTTTTATTTCTCATGCAAACTGATGGATGCTAGGTTTTCAAGAAACCTGGGAGTTACAAACAGCAGGACATGGCCCATTACAGGGTAGAAACTCAAGTTTGAGGATGTGAACCAACTTTGTTTTTTTCTCAACCTGTGATTTCACTGGTGCAGAAACTCCTTCCACAGAGGTAGCTCTGCAATTTGTGTATTTTATAGTTATTAGAGTAGCTAAGTGTGGTTAAGTGAATTATTATCTATGGTCATAAAGCTAATATTTGTGAAGAGGCAAGACTTGAATCCAGGTCTTTCTGACTCTAAGGTCAGCCCTGTCTCCACTATATCACTCTGCCTCTGAATCAGTTCATACTAAAATATAATAGAAGGCTTAAATTAGCAATTGCTCCAGCAACATAACATCTCCTTACACAGTTTTTCTACTGGTGTCTTTCATCTCCATAGAAAAGTTGTTATTATTTTTTTTGCCCCATATTCAGGCTGGCTTCTGGATGCAATTATTTTATTAAATTATCTTGCTCCCTCAACCTTCTGTGAAAACAAAGATCAGGTACAGAACAAAAGAAAAGTGAAATCTTGATCTCCAAGAAATCCAAAGCCTAATTACCATATTGATTAAGCAGGTGACTTTTCTGACTCTAGAAAGGTCAGAATTCCCACACAGTGAGATGGAAATTAAATCATTTGCAGAGCAGCTAACATGTAAAAATCAGTGTCACAATACCCATTTCTCCAGGATATGAAACCTATAAAAATAAACTATGTGTGAATTCTTGGTGTTTCCTAAACCTTGGCCAGGTTTCCAGGAATAACATTCCTCATTTTGAAATCAAGGTCCTGTCTCCTTTCTCCATTCTTCAAGTGTGATAAGCCAAAGGAATCTGACCCATGTACTATTTGCAAATGGCAAACATTTTATCACATCACCGCTCTGACTCCATGCATCCCCAGGCTGTAATGGTTAACATATGTAGATCTCATGGCAAAAACCAATGAGACTTTCCCAAATGCAAATCAACCCTGAACTCCTTAAAAATGAGGGAGGTAGGACTTCAGGGAAAAATCTTGGATTAAATAGTGCTGAGTACAACAGCTATGTGCAACCATGGGCCTGTCTAGCTTTCAAGGCCAAAGTCTAATGGAGACACACTACATAGGTGAGTCCTAAAGTCTATGTGTAGATGCAAATAAAGTTAAGTAGTTATTGAAACTGCTTTTTCTTATCTGAATGAAGTGATAAGTCAGATACAGGTCTGAAGTACAAAAGTTACATTCAAAGGCAGTTTTAAAGTGCTTTACCAAGATACATAACCCTTCTAACATTCACATTTTTTTTTCCACTCGGAAGGGTAGCTCAAGAGGTCTTACGTTGTGTTGAGAATTCGCTATAGGAAAAAAATCAATAACTGGTCTAGCTGTTCTAATCCTTTGCATAGAGATATAGAAAGAAAACATATACATCTAGCTTTCATAATGCCACAGCTCTGACATAAAGCTACTCATTCTCAATGTCATGAGCTTTGTTCTGCTAGTCTAAAAATGAGGTAAATAAAATGGATGCAATTACTTCTTCCTTAGTTTGTCACAGACAGGTTTGGTAATGCAGGATGAAGTTAGTGAGGGGAACAAAGACCGGGGTATCTAGGAAGCTTTTGTTTCTCTCTTATCAGCCTTTAAATAGCCAGGGGTGTTGGTCTTTTCTGGTAGTGGGCTACAGGTGAATCTGCTACCTGCAGCTAGCTAGCTAGCATTTACTTCAAGTAACAAATAGCATCATAGATGATACTCCCACTGGTGAGAAGATCTATCTGGTTGGTAATATGTAAAAAACGAGGAAAGAAACTCCACCACGTTGAGGAAATTAATTTTGCACATGTCATTGTAAAGCTACTTCCCAGATTATGATCTGGAGAAGATGTGGAGAGACAGCAAAGATATGAAAGCTGTAAAGCACAACAAGTCTCAATCACTCAAGGACAGGGCTCCTGACTCATCATTAATTCCAGTTATGTAATTTCTCATGAAAGTGAGAGTATGGTTCCTTGCAATAGCTTTGAAATAAGGCACTACAGTTAAATGTAACTGAAAACTTTTGCAATTGCTTTACACTAAAGTGAGACTAGATTACAGTCCATGAGCACAAAACCTCATTTTACAAACCTCAAGAGAAAGATCTTTTTTTTTCCCACTTTATTCAACAGAACTCCCCCTTGTCAACAACATAAACCTCAGTTATACAAATTTTTTTTAAAAACACCTTAATTCACCTGTCCTAGAATGGCTCTGGCAACACAAAGACAACACTGAACAAGTGCACAAATCATGATTTCAGGGGGGGCAAATATACAAAAAGAAATGCCAAGCCAATTGAAACTTTCAATCCTCCCTGAAAGTGCTCTCCTTAAAGAGAAGCAGAGTCAATGCTGCCACTTAGTGGCCAGCTGAACAAATCAATGATACTGGCCAAGGGGTGTTCAATCTGTTAACTATCACCTGGCATTTCCCCGTCTAACAGACCACCCAACTTCTCATAGTAAAACAGCAACATATCTGAAACACCCTAGCCTCCAAAGCCCATCCAAACAACGGCAACTGGAATATGGCTGGTGTAACAGAGAGACTACTTCAAATAAAACTTTTCCCTGCTCAATTTAAGATCTCCTGTCCCAGTTCTCTGGGCTTGGTGGGGGTGAGATGAGAGACATGGACACATCCACAAGGTCCATCTGTTCAGAGAGTATATACAGTAATCCTGATGTCTGTGCCCTCAAACACCTCTTCAATCATTGCAGACACTTTCTCCCACTGTAGCCGATCGAGACCACAACCAATTCTGGAAGAAACAAAAACATTCTCATTGGATGGAAATGAGGCACTCAGAGAACGTCCCCTGGACACCCTCCTCCCCAGTTTCCATGAAGGTTTTTTGCACAGCAAATAGAGAAAGAAAAAGGTTTCGCTTGGTGGCTAATTTCACACTGATTGGCTTTGTTTCAGGTCAAGAATTATACAGTTCATGCTACCATGAATCACCTAAGGCTAGCCCTGGTCAGCCCCAAAGGCGAATAGTAATTTACAGCTCTTTTCCCAGTAGAACACTGCATCTCAATCTTCCATTTCAAAGCAAACTTTTAGAAAAGTCTAAAATTTTCACAGCACACTCCGGATAATTAAGGGAGGTGAGAAAAAGAGATATTCTCTATATCTTCTAATGAAAACTGCCTGGCAGTGAGGGGAGTGTAAGGCCTCTAAAATAACATTTCCTACAACAATGGATTTCAAACAAAGGTGTAAGAAAAAGGAAAGGAGCATGGACTAGGGGGCAAGGATGTGGAAACTTCAGCCTCGAGGTCACGTGTGGCCCTCTAGATCCTCAAGTGCTGCTCTTTGACCAAACCAAAGACAAATTGCCTTAATAAAAGGATTTGTTTTGTGAAGTTTGGATTCAGTCAAAGGGCCACACTTGAGGACCTAGAGGGCCACACATGGTCTTGAGGCTGTAGGTTCTCCACCCCCAGACAAGGGTCTCTTTAGGTACAAAGCTTATTGGCCTAAAATACAGTAACATCTTTGTGGAAGTCACATTTCTTTGTATAATCTATGCAGGGCACTTGTTCCTGCCTTGAAAACATTACTAGTTCAATTTATACTCAGCCCACAATGTTGTGTAGGGGAAAGAACACTGGGTTTATGGTCAGAAATCTGGGTTCTGGCAGTTGCTGCTCTAAGCCTTAGTCTCATCTATGAAATGAGTAAAATCTTCTATTACCTCCTTCACAAAGCAGTTAAGAGGAAAGCACTCTGCAAAGCTTCAAAGTACTACCAAAATGTTATATTATTATAAGTCAACAGCTTCAGCACAAGTGGCTGGGTAAGTCAGAAAAGGATATTATTCCCTGAGGAGACATATGCATTTGTTTACAAACCATACCCCCTGACACCTTCCTTTCATTTGAAGGCAGGCTTTCTCTACTTTATTGATTCTAATCAACCCTGGAGGCAGGTAGAGACCTGGCATCAATGCCATTCTGCAAAAGGAGAAAAGGGCTAAGGGCTTAATTCAGTCCAGGCCCTTTAGTAACGAGACCAAACTACTAGTAGAAGAAAAAACAAAGAGATAATTACTCTAGTCAGGTTCCCAAGTTAAGAGCAAGGGAAATAAATTGGCACTTCCTAACAGATGGAAAAAATTTAAAGGAAGCGGTATACTAGAATCCTAATGTGACCTCCATAGGCCCTACTTGCTCCATAACAGTTACCAAATCAAAGCTCCAGATGCCAATGAATTACTAAACTGAGATTACAATGGCTTATCTTCTAGTTATTAACTCTGACAGTTCAACTTTCCATATAAAGGGAAGTGATCATTTTACCACTTTTATGCCACATGCTTAACACCTTTGGGGGACCTTGATAGGGCATGGAGAAGTCCAAACATCCCAGATTTGGTTCTTAAGCTCATATAACTTCAGGAGTTGAAGCCTCCAGCCTTAAAATGTTGTGTAAGAAGTTGGTATTTGACTAATAAAACTGAGTAAACTGTTCCACTTTCATCATGTAGTAAGGATAGAGTGATTTTTTCAGCACCATTATGCAGGGACAGGGAATAGACATCTAACTCTGCAGTTTATAGTTTTGAGAGTTGCCTAGTGCACTGAGAAGCTAAGTGACTCGCCTGGTATCTCACAGACAGCATATGTGCCAGAGGTCAGACTTAAACCCAGGCTGTCTTGGCTTTGAGGCCCGCTTCCTTTTCACTAAGTCTCAAAGCTTCTTTAAGTTATCCATTATCATGAACAACACTCTGATTATGTGAATAAGCTGGGATGGAAATGGCTTCCACTTAACCCAAATTTTCACTTCTGATTTGAAGACTGAAAATAAGAAAATCAATATTTAAGCTCATAATTATGTGGAAAACTAGACCATTTACATTATAACAGTGAAGGTAGTACAGTACATTAATGTCCTTTATGCCCCCAAATTAATGAAATTTTAATTCCAAACCCTTGAATTTCTTACCTAGGCATGGAGAGGTCAGTCACCCCATTTTTCAGACAATGGGTTTTCATGGCCTCTAGACTCTTTTGCAAGTTTTCATAAGTTGGCTTGTGAGAAGCCCTCTTCTTTGTAATCTGAGCACAAAGGGAAGATTTAGGCTCTTATTAGACAAAATGACATGGAGTCAAAGATCAATATCATATTATAATCACCAGCAATAAAATGTTGATTTTACCTGAGTCATCTGTCAGGTACAATAGGTCTGTATGATATTCTTCTGAGCTGGTCTTTTTTTATATGTGTGGTTTAAAAAACTTACCAAAATCATTATATGCAAGATTCCATTAACCAGAATGTTAACTTTTCCATTATATCAATTAGAAAATTTCCCCTCTGAAAAGCCCACCAGCAATCATGTTTCTAGTCAACCTTAAAAGCACACTAAGTGGCTAATTTTCTCTTACCAGGTAGTATACATATCTTTCATCTCTCTTTAGCACCGCTACTTCTCCAGATTTTTTTTCTTTGAGGAAAAAAAAACAGGACAAGTATTCAATATAGGAAGAAAAAAGAAAGCCTCAACACTTAAGTTCATTAATATATTAATTATCTTTCTAGAAATGAATTAGAAAAGCTTTCTAACTAAAAATGTGAATGCTAAGTAGAATTCTATTCCTTCCACATTCTGTGAACAAAAATCAAGGTGTTCTCCTAATCTCTTTAACATCCTGTCCTTCCCCCCCTTCTACTGTTATCCACTTTACTCTAGCCCCACACTGTTATCAATTTGCCAATACCTGATTCACACCTTACCCTAATCTTTCACTGTTTACAAATCCAAGTTTCAAAATAACAAGACCAAAAAACCCTAATAAATCTGTCAGTTCAAAAACCTACTATGATGTTTATATTTGTATAATATTTTTCATTTCTCAAAACATTATCCTTTATCAGCCACATTTACTCATTCATTAAACAAGTAACTGCCAAGTATCTACAACAGTCAAGGCACTAAGTACTTTAGACACTATAAAGTGATACAATGATGATATATATATATAAAATCTTCCACCCTCCAGGAGTTTAAATAGACTTGTTATGACTTAGACTTATTATAATAAATAATAAACTAAATAGACTTATTATAATAGATATATTATGGAAACTGGCATGCACATGCCAGAAGTGTAGTTATGCTAAGTTCTACAGAAAAAAATGCTGTAGATCAAGGGACAGAAAGATCACTTTTGGCTAGGAAAGCTTCACAGAAAGGCTGGGATTAGAGCTGGGCCTTGAAAGACAAGGAGGATTTCACCAGGCAAAGGCATGAGGAAGGATGCAGCATCAGAAAAATGCAAGGCATGTTCAATGAACACAAAATAGAGCTCTACTGTCAAATAAGAGTTTTTCCAGGAAAGGAACAGAACATGCAGTTACTGGCCAGCTATGGAGTACAATACACCTAGTTTCAAGTCCTGCTTCTAACACATGCTGGTTACATAGCTACGAACAAGTTTATTTAGCTGCTTAGTATCCCCAAACAATACTCAGAGTATGCAAAGGTAGTGGGGGTAGAGTGTAGAAAGCCTTGAACATATAAATTTTGTATGGTAGGCAACTGGGAACTACTTAAAAGTTGTTGCACGTGCAACTAGTGAAGGAAGAGACTAGAAGATACAATTGAAAAACTATTACAATAGCATAACTAAGGCGGTAGTATTCAAAATAAAGGGATGTATGGGAGTCTGGAGGGCTGTCAATGACTATCTTCTAAGTTCCTAGTGAGGAAGAACATCCTTGTGATCATATTCTGGACGTAGCCTTGCCCATAGTAGTTTAACTAATGTTTCTAGTCAACTGAAACCACAAGGTAAGGCCTAAACTCTATACAAACTCACGTTGATTCAAGAGCTCCTGCACCCCTCCAAACTTCTTTTTGAAGAGAACAGCTATCCCAGCACCCATTCGACAATCCTCACTGATGCAGTGGGCCAATGAGTCTGTTTGGGGGCATGCAAAAAGGTCCCCTTTCACATACACAATCTGCAACACACAAGGAGGGGAAGTGAGAGAAAATGGTTTAACAGATATGCAGAAATGCTTTGCTGTTTCTTTTGGCCACTTTCCCCCCTTCCAGGGAGCAACTTTATTCTTACTGGAATCAAGCATAATCTTTCACAGAGAAAATCCCAAGAGACTAATTCAAAGAGCTGAATGTGAACTGAACCATGAATAAGATGGAAGTGATGATCCTTGCCTAAGACTGCATTAGCCTCTTTGGAGTAAATGAGCTAAGAAAAGATAATTCAGTTATGTTGCTTAATTTAAAACAGTGCTTAATGCCTATGACCTCAATTATTCTAGATTTTTATTTGCCAATAAGTCAACAATTTTTACGCACTCTGTTCTCTCCTGGATCTTCATCAGGGCTGCTGGCCATGATAAGGAGCTGCTATTTCCAAGACTTAACAGTATTTTTTCTGCTAGAAGAATGAAAAAGGAAACCAATTTGCTTCGGGTTAAGCACACACATTCCCTGACCTTGCTCTCTCTGTTTACTACATCTAAACTCTTTCACTATTCTCATCCCGAAGTGGCAAAGAAAAAAAAATCCAATGCAAAAACTGGAGATGCAGCACCAGTTTACCCCGTCCCAGCTCCCCGACAGTACCCTCTGTCCCATTCCCTCTAGCTTGCGGCAAGTTCGGCCCCTCCTTTATTCGACCCCGTTCAAATCCCCTACTCCGAAGGAGGAGCAAGGCCCCTCTTTGGGCTTCAGTTGAGGGGCGTAAAAAAGGCCCCCTCCAGCTCCAATTCTATGCTTCTGGTTCCTCTCCGCAATCACATATGATGGAGGTTTCAGAGGTCTTCTAGGGCTGGTTGCTTAACCTTTTTTTGTTTATGCCAAGGCGCCCCTGGGCAGTCTGGTGAAGTCTCTGGACCCTTTCTCAAAATGTTCCTAAATGCACAGGATTACAAAGCGAACCAAGTATATTGAAATAAAAACGTAATTGGCTTTTTTTTCCCCATCCAAATTCAAAGACCCCCTGAAATTTATCCAGAGACCTCGGGTTAAGAACTTCAGATATAGTCCAATCATTATACATGGAGAGGGAAACGGTAGGCCAGGCCTCGGAAAGAGCTTAAGGTTCTACCAGAGCCGGGCTCGGCCCGGGGACAGGGGGCGGGACAGCTTGACCCCTCCAGTAGGGTTCTTTGCTTTCCTCGGGCCCCCCGCCCTCTTCCCGCGGCTTCCCCTCCCCCCCGGCCCGAGGGGAGGAGTGTGCAGCCTAGCTCCTCCCTGGCTCCCCCTCCGGGGGACCGTGGTGGGAGCCCGACAAAAGCCCTTCATGCTGCGCCCGGCCCAAGCCCAGACAGATGGACTGACGCCCCGCCTCCTCCCCATCTAACCCGGGGGCGCCGCGGGGGAGGGGTGTCTGCGGCCCCAACATACCCGGGGTCCCGGGAACAGGCCAGCTGCCGGGAAACCCAGGCCTCGGCCCCAGAAGGCAGCTGCTTCCGATTGAGCCCGGGTGCTCGTGACCGAGCCAAATCAAACTCGCGGCTGCCCCCACAGGGACCCAAAATGGCCTCCCACGATCCGCCGGGGGAGCGGAAACGGGGCACCTCTAGCCAAACCGGAGGGAAGGGCTGCGCTCTATGGTGGCGCCCCTTCGAGAACTTCCGGCGAGAGATTTCTCCCGCCGCCAGGCTAAGCATGCGTAATGCGAAGAATGGGAACATGCGCGGGACGAATAGGCGCTTACGCGCCAAGCACGGGGGTGTGTTTTCAAAGATCTGTGGCGGACATTGGGGGAGACGACGGAAAGGGCCGGTGAACGCTTGCGCAGTAGCATCTCCAAGGTGGCGTTTGAGTTGAAAGGGTGGGTCAACATGGCCTGGAAGAGCCTTCGCGTTCTTCCGGAAGTTGGGGGGTGGGGCCTGGGCTGGGTCTCGGCGACGCGTGCGCCGTACGCACCCAGCACGGGGTGGGGAGAGCCCGCAGGTGGGGAGGGGAGTGGGGGCGGGGAGGGGGGCGTGGCTTACAGGCGCCTGCGCCGAGGCGGTTGGAGGGGGGGCCCGGGGCTCCTTTGTTCGCGTTCGCCATTTTGCCAGGCAGCGGCAGTGGCGGCGGCAGCGGCGGCTGGAGCCTCTGATTGGGTTTCGGGGTCCGGTACTGGAGCCAATCAGCGCGGGCAGCGAACCGGGGGAGCGAGGCACGGTGAGTGTGAGGAGCCAATATCCAGCGGCCCAGAGCCGGCCCCAGCGCCCCGATTGGCGGGTCTCGCTGACCACTCAGGAGAGGCCCAGGCGCCCGCCGAGCCCGGGGAGCCGGGCAGGTGGCGGCAGCGGCGGCGGCAGCAGCGGAGCCTGCGGGGCGGGCCTGCCTGGAACCGGGCCTTGGCGTGGTGTGGCTGTACCAGGGACCTCCCGCCACTCCCGGCCTAGGCCTGCAGGGGGCCGCCCCGCCGGTGTGGGGATGGCAGGGGCCTCTTCGGGCGCGGCGCCTTGACCCAGGGGTCCCGACGCCCCAGATGGGGCCCGGACCCCCAGTTCGGCCACGGCTCTTGGCGCTACCTTCAACCTCCCTGGGACCCGGGCACCACCTCCTTGGGCCCACAGATTGCAGGGGATGTGGAGGACGGGTCCCCAGTTAATGCCACCCCTCCAGACCCTTGCCGACCTTACTGACCACCCAGCACCCCTTGCTCCCCTCCGTGGTCTCTGTCTGGACGTGCCCTTTGTACGTTTGTGTGTATGTGTACACGCACTCACACTCATTCGTACCCCTCTCCACCCTACTTAATCATCTGGACCCTAAAACCCCGCCTGCTCCGTCTTCTGCCCCCACCCCATCCTCTGCTTAGACCCTTGGCCAGTCCCCCTTTCACAACCCAGGACGGGTACAAAAGACCCCTGCCGTGGTCTCCCCTCCCCCCACACTCTCCCTCTTGGTTCCTTTACTGTCTGACTTCCCTTGTCCGCCTGGTTCCTGGATCCGGGAGGCTCGTGGCCTCCCCTCCACTTCTCCCACCCCCCACTCCCCTGGCCTGACCATGCCCCTCCTTCCAGCCAACATTCCCTGTGTCTCCTGTCCCGTTACCGTTACCACCCCCTTTTGGCTCGTCATTTCCTCTTCTCTCGTTGCTGGGGCAGAACAGCAGCCCCCTCCAGACGTGGTGCCAAACCAAGCTGCCTCCTTTTCCCAGGCTGCATGTCTGTTTGGCTCCTGGAAGCTCCCTGTACCAATTTGTTCTCCTCTCGAAAGACTGACTGCAGGAGCTCTTTCTCTAATCTTGAATATTTTCTTATACCCAGAAAACATGGAGTTAATTTTCCCCTATCACCATCTTCTTTCTTACCTGATTTATGGCAGCCAGGACCTCAGGCTCCTTCTCTTGATTTATTTTTCTCCTATTGTATATAGTGTATAGTTAGGTTCCTATTTATGAAATATTTTGCATTTTAAGTCTGTTTTTAAAAAAATATTTTTATGTGTTTGTCTTCATGTTAGGACCAAGCTTCTTTTTCTTAAAAAAAAATGAGTCTTTTTCAACTTTAAATCCTATGGTTCTGGCTGCAGTAAAGTTTTAGCAAGTGGTGACTTCTCAGTAGAGTTGTATAGTACTTGGATTCCAGTGAAATGTATGTATATGTGTGTGTGTGTCACAAGATTAAGTCGAGTTTAGAAGTACTTAATTAAATACCTAGTAAGTGCTAAGCACTGTGTTAGGAATGCCCCCTAAGACAAGAACAGTCCCTTCAAGGAATTTAAAATCTAATGAGGACAACTTGCAAACAATTACTTACAAACAAGATGTACATTGGATAAATTGGAGACAATCTTGGGTAGGCACTGGCATTAACCAAGACTCGGAAAGGCATTTTGCAGAAAGTAGAATTTTAGCTGAAACTTGAAAGAACCTTGGAGGCAGAGATGAGAAAGGTGAGAATTCCAGGTATGGAGACAGATAAAATGAAGAGTTGGGAAATAAGAGTGTCATATTAGAGGAATAGCAAGGGGGCCATTGTCACTTAATGGAAATACTGAGAAGGGAGGAAAGTAAAAGAAGACTGGCAAGGTAGGAAGATTATGAAGAGCTTTAAAAGCCAAACAGGATTTTTTTATTTGTTGGGGGTAATATGGGTCCATTGGAATTTATTAAATGAAGAAAGGGTTGACATAGAGCTGGGTAGAAAAATCACTCAACTTTCTGAGAGGTTCTGCTTATTGTTACTAGTTTCTTTTGTACATAAAAGGAGATTTTTGTCCCAACTCTTTTTCTTGGTTCTGTTAAGTAACAAACCCACAAAGAACATTGTCCCCCTCTGCTTTGCTTCTTAGAATTCAGTTTTCTTTGATAAAAGTAGTAGTGAGTTCTTAGTTACACACATTACCGAATAGAGTTCGAGATGGCATGGATAATTAAAAAATAACATTTGCCTTTGGAATATGTTTTTGTATGTCTTTTTAAAGAAGTATCTCATGTTTTTAAATTCTCTTCACAAAACTAAAAGCTACACTGGAAAATCCAACATAGGGAAGCTCTTCAAGCTCGGTCTTTCTGCTCTCTGCTGGAGAGTGCACATGTATTTTATCCATGTGAGTGTGCACTGAAATTTGGGATACTTAAAAGTTTCATTCTTAGAATTGTGCCCCGAAAATGCATGTTGTGTTCACTGGAGGATCTCTGAGTTTTGGGCTTTGCAATTTTTATGGGATACTTTAGGAAAATAGTTTTTTTACAAAAACTTTATTTTCGTGTGTGAATTTAAGACTTAGATTTTACGTTAATCATAGGGTGGGATAAGAGCCAGAAAGGCATACTGTGTTCTGTCAAAGTTGACCACTCAGTGTAGAAGAAGGATATTTTTGAGGCAAAACTGTGTTAAATAAAATTGTCATTTGGCCAACTGAAGGTAAGAATAGTAAAGTTGAATTTTGCTTTATTGAACATCAGGGTCACATGCAATTGAGCTCTTCAAAGGCGTCTGGAGAAGTGTATAGAACATGCCTGGACTTGGAGTGGGTAACCTTTAGATATGTCTCCTGAGACTGTATATATGGTCTGGCTGGCTATATAACCCTGAACCTCAATTTCTTCATATGTAAAATGGGAAACGATAGCACCTACCTCCGACAGGGTTATAAGGATCAAATGAGCTATACGTATATGCGTATGCATGTATGTATGTATGTACGTACATACATGTGTCTGTAATGTGAGTTGTAGTTATTTCATATATGCAATTTCTGTAGAAGGGGTAAGGACTAGGTTTCTACATTGGGAGGGAAAAGCTGCCCAGGGCTGACTTTCAACTCTTTGTCTTGTATTCCAGTTTATTCTTTCACATTAACCAACATGTATTGACTTTCAGGGAAGATTAGAAATAAAAATTCTGGAATTGTGAAATCATGGGGGAAAAGTTTACTTGGGGAAAGTGTAGAGGAGTTTGAGAATTTAAAAGAAATCAAAGATACATTCAGCATTTAAATGCATTTCCTTCTATTCACTGAATCCTATGCAAACTCCAGAATCCTCTAGATTATGATTAGGTAGTCCTTTCCTACTTAAAAACCTTTAATGGCTATTTGAATAATATTGAATTTGATCTCAGACCTATATAATCTACCCGCTTGATTAAAATCATGTATATGTAATGTAGCACTGAATGAAGACAGGCCTTACAAATGTGCCACCTGCCTTGAAATTATTTTAAAAACTGTTGTAGAAATATACGCTTATTGTAATTACAATCTGACTGTATACTAATTTAGCCTTGTAATTTTAGTGCTAAATTATATGAATTAATCATATATTATTATAGTGATCTATATATCTGTTGACTGTAATCCTGTAGTAACATTTCTTTCTTAACTTTTCTAATAGGAGCACACTCTTAGCCATATCTCAAGATATCCAGCGGGAGATTGTCACATACGGAATTGCAACCTAGATGAGACATGGAGCAGTATACAGCAAACAGCAATAGTTCTACGGAACAGATTGTCGTGCAGGCTGGACAGATTCAGCAGCAGGTATGAAAATGATTCAACTTTGACAACTAAAGTAACAGAATTGGCTATAATATTAAGAGGGACTGCTATAATACCACTGAAAAATTATCATGTTCTGGGTTTGGTGAGATGCAAAGGTCTAGAAATTTGCCTGGTAATATTTCATTATATTTGGACTCAATATCTCAAATTGTGCATTCAGGTTTCTTTGCAACTTGTATTCTATCCACAGCCCACTGGAATTGTTTCTTCATGTTGCCTGAACAGCCTGCCTTCTTTATTAATTAACCTAGGTTTCCTGACAAATTATTGAAGTTCAAAATGTCAGGCTACTTTCATGTTGAACTTTGGAATTGTTGAGTTTGTCTTCATGTGAATATGTTGAACTGATTCTGTTCTGTTTCTTTTCCTGATGGAATTGATGTATGGACACCTTGGCTTTCTATAATAGATGAAAACAAGACACTTTGATTCAAGTAGATCTGCTTTGAACTGGTCCACAAGATGATTATTTTGGAAAGTTAATATCTAGTTCAGCATTAGGATATTTAGACAGCTGCACTTGCAAATATAATGCGTTGGAAAAGAATTAAGAGCTGCTGGTTTTTAAATTAATCCCAAATCCAGGAACGGTATTGTTGTGAAATGTATGTAGATGACATTTTTTGCTGTTTCTTGCTTAGTTTTATTTTAGGATAAACCTCTACTTTTTTTCCAAGTAAGAGACATTATTCATTGTACCTCAGTGTGACTTCAGATACAATTGCTGATCAGGTATAAATGAAAAGGGAATTAACTTTTTGTTGGTTTTGGCATTGTTTCCAAACTTTAACATATTGTACTTAGAAAATTGAAGTTTCCAGAGGGTATAACAGAAAGTTGTTCTTGATGAGTGGCTAAAGGATGAAGTCAATTTGAATCAAAATGACTTCAGTTCACTGAGATCACCCTTTCCAAATGAGCAGTTTCCACAAAAGCTTCACCATCTAGTTAGTATGCTAATTGATGTGAAAAAATTTTTTTGTCAGAAATAATCATTAAAATAGACACAGCTATGTGAAAACCGTTAGATTCATTTACTACTTTGTTGCCTCTAAGGTAGTTGAGTTGAATAGAAATAGTTTTAGGTTATAAAAGTTGTGAATTTGTAAAGATGCTTAGTCTTTAATAATTTGTCCCCATTGCATCATAGATATTTTTAAGGTTCTTGAGAGCAAAGGTCTAGTCCAGGCCTGCACAGCCTGCAGCCTGTGCAGACTGCTTATGTCCCACCAAAGAATTTTGGGTGGGCCACAAAAAATGTAGAGGATGTTTTTCTCTACATTTTTCGTAGGCTGCCTGAAATTCTTTGGTGTGCCCACAAGCTGCTGTGGGCCACAGGTTGTGCAGGCCTGGTCTAGTCTTGTGTTTATATCCTTCTCTGTCTAAAATAGTGCTTTGCATGTAGTAGGCACTCATTATATGACTTGAACTGGTTGTATTCAAATGCTGTGAAATTCATCAAATGTACCTTTTTCTTTTGAAAATGTAGCTGCAGTTCCAATAACTTTGCTATCTAAATGCAGTTGAATAACAAATGAGTGCTATAATATAAAGGAGCCCTGTAATGCTTCCATAAGCAAATGAATTGAAATTGCCTGTTTCTGAAAGCTACCTTACAGTTTGGTTTTAAACATGATGATATGGCATCTAATATGACCATGGCATATTAAAGAACAGAGTCTTGAGTCTCAGTAAAAGGACAGATGCTTATCCTCCCCATCATTGTTCCAGTTGATGACAGTAGCAACTCGGTCTGTTCTTTCAGTCTGAGTCCAGGAAAGGGGGCTTTTGAGGAAAGAATCTCTCGGTCCCTCCAGGAGGTAAGGTGATCTCTTGTCTTGAGCTGTGCATTTCCTTGTCAAGTTTCAAGCTATTCCTGTTCCTGTTCCCAGCAGCAGGGTGGTGTCACTGCTGTCCAGTTGCAGACAGAGGCCCAGGTGGCATCCGCCTCAGGCCAGCAAGTCCAGACACTCCAGGTAGTGGTGATTTCTCTAATTGTATCTATGTGAGCACTGCATGAACTTCCCTTCTACTTCATGTCTGATGCTGTTTTGTCAGGGTTTGAAATGGGAATGTTAAAGTGAGTGGCATATGATTCTCTCCTCTATTTGATGCTGCCAGTTTTCATTTGAGACCCATAAAAATTCCTGCTCAGTTTCTTAATGTTTCCTAGAAAGCATGCAGGAAACTGTTGTCATCCAGTTCTGAAATCATATGTATCTCTAGTTTTGGAATTAATAGAAAGTAAATGATTGAATAGGTAACTAGAAGCAATTCTCAGCAGTAGGAATTTTAAATTAACCTAGAAATTTAATTAGGAGTTTGATCTTTACTCATGTAACTGAATGTCAATAATTTGAGATAAAAGGAAACAAGAAAAAAATGAATAAGGCTTGGATTAGCCATTTTTTAATTAATGAACTAAATGGCTAGAAAATAGGAAGCTTAATATTATGTATTATTTTGAATAAATTAGTGTAGTAGTGGGCTGACAGTATAATGTATTCTCATAGAAGGAAGTACATTATTAGATGTCCCGAAGTAGGCAATAGAAAAGCTAAGTTGATTAAAGAATTATCATTGATAAAGTGCAGGATAAGGCACTTCGTCAATAGAAAGCTTCAGAAATTAGCATATTGGATAGTCCCCTGGAATAGATCTTTATATGGTTAAATTAAACAGTTTTTTCTGTGCTAGAAACTCTACTGGAACATCCCATGAATAGATATTGGTGAAATACAAATAAGCTCATCAAATTTATATGTACAAACCATTACCGTTTCCTGACCTGAGATTGAGAATTACTCTACTGTTGGTTTTGGAGGGAGGTTCCTTCCCTTTTAGGGACCAAGGCCAGAAGTCCCCTTTGTGAGTTTTAGTAGGCAGTACTTTAGGGCTACTTAAATCAATTAGCCAACCAGTATTCTCCATAGTGTGCTAGATAAGTTGGTAAAAGAAGAGCCTTGGCTTTTGCTCAGAAAAGCGGAATTCTAATTCTATATCTAAAACTTTGGGATTAGATAGTGTAATAATCTGTGAACCTGAAGATAGTATTTCCTTAACTTACCTAATTGAACAGTTAGGACAGAAGGTAAGTCATTGCAAACCCTTATTTGTGCGGCCTGTTTCATTTGTTCCACATAGATTGGAAATTCTTCAAAGCAAAAGCTAGGGTACAAGGCTCAGATCTTTACTGCTTAGTGTTGTGAACTGCATGGCTCCTTACTGGACTGGTACTGGTTTCCTTTTCATGCCAGTTTGTCAGAAAAGAATAGTTGTGGGATAATGAATTATGCAAATTTCTGAATATTACATCCTGGAAGAAGTTGATCTTATATATGGTTACCCTAATGGTATCTGTCCTAGGGTTCAGTGGCTCATCCATCTTTTACGCTTTCTTTGTTTTAGTTTTAATATATAAATGCAGACAGTTCTTGCTTTAAGTAAATGGACTGTTCCTCAGACCTATGTAAAGCAATTTTTACATAATATGAATTTGCCTCCAGATGTGAGGGGGGGAGACAGAAAGGAAGAAGGCATGCACTGGTCTGGTTCAACGACAGAGGCCAGAACAGAGAAATGAGAACAGAAGGAGGAACATACAGGGGGCTGGGCCAGCCATGAGGTGGCTAGACATAGACATAAACGCCATACCCAAACACAGAAGACAAACACACTGGGGAGGGTGCTGCAAAGGTCTCTTTTGCCAAGCTCTCAAGCCAACTCCCCAACGGTCTCTCCAAATGTCCTTTCTTCTGCTTTCACTTGGAGGTTTGGGTGTTTTTATGGGGGGTGGGATGGGGTGGGAGGCCTCAGAGTGTTGGAGCAGAGAGAGAGCACAGTACTGTACAGTAAAGTTAACATAGGTGTGTTGGAATGCAGATTTCTTTCAGAATTCATAAAATTGAATTTGTGTAATGCCAATTTACACAAAGCCAGAACTGTCTGTAAGTATTGCAGATTGTCATTAACTGCCTGTGGAATGGGAACATAATAACATACTGCTTAACTGTTACTGCTTGTCTTGTGCATGTACTTTTTAACTGTTCACATATCAAAGACTTCTCCTTAGGGTTCATTTTTGAGTGCATATAAGTGGTGATCTGGAGAATTATTGAGAGGTGATGGATAGCCAGATAAATAGGAGTGCCATACTTAAAGCTTATCTTAAGTACTTTCAGGCTTTTTTAAACTAAAGGAAGCTCTTGATGGAAATAAGTGGCATCCCTTTTTATCTAGGGATCTCATTATTTTAGAGGATTGTTAATTGCTTTTTTAGGTATTTATGCAATAAATATTCTGAAAACCTATCCATGTATCAAATATTACATGGACTGTGTGTCTCAAAAGGAATCCACTTTGGAGTGAGAAGGAAGAGGAAACAGGTATACAAGAATATGATAGTAGAATTTGTAGATGATAAATATGGAATTCTTCCAAGGGACAGAATTAATAAGCCTAGAATTTGAAATGTCTTCATAATGTTCTTTTACTCTCACCTGTTTTTATAGTGGAGAAAATAATTCCTAACTTTGTAGTCTCTGAAAGTACAAATTGACCCATTATCAGCATATTTTGGTCAGCTACTAATTTTTTTTTTAATCAGGGAATAATTTTAGTGGCTTAAAGTGTAAAGTTCTTTTGTGAAAGAGTTTCCTTTATTGGTTTGGAAGAACTCCTATCCCAAAGTTATGATGGAACCTGAGAACAGAAGGTCCAAACTAGGCTTGTGGCCCTTGAGCATTCTTATTTCACTGAAGTGTTTTGCACTGTGGTTTCCAGAAGGAGTTCTGGGAAAAGAACATTTCATTTTAAGAATCAAGATGTTACATCCCACTTGTAGCTTCCAGGCTTACAATGAGTTCCTCTTGAAAAGTAGGAATTCTATTCATATCAGCTGCATTTATATAATTTCCACATTCCTCATTCTACTGAAATTAAAATCAACATGGTGGTATTAAGGAACATTTAAGGGGATCCAAACATCTCATGTTGGTTGGAACAGCACATGTAGTGCATCCATTTAAGATCAATCTATAATTTAAGGCAGTAAGCATTAAATGATGAAAATGACTCAGAATCCTCAAGGTGAGTTTGGAAGAGTGAATCAGAGTTGAAAGAAAATGAAGAGAGGAGTTACTTTTAAAGACACCAAATGAAGGTGCTTTCCACACAGGCACTTTGTATTTTTTATACTCCTCCCCCTCCCTCTCTCTTTCTCTCTCTCTCCCCCCTCTCCCCCCATTACCTGGAGTCCTCACTCTCCCCCTTGATAAATGCCATTCCTGGAAATTGGTCTGCTGGCAAGCAACCAAGTTTTCTTATCAGCAACTATTCCATGCATGTTGATAAAAATCTTGGTTTTTTGTAAATTTATTGAAACTTCAAAAGATTATACTTGTGTTCTATTTTAACTTTAAGCTGCCTTGACATTTAGTCACATATACCTTACACTGAAAATCGTTGATAGAAGGCCTCATACACTCATTTTTCTTCACCCCAATTCCCAGCACATTTTTGTCCTGAGTGACAAAAAAGTTAGTAGGTAGTCCTGATGCCTGGCTTATAGTTAAATTCTTTCTCTGTGTAGCTTTATTTCATTGTTCTTATTCTGTTGATCTCTAGGTCCAGGGCCAGCCTTTGATGGTACAAGTGAGTGGTGGTCAACTAATCACGTCAGCTGGCCAGCCCATTATGGTCCAGGCTGTCCCTGGTGGCCAAGGTCAGACCATCATGCAAGTACCTGTGTCTGGGACACAAGGATTGCAGCAAGTAAGCTTCTTCATGTCATTGTGTGGAATTCATTACGATGTAAATTGATGTTATAATTTTTCTTAATTTCATATATATATATATATTTTTTTATTTTTTGTCTTGCCTCAGCCTAACACAGTGCACTTGACATTTAATAAGTGTTTGTTTAACTTGTTCTTCAGATTAATTGAATGCACATTGCCACAAATCATTTGTTGATTAATTTCACCGAACTTTTACCAGGTTTCTGCTTGCTACTGTGTGCTAGATCTTGGAGATAAAAAGATGAAGCAGTTCTTACCCTTAAGAAGTTTATATTTTATTAGGAGAGTACAACATGAACACAAAAAAAAAATAGAATACAAATAACGAGAGGAGTTGGGGGTTGGCGGTGGCATCAGGGAGTCTTCATGGAAGAGGTGGTACCTGAATTGTGGCATAAAAGAAGACAAAGTTTTTGAGGGGTTGAGATGAAGAGGGAATCCATTCTAGTCATGAGTAATGGATTGAGTGAATACATAGAGAATAGAATATGTATTAAATCAGGAGAATGTCTAGTGTTCCAGCTCTTCTAGAACATAAAGTTTGTATAAGGAACTAATATAAAACAAGGCTGGAAAGATAGGTGGAAGCCATAGTATTGAAGGCCTCAGATACCAAGCGAAGGGGTCCGTATTTTATATTAAAGGCATTGAAGAGCTACTGAAGATTTCTGAGTAGAAGGGTGATATAGTCATAGTTGTGCCTTAGGAAGATGGTTGCTGCAACTGTAAACAATGGATTGACTGAGAGGAGAACCTGGAATCAGGGAAATCCATTGGGAGTCTGTTATAATAGTTTGGGTTGGAGGTGATGAGGACCTACCTGTATTAGTCTGGTGGTTCTGTGAATGGAGTGGAGGACCAATGTGTGAGTGTTGTGGGAGATGAATTGACAGGATTTGACAACTGATTGGATGTGGTGGGGAGGAAAAGAATCAATGATAGTTTTGGGGTTATGAATGTAGGTAACAGTTCTAATTGTACTAAATGATTTTAATAGTCCCTAATTCCCCATACCCATCTGGTTTTTCTTATTAGAAACTGAAATAGAATCATTCTAATGTTGGATATATAGGATAAGGAATAGGATTTTAGAAACTTGCTTTAATCAATAAAGACAGGAGTGAGGTGGACCTTTGTCCGAAGGAATTTGTGTAAATTTAAGCAGTACTATTGAAATAATTGAAAAATATTTGTTAAATGTGTTGTGTTTTGTTGTTGTTCAGTCATTTTTCAATTGTGTCTGACTCTGTGGCCCCATTTGGGGTTTTCTTGGTAAAGATTCTGGAGTGGTTTGCCATTCCTTCTCCAGCTCATTTTATAGATGAGGAACTAAGGCAAACAGGGTGAAGTGACTTGCCCAGGGTTACACAAGCTTGTAAGTATCTAAAGCCAGATTTGAACTCAAGAAGATGAGTCTTCCTGACTTCAGGCCCAGCACTCATGCCACCAGCTACCTTGGTTAAGTGCTTACTGTATACCAAATCATATACTAAACACTAGGATACCAATTCAGAAGTGAGATGGTTTCTACCCTAAATAATATAAAGGGAGAGAGAACACATAAAGGGGAGTGAAAATGAGGGGGAGGGGTATTTTGATCTGGGGAGTCACAGGGGTGTTGGTAAAATCATACAAGAATATATACAGCCTTTCCAGAAGCAGTGGCAATACGTTACTTTGTTGTGTGTGTGGTAGCAAAGAATGGGAAATTGAGGGACTGCCTGGCAATTGGGGAATGGCTAAACGAATTTATGTTACATACTTATGATGGAATACTGTTGTGCTATAAGAAATAGTGAGGGGGGTATTGTTTCAGGAAAATCTGGGAAGACAATATGAACTGATGCAAAGCAAAGGGTGCAGAACCAGGAGAACATTGTTCACAATAACTACAATATTGTAATGATGATCAGCTGTGAAAGACTTTACTACTTTGATCAAAATAATGATCTGTGACAATTCCAAAGGACTCAGAATAAAAACTGTCCACCTTGAGAGAGAAAACTGATAAATTCTGAGTGCAGATTGATGCACATTTTTACACTTTATTTTTCTTTTTTGGCAACGTGACCAATATGGAAATGTGTTTTGCATGACTTCATATGTATAATGAGCATCATATTGCTTGCCTTCTCAATGTGGAGGGGAGGGGAAAGAATTTGGAATTCGAAATTTTAAAAATTAATGTTAAAAATTTTATAGTTCTTCCCTTTTTTTCTTGTTTAAGAATGATAAACTCTTCCATCTGTAAGATACCTTGAGATGGCTATTTATTTCTTCCCCATGCCTCTCAGAAAGGGATTTATATTTACTGTCTTTGAAAGATAATTACTTCCTGTGTTCTCAGTATTCTAGAAGAGGTCCTACAGCTTAGCTCAGAAATTTGTTCTAGTGTTTTCTTAGCCACTGTAGTTGGCTTTTCTTTAGTATGTGTCCCTTCCAGCTCTATAGATCCTATGAAATCCATCCTACTTCAGGAGCTTTCCATTCCTTCTTGAACTAAAGTGAAATAATTTATAAGTCATTCTTGATTCACAGTGATGAGGAGGATAAAGATAATGCCATTCCTTCCTTTCTTACTGTGTGCCATTTTTTTGAAGTATAAATTGAGACAAAGTAGCATTAGAAAATCAAATGAGGAAAGTTTCAAGATGAGATAATTTTCTTTCTTTATCTTTTTAACTTCTATAGATCCAGTTGGTACAGCCAGGACAGATTCAGATTCAAGGGGGTCAGGCTGTGCAGGTGCAGGGTCAGCAAGGCCAAACCCAGCAGATCATCATTCAGCAGCCCCAGACTGCCGTCACTGCTGGCCAGACCCAGGTAACTGCTGTCTCCTAGAATGCAATAAGATGGTTAATTTGGAAGTATTAAGATGCTAAGCCAAAACATTTCATATATATTAGAGATGGGAAGTTAATGGCTGCAAAAGATGAAGAAGTTAAATAACAGATCTAAACCTCATCTTTATTTTTAAGGTAAAAGTGAAACTAAAAAATCTGAAAACTTGAAACAAGTATGTAATAGAAGGAATGAGAGTTCTCCAACTTCTATTTCTGTCTTGGCCACATTTACCCTTTTTTGTGATAGTTCAGTTCTTTACCCTTGTAAGGAACCTCTTTCTTTCTCTTACAGTTGCTTTTTTGGATTAAACTAATCCCTTTTCAATAAAATGCTTATGAAATGTATGTGGACCTATGTGACATCCTGTTTTTACTCTGAACATACTTTTAGGAGGATATATATTGCCTGTTGATAGTATTTATCCTTGGCTCCTTGCAGACTCAGCAGCAGATAGCTGTCCAAGGGCAGCAAGTGGCACAGACAGCGGAAGGTCAGACCATTGTCTATCAACCAGTCAATGCAGATGGCACTATCCTCCAGCAAGGTATGGGCAATATATGTGCCTACATGTCACTGTTTCTCTCAGGTATATCGTATTTCTCTTGGGTGGTTGGCATAATCTTGAAGAAGGGGCATCTAGCTTCCCATAAATAGTACTTTTCATTCTTTCATATATTCCTCTTAGTCTCAGATTTGAGTAGTTGCTATAGTTTTCCTTTACCAAAATATGGTGATCACTTTTTCCAAATGAGAAGAGGTTTTCCCCACAAGAAACTTATAAAACCTTGGTCTCAGGAGTCTTGCTGATTCAGACTTTGAAAGCTCTTTGAGAGCAAATGTGGAAATGTTTCTATACATTGGAGTTTAAATATTGAAGATGGTCAGGGTTTTAAAAGTGGAAGCTTTGGGGTATTAGGAGAGAGAAGGTTGTGGTGGGGAAGGATTGATTTAGCTTCTGGAAGTATAGCATTTGTAGTCTTGTTGCTAGTATAATTGATCCAAGGACACTTTGTCATCTGTTCAAGGAACTGGGAATCTGATTTTTCATTTACATTTTG
Source organism: Phascolarctos cinereus (assembly GCF_003287225.1). Taxonomy (NCBI): domain Eukaryota; kingdom Metazoa; phylum Chordata; class Mammalia; order Diprotodontia; family Phascolarctidae; genus Phascolarctos; species Phascolarctos cinereus. The sequence goes on along the minus strand of NW_027555958.1, from coordinate 233,620,133 downwards.
CAGCTGACTTCTTGTGACCTTGGGCTGTGAATGGCTGGGTCTCCAGTTCACTGCCAGTGAAAAGCGTTGAATGCTTATTTTAAAGGGAAATCCACTACTTTGGATGCAGAGTGGAACTATTACCTCCCTTGATGTGAAGTTAATGTTTCTTTTAATATAATCTAAGATTGGCAACACGGTGTAGGAGATTAATGGGTGATCTTGGAGTCAAGCACATTCTTGCTCTTTGAAGACCCCAGGCAAATAACTTAACCTTTCAATCTCCTCAGGCAACTCTCTAATATTGTAAGTTGTAGAACAGGTGTTATTGGAGAAAGAATTTCCTCTACCAGTGAATTCACAGTTCTGGTCCAACAACCAGAAAGATGGGACTTGCAGGGCAATCACAGCATATTGTTGAATGTTTAGTCTCAGTGCAAGTCAATAGTATGTTTCAGTCATGTCTAACTCTCTTGTCTAACTAACATGATCCTATTTTGGGGTCTTCTTGGCAAAGATACTGGAGTGGTTTGCCATTTCTTTTTCCAGCTCATTTTATAGATCAGGAACTGAGGTGAACAGGGATAAGTGACTTACCCAGGGTCACACAGCTTGTAAGTGTCTGAGGCTAGATTTAACTCATATCCTCCTGACTCCAGTCCCAGTGTTCTATCCACTGTGCCACCTAGCTGCCTTCAGTAGTACAATATGACTTTCAGTTCAACAGACATTCTTATTAGGTTTGAGATGTATAAAAACCAAATGCAATTAGGCTGCATTAAATAAAAGTGTCCTGTCCTCAATGGCAGTAGTCCTACTCTACATGGCATGGGGCAAACCACATCTGAAGTCTCATCCAGTTCTAGGCACCTAATATTAAGGGTGTTTAGGTAGAATTGACAAATAGTCTAGAAGAAAGTGACCAGGAATTGTAGAAATTCTGATATCACATCGTCTAAGGAAGTATTGGCTGAATTGAATTTTGAACTGAATATTTAACCTGGAGAAAAGTCTTTAGGGAAGGAATATGCTGTTTTCAGATATTTGAAAGGCTGTCACATAGAAGAGGGAACTACTACTCCTCTTGGTCACTTCAGTGGTTAGATTTGGGACCAATAGGTAGAAGTTACAGGGTAGGTGGATTTCAGCTCACTGTAAAGAACTTTCTATTAGCACCCAGAAGTAGAATGGGTTACTTTGTGAAGTAGTGAGCTTCTCAGCACTGAATGTGTTTCATACAAAACCAGAATATTTTAGAGATAAGGTTCCTGCATTGGGTAGAAAGCCGAACTGGATAACCTCTCAGGGCCTTTTCAACTGTAGTATTCTATAATTTAAAAATACTTAATGTGAATACTCTGACCTAGATCCTTTGGTTTCTGGTCAGTACTAGAACCATATAAAAATACAGTTTGTTACAAAGGCACTTTTATTGACAGTCTGAGTGAAACAACTTAATTATGCTGACTTTGGTGCAGCATGTAAAGGTTTGCAAAGACTATACACACACGCGCGCACGCACACACACACACACACACAAAATCTCACTGATCCTGAGATCTTGAATAAAATTTATACATATGGTTATAGTCAGGCCAACTTGTGGAGGGGATTCTACAGATGCAGATCCTTTAAAAAACAAAAAATTCCTACCTTCCAATATGGGATAAGTAAATCAGTTCTTAATAGAAAGATGGAAAAGTGACTGCCTCTGTTTTTTCCTACTCTGTAGCTACCTGGGTCAGTGAGTATGTGCTCAATAGAAGAAAGACTAACTTCCCTTGTTTATTTGTGCTTTTTACAAATGTTTTATTTTCTTAAAGTTACAGTCCCTGTTTCCGGCATGATCACCATCCCAGCAGCCAGTTTGGCAGGAGCACAGATTGTCCAGACAGGAGCCAATACCAATACAACTAGCAGTGGACAGGGGACTGTTACTGTGACACTACCGGTTGCTGGGAATGTGGTCAATTCAGGAGGAATGGTCATGGTGAGTAATGGATCCTGTTGCTTCCTTTTCTCTAGAGATTTTAGTACTCAGTTTACTCTTCTATAAAATGAGGGCATTAGGCCACATCGTCCCTAAGGTACTGCCTGGGTTTATAATTCTGTGGCAATAATTACAATAGAAAGAGCATTGGCTCTGGAGTCAGAGGACCTGGATTCAGTCCCATATCTGATAGCACCTGTATGACCTTGGGTAAATCATCTAATCTTCCTGGACCTCAGTTTCCTGATCTGTAAAATGAAGAATTTGGACAAGGTACTCTCTCAGATTCTTTCCAGCTCGATTTTACAATGATGCTGTGACACAATACGGACTTTTTCTTTGATGATTCCTTAAGATCTCAGTTTATGCCTTCCAGAGCTAATTTCATTTACAAAAGCTGTATAATACAACTCTAGCCTTTGTTTTTTTACAGAGATCCTATAAAAACCTATGTAAGACTTTTTTATACACATGAATTATGAAGGTCTATAATACTTTTAAATTAAGGATTTGATTTTGAAGTGAAATTCTTACAGGTGGAGCCTTCACTAATAAAGAAATGTGTGTGTGTTGGGGTGGGGAGGATCCCATTCTGTGCCTCCACTCATGCTGCCCTTCTCCTTCCCCCTGCCCTTCATTGCAGGTATTCACCAAGCATTTATTAAGCCCCTACTATGTGCAAGGCTCCGTGCCAAGCACTGGGGACACAAAGATGAAAACAAAACATTGCCTGCTGGCAAGGAGCTTACATTCTGTTAGTAGGTGAGAATCTGTATGTTAGTAAATAATTTAGAGTGATTAATCATTTTAACAAAGGATTTTTTGAGTTATTGAAGAGTTTTGCTAAGGAAGCCCCTTAAAAACAGCAAAATAGTTTATATTTTTAATTAATTTATAAAACATATCATTTACATAAAACTTTATCAGGGAGGGACATTTTAGGTAAACTGCATAATATTTACCAACAATGAGATGCTTTCAGAGATTAGGGGAAAATGTTCAATCCCACAAGGATTGTGGGTTCAGTACTTTATACATAAACAAGTTAACTCATAACAAAGTAAAGACTAGAATTTTGCAGTTTCTGTTTGCAGTAGAAAGAATATACAGAATTTTCCTGCATGAAAAGGGCCTCAGGGATCAGAGAGTTTTGAGAGCAATTTTATTGGGATAGTTACTTAGCAAGCATGACAAAAGAATGATCAAATGACTTATAGAGGGGCTCCCATGGACCACAGTCAGCTATCTAGGACACCAAAAACTCAGTAGGACAAAGCTGGCTATCATTGGTTAGTTTGTTTCATCAGAAATGGCAAGCAAGCAGAAGATAATTATTCTTGGTATTTGCTACTGTAGGTTTGAGCTAACATTGTGTCACGCGGTAATGAGTCTGAATAAATATCAAGTAAAATGAGATTGGTTCATTCTGCCAACTTTATTGTGTGTGTATGTACCTGATTGCTGTTACTGCTGGTATTAGTAATGATAATAATAGCCATTAGATGGCAGCAGCTATTCATAGCAGATGAAGCAAGCAGTGGACATGATTTGTTTTGAGATTTTTAAAGTCATCTTTGTGTTTCTTGCTACAGAGAAAAAAAAAAGAGTATGCAGGGATCCAGCAACTCTGCTTTGTTGAGGCCTTTATGCTGCTAATTAAGAAGTTATGGGTTCTTTCTTATTCAGATGGTACCAGGGGCTGGTTCTGTGCCTGCTATCCAGAGGATCCCCTTGCCTGGAGCAGAAATGCTTGAAGAGGAGCCCCTCTATGTGAATGCTAAGCAGTATCACCGGATTCTGAAGAGGAGACAAGCTCGGGCCAAACTAGAGGCAGAAGGGAAAATCCCCAAGGAAAGGAGGGTAAATATATAATTGCAAAGTATAAGGAAGTACATTGGGTCTTTTTGTGGTCTATAAGTTAGTAGTCATAAGATCAATCTGTTTCCCCTTTGACTTTTCTAGAAATTTATCTATAGTGCTTTTCTTTGTCTTCATTGGTAATAATTAGCTGAGAGACCCAATTTGGTATATGAACATCATCTTCCATGTTTATGTGAATTATAAGAAGGGAGACAGAATGGTGTTTTGGGTATTAGTAGATTTTGACATTTGGGAATCATAGAGTTGGAACCAAATTTTTATTTCAAACAAGCTTTACTTATTTACGGTATTCAACTGATTATCAGATTTTCTTCCTGACCATTCTCTACTTTTCCCACTGAATTGAAGTTATTTGTCTTTTACATTGCCAAACGTAGTACCTTGCATGTCATAAGGTACTTAAAAACTGTTCATTGAATTGAGACTATGTATGCTCAAGCTGTTTTGAGCGGGAAATTATACTTAAATAATTGAGGTCTAGAGATAAGTTAATAGCTAAATAGAAGATCTCTGTCATTGCAGAAATATTTACATGAGTCTAGGCATCGTCATGCCATGGCAAGGAAACGTGGAGAAGGTGGTCGATTTTTCTCTCCAAAGGAAAAGGATAGTCCTCACATGCAGGTAATGATAGTAGTAATAAGAACAATGACTGCCATAAACCTAGGAAGTTAGTTGTAACAAATGTACATTATCTCATTTGATCCTCATAACAACCTGTGAGATAAGTACTAATGTTAATCAAAAAGCACTTATTAAGCACCTGCTATGTGCCAGGCAGGCACTGTGCTTGGTACTGGAGAAAGTTAAAAAATGAAATTGTCTCTGCCCTCAAGTAGCTTACATTTTATTGGAGGAGAAAACATGTAGTCAGTGAATAGTTAACAAACGAAAGTTATTAAGTGCTTACCATGTGCCGAGCAATGCCCTGAGAATACCCCCCAAAAGAGCAGAAATAGTCCCTGCTCTCAAGGAACTCAAATTTGAATTGGGGAGACACCATGTAAACAGCTATGTATATCCAGGTAAATTAGAGGTAAACTGAGGGGGAAGGCACTAATATAAATGGATATGGAGCAAGAGGTTTCTTGCAGAAGGTGAGATTTTAGCTCAGATCAATATATATATATGTATTTGCAAAGTAAATACAAAATGATTTTTTGAAGGAAGGCCCTAAACATCTTGGAAGAATCAGTAAAGGTTTCTTACAGAAGATGGCATTTTAACTGAGCTTTGAAGGAAACTTAGTAATATTCTGAGAGTTGGAGGTGAGGAGGGGTACAGTCAGGCGTACAGCCAATGCAAAGGCAGAGAGATGGATGTTTGAAGGGGAGAAATAGTAAGAAGGCCAGTTTAGCTCGACTGTAGAGCCTGTGAAGGGGAATCATGTATAATATGGCCTGAAAAGTGGTCTGCTAAACCGAGGAGTTTATGTTTGATCCTGGAGGTGATAGGAAGCCACTGGAGTTTATTCATCAGGGGAGTGACTTGGTCAGACCTGTGCTGTGTGGAGAATGGGTTGAAGAGGGGAGGAGACCAATTGAGTTAGCAGTAAGACCAATTGGGAGTCCATTGCATTAGTCCAGGTCAGAAGCGATAAGAAATTGAATTAAGTTTGTGGTTGTGAGTGGGAGAAGAATGTGAGAAATGGGGGCAGCTAGGTGGTGCTGTGGATAGAGCTCCAGCCTTGGAGAATCTGAGTTTAAATCTGGTCTCAGACATTTGACACTTACTAAATGTGTGACCCTGGGCAAGTCACCAAAAAAAAAAAAGAATGTGAGAAGTGTTATATAAAGGTAGAGTAAAAACAAGATTTGGAAACTGAATGTATGGGCTGAAAGAGTCAAAGATGAACCAAGCTTATGAACTTGGATGACTGGAAAGATGGTTGTGCCTTCAACAGATGGAGGGAAATTCAAAAGAGGTTTGGAGAAAGCAGTAATGAATTCTGTTTTGGACATGTTGGGGTTGAAGTTCCTTTGGAATATCCACTTTGAAATGTCTAGTACAGAGGTGTCAAACACACAGACTGGGCTACTTTCGGCCCACATCATGCCCTAGTACAACCCAAAGCAGATTAAAATGTAATTGGGATATATTCAGCAAAATAAAAATGCAATAAAATGTATCACACTTTAAAGTTAAGTCAGTATGCAATGTACAGCAATCCTTATGTACAGAGTAGTGGCTCCCATTTCCATTTGAGTTTGACACCACAGGTCTAATAGACAGGTGATTTGGAATTCTGGAACTCAATCTAGGGCTGGATCTGAGTCTTTTGTATAGAGATGGGAGTTGGTGAGGTCACCAAGAGAACAGAGAAAGAAGAGAAGAGGCCCCAAGACAGTACATTGCAGTACCCCAGAGTTAGCTGTGGAATATGGATGATGATGGAGAGAAGGATTGGGCAGCTAGGTCAGAGGATTGCCAAGAAAGAGCAGGTGTCCCAGTAATTCTGAGAGAAGAGTGTGTCTAGCATTGTCAGAGGCTGCACAGAGGTCACAAAGGATGAGGATTGAGAGGAATCCATTGGACTTGGCAGATAATGAATATTTCAGATGATTATTATCATCATCCCTAATTTTCAGATTAGGAAATTGAAGTGCAGAGCTGAAGTGACTTGCCCATGGTTGCATAGCTAGTACATGTCAAGATGGGGTTTGAACACAGAGCTCTCCTGACTCCAGGTCCAGCATTCTTTCTACTACTTCTCTTCTCATTGAGTGAGGATTTCGTTCTGTGACATTGCCCTGTCCTCTTTTCTTCCTTTTATTTTCTGGATTAAGGGTCAGCTAAAAGGGGCAGCTAGGTGGGACAGTAGATAGAGCGCTGGGCCTGAAGTCAAGAAGTCTCATCTTCCTGAGTTCAAATCTGACCTCAGACACTTAATAACTGTGTGACTTTGGGCAAGTCACTTAACCCCCTTTGCCTCAGTTTCCTCATCTGTAAAATGAAATGGAGAAGGAAATGGCAAATTACTCTACTATCTTTGTCAAGACCCCAAATGGAATCATGGAAAGTCAGATATGACTAAAAAATGATTCAATCACAACAAAGGTGGCACAGTGGATATAGTGTTGGGCTTGTAGTCAGGAAGACATGAGTTCAGATCCAGTCTCACTGAGTGACCCACAAGTCACTTAACCAGTTTGCCTTAGTTTTCCTCATCTGTAAAATGAGGATGACAGTAGCACCTATTTCCCAGGATTGTTATGAACATTAATAATAACGATAATGATAATGATAACAACTAACATTTATATAGTACTTATTACATACCAGGCACAATGCTAAATGTTTCACAGTTACTATGTCTTGATCCTCATAGCATTGTAAAGTGCTTAGCACAGTGCCTGGCACATAGTAAACGCTATATAAATGTTAGCAGCTGTTAAATCTTTATCTCCAGTCGTGACATCTTAACCTTCATGCCAGTCACACATTCCCAACTGCATACAGAATGTTAATTGGTCACTTCAAATTGAGCGTATCCAGAACTAAATTTATTATTTTAGCTTCCAATTCCCTTCCACAATTAGCCAGTAGTTGTTCATTACAACCTTTGTCACTTTTTTCCAAATTGGAAACACTGGCATCATCTATGTGTGTAACTTATCACCAAGTCCTTTTGGTTCCTTTATCACGATGTTGGTAGACTTCATCCTGTCCTCTTACCCATGATTGAGCCTACTCGACTTCAGTTGTCTCCTGGTCAGTTTTCTATTTCTAATCCATCCTTCACAGCACCAGTGCCAGATTAAGTTTCCTTAATATTTCCATCATATCCTTACTGGGCTCAGCAGTCTACTTGGGTATCTCATTTCCTATGACATCAGGTCCAGGCCCTTTTGCCTAGTTCAAGACCTTCCACCTGGATTTCACTTTTCCTATCCAGTCTTACTGGCTGTTTTTTTTTTTTAGAGCATGATTTCTCTGTTTCATCATTCAGCAAGCATTTAAGTGCCTTCTATGTGGTAGGTAGTACCTCCTACTGAGAATGAAAAGACCAAAAAAAATTTATATAATCCCCACTCTCAAGAAGATATATTTCAGTCAGATTTCACACTTCATTGCCTCTGCCCAAGTTATGAATCCTGCTTTTATGCTTTGGTTTTTGCTACTTCCCCATTCTGGAATGCCCTGTGCCCCTCCTCCTCCTCTTCACCTACCCAAGTTTTACCTCCTATATGAAGCCTTCCCCAAGTACTTTGATTCACACCTCCCCCCAGTTATGTCTCTGACCATAATAGATAATTAGGAGATTCTGTTATTAGTCAAACTGGGTTCTCATCCTGCTGAATAAAGCCTGCCTTCCAAACCTGGCTTTAGAACCTCATGGGGTTCTACTAAGTACTAAAAATTGTTATGTAAAAATTACATAATAAAGGTTATTCCAAGAGAGCATTCAAACCTAGATAGAGACTGTACCTTTCACCCAATGTTCTTGGCACATGTGACTGGTTAGGTCTTTCCAGGAATGTTGCCAGCTGTACTCTTCTGGGGACAGTACTATCGTAGACAAAACCTCTGCCAATCTTCTGGGCTGCCATCTTACTAGCCCATGACTCTCCTGAGAATGCTGGAGGCACCTTCTTCCTCGGCCAGGATCAAGGGTCTCATCCCTATTGAAATACACCAACCAGTGGATATCCAGTTTCCTGTTACTGTTCCTCATAGACTCTTTCCCCCTGCCTCACCCACTGGTGTTGCCAGGGGCCAGAAATTTGGGTTCCTGGAGGGTCTGATTCCCAGAAAAGAAATAGGGCAAAGTACTGAGATGCTGATAAAAACATTTTTCTTTTTTAAGAAAAAGTATGGATCAATCCTCTTCCCAGTTTGGGAACAGAGGAGAGAGGGACTGAGAACAGGGTGGGACCCCGAAGTCTGAGACTTCTTGGTTCGCCATTCCCATTACTTGTTCTATGGCCCTATTCATTTACAGAACTCCAGAAAAACTATGAAAAACAGCAACAAAATCTTTTTTGGTCAAAAACCAAATCATGGAACCTATAGATAAATTCCTTTAAAAAACTGTAATTATGAAACAAAATACTGAAACTTTAGGAGGGTAGCCAAAAGAGGAACACAGGCTGTCAACAACTGTATGAAACAGTACTCCAGATCTCTAATAATAATAAAAATTCATTTTGAAACAGTTCTGAGGTTCCACCTCACATTAGAACTGGAAAATGACAATTGTTGGAAGAGCTATGGGAGCACAGACATTGGTAGTAGAGCTATGAACTGATTAAATACTTATAAAAAATAATTTGGATCCAAGCCTAAACTGCATATCCTATAATTTGGCAGTACCACTATTAAGGGTATGCCCCAGGAAGATAAACAGACACTGGGGAAGAAAAATATTTATAGCAATACTTTTATTGTAACAAAGAATTAGAAACATGGTGGGTGCTTCTCAGTTGTAAAATCAATGGACCAATTTTGGAACGTTAATATATTGGAATATTGCACTATAAGAAATGACCGAAGGGACTGATTGAGAGAAACCTGGGAAGGATTTATTTGAACTGATTCAGGGAGAAGTGAATAGAACCAAGAGAACAACGTATAAGAAGACTACAGCATTGTAGAAGAGCATGACTGAAAGAATTAAGAACTATGATTATTGCAGTGACTGATCAGGACTCCAGAAGTCAGATGATAAATCAGTCCTCCTTCCCATCTCTTGGCAGAGGTGATGGCCTCCTGGTGCATTATGATGAGTCATTTATTTGGGGACTTAGCAAACGTGTGTGCATTTGTTTTGCTTAACTGTGCTTATTTGTTACCTGGGAAAACTTTAATCTTTTTCTGGGGTTGGAAGTGAGGAAGGGTTATGAGACTTAGGCCAAAAAAAGAAAAGAAAAGATAGAAAAGAAAGTGAAGATTGTTTTTTTAATATACAGAAGAGAACAGAGGAAGCAGGTCAGTGTTGGTACTACAGTGTTAACTTATGATATCCTTAAACCAGGGTTACATAATAGAGTTTTACAGTTCCATATACAATTCTTTTTTCTTTGTATATGAAAATGTTAATGTCTGTTGATTTTCAGATTCATAATTTTAAAAAGAATATTTTTAAGAATTATGTTATTTTCATCTCTAAGTAGATTGTAGCTGTCAGTTGTGGGCCAGGCCTGACTCGATCCAGTCTGGTGGATTGGAGGGAAATGAGACTCTCATAGATCATCTAACAATTAACAAAAAGAAGCTCACTTAATAGCATGGAGAGGATTTTCAGCAAGGATACAACCTTGATACAGTTGAGTGAAGTTCCCCCTACCTTCACATTAGCCAGCAACTCCTATGCATTTCTCTCCCACCACTTCAAACAAGAGGTCCTACTGATTCAGTCCTGCCAATAAAGGCCAAAATAAACTTATAGACTAACATTCAAAAAAGGAGTTTTAGTCAACAATAGCACATAAAGGATATTTAGCAAGGATATAATAGTTCCCCTTGCTTCCAAATTTGCCTTGATAGCACTCTTGGTCAGAAATATGTGCCATACCCAAGGAGCCCCGAATTCCTCCTGTTGCTGGTTTTTTGTATTTAGGTGAAGAGAGATTATTTCAGTAGTTGAAACCTTAGTCTTTTGGACCAGTGAATGGTTTCATTCTCATTTAAGGAAAAGCAAACAGCCTATCTGCCAGGAACCCTAGTTCCTGGACCTAGATGTTCCTTCCACAAGCTCCACAAGACAGGGATTATTTTATATTTCTCTTGTAATTCCTGCTAGGGACATAGTTGGCACTTATAAGTACCTGTATGTTGGAAGTGGAATGTGTTAGCCCCATCTCTTCTACCTTTTAAAAAGGCAGTGTGCAGGCAATGCTAACCGTTCCATATACTTATTGCAAACTGTGTAGACAGATACACTTTTTGTATACTGAATTTTGTTTTTGATAAAGCTGTTTTTTTCTATGAAGACTTGTTGCGAAAATCATAAGTATTTAACTTTGGAGAAGAAAGGTGATTTTTTTTATCGTTTCTTTGTCTACAGGATCCAAATCAAGCAGATGAAGAAGCAATGGCACAAATGATTCGAGTATCCTAACCAAGAGCAGAGAGAGCGAGCTGATCCAGGTTCCTCTCCACTGTGTCCCGTTATCCCAGGAAATTGAGCAGACCTTCCAGTGGGACACTCATGATCACATTCTGACCTTTTCTACGAAACAGCAACCACTTGATTTTTCATAAGTGGTTTGGTATTATAATTGCAGTGATCTCTGGTGAATTGAAATTCCAAGGACTCTGTCCCACCCCTCTCAGTCAGGACTTCAGACTATTAATGACATTAGTCTTTCATATATTTGGATGGTACAAGAGACAAAAAGCCAATGAGACAGTACTACAAGCAGCACTTAATTTCGCTGGTGAAGCAGGGCCATCCCAGGGGAGAGATACTGTTCAATCGTTAGCAAGACTGCAGTCCAGGAAACCACAGCCCACTCCTTCCCATTTGGAGTTTGGTTAGTCTCATCCATCCATGAAGTTTGAGATTTTATGTGTGACCAACAGAATGAAGAACATGTTGCATGCAGAGATGACTTTCAGAAAGAGGAAATTGCCATCCTGTGATGTGTAAAGAACATGCTATTCCCTAAGAATAAGGTTCAGTCAGCCTATGATTGTAGCAAGAACCTGAATCCACCTGTTTGGTTTAATGCCAAGGGGAAGAAAATGTACTTCTGGAGTAAAAGACTCAAAGACTCACTAGCATTTTAAAATGCTTCTCTTCTCAGCTTAGGTGGTCTTACCTGCCTTCCCACACTGAAAATGTAACTGATATATAGAGATCACCTGGATCACAGATTTTCTCATTTTTCCCCCTATGAGGTGCTAGGGATGGTCAGTCCTAGAAGTTGCCATTCCTGGAGCAGAAAACAGAACAACTTAAATTCTTTTTGCATTCAGATGCTGAGAACATTTGTAGTCAGTAAATGTCAAGAGAGCGAAACTGTAGGTTACTGATCACAGACTTTTTGTAAAACTGTCAATCTTTGACAGCACTTCAGGAATAGAAGGGAGAATGCAATGATTTGTTATTTTTTGGGGGGGGGGGAGTATGTGTGTGTTTGTTTTATAACATGACTCTGGAGACCTGGAGTAGATTGTTAGGAAGCGAAGAGTGAGCAACAGATTCATACTAAAACCTAACCTATCAAGGGAGTAGAAATTCACTTACTGTCTTTTAGTCTGCGATTTATTTTGTTAGTCCATGGCCATTTCCAAAAACCATTGCTTTCACCTAGGTGCCGTGATTATTCCATGTTACTTATTGGAGCCAGTGATGAAATTTTGTTCGTGCAGCAAATCCCCTTGGCAGCTGATGTATGGATGCCTAGTTCCACTTGCTTTCCCCATTTAAGATGTAACCTTATACTTTGATTCAGGGGTCTTGTACAGAAAGGCTTTCACATTGTACCCTTACTGTGGGACCAAACTGGAAATAGATCCTGGAGCCCTCAAAACATCAGGAATGGAGCAGAGTTACCAGATCTGAGTACCCATCATAAAACAAGCTTCCACCTTTTGGACCTTGTGGTTCAGAGAATTAAGATGATAGTTTTCGAAGAGTCACTGTCTTTTGAACAAAAGTGGTAAAAATATTCAGTATTTCTACGGAAAAAAGCTGGAGCTAAGTATAAGGGAAAGGGGGATGCTTTCTCAATTTTGTCTTCCCTGTAAACATGTTGCATGAAAAAGGAAGGGAAAAATTAAACCTTTAAAAGGAAATGAATCTAAAAAATAAGGGCTGTTATGGGGACAGTGGCAGAGGTATGGCTGGGTACATTTCCCTCATCCCAGGACTAATAGGTTCTGGAATCCATGTATCTAGTGTGGCTTCTAGATGCCAGGAGGTTCTGCCCCTTTCAGATGCTCCCTTGGGAAGTGATCATTTGTTATTCTGTAGTTTCAGAGGCTTGGTTTACTTGCTAAGAACAAAGTTTGTATGATGATGATAAAACAGAAGGGCTTTAGATTCCTGGTTTATCTTTCGGATCCAGTATTAAAAGAGTAAGCCCCTCAAACCTGATCTCTAAAGCTCAAGCTCATTAAGGAAAGCAATTTTTAAACTGTATTTATTTATGTTTGTAAACTTGTACATAGTAACAACCCTGCAAATGTTCTGTTATTCTATTTTACATCTTTTAGGTTCTTTTAGGGTTTTTTATTGTTTGAGGTTTTTTTGGTGGGGGAGGGGGATGGTGGGAGGAAAATACTTCAGTTTTCAATTTCACTTTTGCATTTAGAGTGTCAGGTCTTTTTTTGTTACCTTGAAACACCATGACTTTGCAAGGAAAGTTTGGGATTTGGGAAATTATTTTTATTTGCTCCTAGGAAATCCTTTCCTTATTTGTAGGTGTGACTGTTCTAATGATCTTACAATTGAAAAAGTGGTTGACTGGATGAATGAATGATTGGCATAATGTATAGTGTTATATTTCATTTGAGTACTTTTTTTTTTGCAGGATAATTGTGTGTGTATGTATATATAAATATAAATATATTTTTAAGTGCATTGTTACATATTAACTTGTCCATGTCTATACCGCTGGACCAGGGGAACGTTTTCTGGGTTGTGGGTGCCTGTTAATAATGTCTTGGCTTTCATTTGTGACCTTAAGCTATATGAAGGTTTTTCCCCTAGAGAGGGGAGTACAGGTGATCATTGGTGACATGGGAATTCAGAGTAATTTCCCATTGTTATTTTTTAAAAGAAATTTATAAAAATATTAAAATAAAAGTTTGTGTTTTAGGGAAGCACTTATTCCTTCGACTCCTTCCATCCTGTGTTCATAAATCTAGCTGGTTTGTCTGAGGTGGCAGATATTAATTTTGTAAAACGTAAGGTTTTCCTTGGACTCTTATCAAGGAAGTCATCAGGTTTTTTAAAAATTTTTTTTAATATAAATTTATTTATTTTTAGTTTTCAACATTCACTCCCACAAGTTTTTGAATTCCAAATTTTCACCCCATCTCCCCCTTGCCCCCACCCCAAGATGTCATGCATTCTGAATATCCCTTCCCCTAGTCTGTCCTCTCTTCTATCTCTCTCCCCTTCTCTTATCCCCTTCCCCTTCTATTTTCCTGTAGGGCAGGATAGACTTCTGCACCCCATTTCCTGTATTTCTTATTTCCCAGTAGCATGTGAAAACATTTTTTTAAACATATGTTTTTAAAACTTTAGGTTTCAAATTTTCTCTCTTCCTCCCTCCCCACCCACCCTCATTGAAAAGGCAAGCAACTCAATATGGGTTGTAACGTGCAGTTATGCAAAACGTGTCCATAGTAGACATGTTGTGAAAAACTAACTCTATTTCCCTTAATCTTACCCTGCCCTCCCATTTATTCTTTCTTTTGACCCTGTCCCTCCTCAGAAGTATTTACTCCTTTTCCAATCTGCCCTCCTCTCTATCATCCCCCTGCTCTTCTCCCCCTATTTTCCTGTAGGGTAAGACAGATTTCCATACCCAATTGAATGTGTATGTTATTCCCTCCTTAAGCCAAATCCTATGAGAATAAGATTCACTCATTCCCTCTCACCTTCCCCTGTTTCCCCTCCACTGTAAGAGACTTTTCTGTTTTTTTTTGTGAGATAATTTACCTCATTCTACACCTCTCTTCTTCTCTGAGTATAATCCTCTCTCATCCCTTAATTTTATTCTCCAGATATGACCCCTTAATCTTCAACTCAACCTGTGCCCTCTATCTATCTATCTACATATAAGTACATATAATTTTTTTCTTCCAACTACCCTAATACTGACAAAGGTCTCATGAGTTATAAATATCTTTCAATGCAGGAATGTAAACAGTTCAGTCTTAATAAGTCTCTTATGATTTCTCTTTCCTGTTTACCTCTTCATGTTCCACTTGAGTCCTGTATTTGAAAGTCAAATTTTCTATTAAGCTCTGGTCTTTTCATCAAAAATGCTTGAAAGTCCTCTATTTCACTGAATGAACTGTTTTTTCCCCTGAAGGATTATACTCAGTTTTGCTGTGTAGGTGATTCTTGGTTGTAATCCTATCTCCTTTGCCCTCTGGAATATTATATTCCATGCCCTGTTCCTTAATGTAGAAGCTGCTAAATCTTGTGTTATCCTGATTGTGTTTCCACAGTACTTGAATTTTTTTCTGGCAGCTTGTAATATTTTCTCCTTGACCTGGGAACTCTGGAATTTGGCTACAATATTCCTAGGAGTTTTCCTTTGGGGATCTCTTTCAGGAAGAGATCTGTGGATTCTTTCAATTTCTGTTTTGCCCTCTAATATATCAGGGCAGTTTTCCTTGATAATTTCTTGAAACATGATGTCTAGGCTCTTTTTTTGATCATGGCTTTCAGATAGTCCAATAATTTTAAAATTCTCTCTCCTGAATCTATTTTCCAGGTCAGTTGTTTTTCCAATGAGATATTTCACATTGTTTTCTAATTTTTCATTCTTTTGGATTTGTTCTACTGTGTCATGATTTCTCATAAAGTCACTATCTTCCAATTGCTCTATTCTAATTTTTAAGGAAGTATTTTCTTCAGTAAGCTTTTGGACTTCCTTTTCCATTTGGCCAATTTTGCTTTTTAGGGCATTCTCATTGGCCTTTTGGACTTCTTTTGCTATTTGGGTTAGGCTATTTTTTAAGATGTTATTTTCTTCAGTATTTTTTGGGGTCTCCTTTAGCAAGCTGTTGACTTGTTTTTCATGTTTTTCTTGCATCACTCTCATTTCTCTTCCCAGTTTTTCCTCTATTTCCCTTACTTCTCAAAATCCCTTTTGAGCTCTTCTAAGGCCTGGGACTGATTCATATTTTTCTTGGAGGCTTTGGATGTAGGAGCTTTGACTTTGTTGTCATCTTCTGGTTGTATATTTTGATCTTTTTCACCAAAGTAAGATTCTATGGTCTGACTCCTTTCCTGGCCTGTGACCACAAGTATTCCTTTCTGTGCTGTAACTGTGAGGAAGGGTTCCTCTCCACAGCCACTCCAAGCTCCACCACGCCAGCGTTCCTCCTCACCCCAACACCTCCGCCCAGAACTGTGACCCAGATCCAAACATGGGCAAAGCAAGAGATTCCTGCCTCAGCACTGGCAAGTGATCCCTGCAATCCCTCTCTGATCAGCCACTGAATTCCCCCTCAGTCTGTGGGCGGGAAGCTCGGGAAGCAGCTGTCCCCCCAGGGCCTTGCTCTTGGGGAATAGAGCTGAAACCCAACCTTCCTGTCTCAGCGCTGACAGGAACAGACTTTTCCCACTGACCTTCTAAGTTGTCTTTGGCATTAGTAGATTGAGGAGTCTGGAAACCTCCACAGCTGCTCACGATTGAGTCCTCAGAGGCCTGCTCCAGGTTCGCTGCAGCCTGCGTGCCCACACTGCCGTGCTACACTGCGCTCCTCCCCCTGCGCAATACACCTTTCTGATCGATCATCCAGGTTGTTTTGGGCTGGAAATTTGTTTCACTCTGTCTTTTTGTGGGTTCTGCTGCTCTAGAATTTGTTTAGAGCCATTTTTTATGAGTATTTGGAGGGGTTTGTAGGAGAGCTCAAGCAAGTCACTGCTTTCACTCCACATCTTGGCTCCACCCCCCGTCAGTTTGTTTTTCTAAGGGATAATACAGAAGTTAGATTTTATTCAGTATAGATCCAGTTGAGAGATTTTCTTTAAAGACACTAATGGCGAGGTAGGTGGCACAGTGGATAGAGTACTGTTTGATGTTTGATGTGGGCCTCAGACACTAGTTGTGTGACCTTGGGTGAGTCACTTAATCTCTGCCTCAGTTTCCTCAATTTTAAAATTGGAATAACAATAGTACCTATGTCCCAAGGTTTTTCTGAGGATCGATCAAATGAGATAATATTTGTAAAGTACAGCACAGTCCCTAGCACAGTGTTGGTGCTTAATAATTGCATGTTTCCTTCCTAAGGGGAAGTAGCATGGCGCTGTTGATAAAATGCTGGAATCAGAGGACCTGGAGTCAAATGCTGGATCTGCCACTTACTACTTGTGATATTTGGCAAGTCGTCATAATCTGAGCCTCAGTTTCCACAACTCTGAAATGAGGAGTTTGAACAAGATGATCTGAAGTTGCTTCCCAGCTTTAGATTTATGAACCTGTGAGATCATCTGAAGTTCAAATCTGGCCTCAGACACTTACTAGCAGTGTGACCCTGAGCAAGTTGATTAACTGCATTTGCCTCAGTTTCCTCATCGGTCAAATGAGCTGGAGAAGGAAATGGCAAATCACTCCAGTATCTTTGCCAAGAAAACCCCAAACGGGGTCATGAAGAATTGGACACAACTGAAAGTGAGAATAACAACATAGGAGATCTGGCTGTTGAGTGGTTTATTTAAAGTATCAACTGGACTGGAACCGTCTCTAACCTGTGGGTGGCCGGAGCTGAATAAAGCAGGTTAGAGACAGGAGAATCAGGAATCAAACAGAAGTTTAATTTCAAAGTGAGGAAAGCAGCTTAAAAGCAAAAATATGTGCTGGATCCCCACCCCTAGTGGGGCCCTGAGGCAGTGTGGGGAGATCTCAATACTTACACCAATGGCTGTGCAATGAGCTGTAGTTTCAGTTGAATGATGAGGTCAGAAGTCAGATTTCAGGAGGAGTGAGAAGAGAAGAAACTGAAGAAAGGAGTATACAGTTTGGTTTTACTAGGAGTTTGGTTGAGAAAAGGGGGGAGGAATATAGAATGAAAATTGCTTGAAGGGATGGTAGAATCTAGTAAAAGGCTTTTCAAGGATAGGGAAGATGGGCACATTTGAAGGCAGTAAGGAAGAAATCAGTAGATAGAGGCTGAAGATTAAATAGGAGAGGGCATGATTGAGGTTGCAATCTGTTGGAGAAGAAAGGAAGGGATGGAATTAAGGTCATATGTTAATGAAGGATTAGCCTGACCAAGAGAAAATCCAACATCATGGTCAGATATCTGGGGAAAGGAGGAGAATGGGGAATGATGTCCAGGGGTTTTGAAAGGAATAGAGAGGAGAGGAGGGAGCTATAGGCAAGTAGCCTAAATATCCACGTTCTCAGTAAAATAAGAGATAAGATCCTAATCTGGCAGGGTGGGTTGTGTGAAGGGGGGGGCGTGGCATTGAGGGTCCAGTTGAAGTTGTATATATGAACTTATAATGTATAAAGCATAGTTCTTTGACTTTCTCTACCACCATTCATCGAGATAGCTTATTTACAAAATATTTCAAAGGGATCATTTTTCCTTTGAGTTTTTAGATATGCAGTTTAAATACTTTACTTTCCCTCCCCCTCTCACCCCCCACAAATACATGGTGACAGTCCTTAAGCCAATCACAAAATAATCAGATTTCCAGACCCTCTTGGAATTGGTATTTACAATATTTAAGATCTATGAGGGGGAAAAAATGTTAATACCGGGCAGAAAAATTAACCTTTTTCTAATGCTTGTTTTTTATTTAACCTTCCTAGTGGAGTAATTCCTGATGTTAGAGGCTATGGTTGTTTTTATAGTGTTTGGATTCAAACTCTTTAATATCCAAAGTACCATTAGTTATGTAAAAAATTCTAAGATATGAGGTTGCATACATTACACCAGCCCCATAAGGCAATCTTCCAAGAATACAATCCCATTAGATCAGGAGTCCTTGACCCTGGGATCCAGGAACTTGCTTTTAAAACTATTTTGATAACTATTTAAATATAATTGGTAGGGATGGTTTAACATAATTGATTATATCAATAACAAAAGTAACAAAAATCATATGATTATATCAATAGATGCAGAAAATGCCTTTGGCAAAATATAACAAATACAGCTATAAAAAACATTTAAAAGCATAGGTATAAATGAATTTTTCCTTAAAGTGATAAGCATCTACCTAAAACCATCAGAAAGCATTATTTGTAATGGAGATAAGCTAGAAGCATCCCAGTAAGATCAAGAGTGAAACAAGGATGCCCATTATCACCAATATTATTCAATATTGTATTAGAAATGCTAGCAATAGCAATAAGAGAGGAAAAAGAAATTGAAGGAATCAGAATGAGCAATGAGGTAATAAAACTCTTTGCAGACAGAATGATGATAGATTTGGAAAATCCTAGAGATTCAAATTAAAAAGTTAGTTGAAACAATAAATTATTTTAGCAAAGTAGCAAGACATAAAGCCACATAAATCATCAGCATTTCTATATATCACTAACAAAACCCTTCAAGAGAGATAGTAAGAGATATCCCATTTAAAATAACTGTAGACTATAAAATACCTGGGAGTATGACTGCCAAGACAAACTCAAAAACTACATGACATAATTATAAAACACTTTTTTAAAAATATAAAGTCAGATTTAAATAACTGGAGAAATATTAATTGTTCATGAGTAGGCAGAGCCAATATAATAAAAATGACAATTCTACTAAGTAATCTACTTATTCAATGCTATCCCAATTAAACTACCTAATATTATTTTATTGAGCTATAAAAAAAATAATAGTAAAATTCATTTGGAAGAACAAAAGGTCAAGAATATCAAAGGAATAATGAAAAGAATGTAAAGGAAGGAGGTTTATCAGTACCAGACCTTAAACTATATTATAAAGCAGTAATTATCAAAACTATGCGGTACAGGCTAAGAAACAGAAAGGTGGATCAGTAGAACAGAGTAGACATACAATACACAGTAGTAAAATAACTATAGTAACCTTGTGTTTGACAAATGCAAAGATTTAAGCTTTTGGGATAAGAATAGTAAAAATTGTTGGGAAAATTGCAAAGCAGTCTGGCAGAAACTAGGTACTGATAAATATCTTACACCATTTACCAAGATAAGATCAAAATGGATATATGACATATATGAAGGGAGACAGCATAAGAAAACTAGAAGAACATGGAACATATTACCTATAAGACATGGATATGAGAAGAATTTGTGAATTAACGAGATAGAAAGCATTTGTGAGATGTAAAATGGATAATTTTGATTACATTAAATTGAAAAGTTTTTATACAAATAAAACCAATATAGCTTAAGATGAGAAGTAATGCACAAAATTTGGGGAAATTTTTTACGGATAGTTTATTTGATAAAGGTCTCATATCTCAAATATAAAAAGAACTTTGTCAAATTTATAAGAATATGAGTCATTCCCCAGTTGATAATTGGTGAAAGGATATGAACAGGTAGTTTTTAGTGAAGAAATCAAACCATATATAGTCATATGAAAAAATGTTCTAAACCATTTTTGATTAAAGAAATGCAAATTAAAACAACTTTGAGTTATCATGTCATACTTATCAGATTGATTAAGATGACAGAAAAGGGAAAATAACAAATGTTAGAGGGGATGTGGAAAAATTGGGATGTTAATACACTATTGATCCAGCCATTTCGGAGAGCAATCTGGAATTGTGTCCAAAAAGTTATAAAACTGTATACCCTTTGACCCAGCAACACCAGTATTAGGTCTGTTTCCCAGTGGGATCAGGGAAAAAGGAAAAGAACCTACATGTTCTAAAATATTTATAGCAGTTCTCTTTGTGGTGGCAAAGAACTAGAAATTGAGGGGATGCCCATCAATGGGAGAATGGCTAAACAATTTGTGGTATATGATTGTGATGGAATACTACTATGCTGTAAGAAACGAGCTGGTTGATTTTAGAAAAACATGGAAAGACTTTCATGAAATAATGAAAAGTGAACAGAAACCAAGAGAACTTTGTCTACAGTAACAGCAAGATTATTCAAAGAATAACTGAGAACAACAAAATTATTCAGAGTACTATAAATACTCAAATCAACTATAAAGGACTTATGAAGGAAAATGTTGTCCACCTCCAGAGAAAAAACTGATAAATAGAAGTGTACTTGGTATGATTTTACATATATTTATAGATCTGTGTTAAATGGTGGCCTTCTAAATTTGGATTGAGGAGGAAGGGGGACAATTTGGAACTTAAAATGTAACAAAAATCAAATAAATATAATTGGTTTCCTTGCAAATCTATTTATTTTATTCTTTTAAAAATATTCTGAGAGTGAGTCCCTAGGCTTCACCTGACTGTTAAAGGAATACATAACACAAATATGGTTTAAAACTTTGTATTAGAACCTTCTGAAAAAAGGGGTAGAGTTCTAAGATCCTTAAGTCATAGCTATGGTTCAATTTTTACTTCGAACCCTCAAATATATTTGCAATGAAACCACTGCTAACATATTTATAAAGATAAAAACAAAACCACAGTTCTGTCTCTAATTTCCCTCTTTCCTTCTCTGGCCTTCAACCAATCAAGAAGCGTTTATTAAGGACTTACTATGTGCCACTCGTCAGCATGCTTAGCAGGGTGAATAGAGAGCTGACCTCTCGAGCAACTAGAATTCAAGTTCTTTCTCAATGACACAGAATGACTCTGTGACCCTGATTTAACCTCTCAATGGTCTGGAAAACTATTTTAAGTTTCAGAGAAAGTGCCTGCCTACCTGCATTGGTAGGGGAGGTTTCCTCCCCTGGAAAGTTTCCTACAGTAATGAAATTACACATTCAGTCCCTGCCCCTAAACCTTCCACGTGCCAGGCACTGTACTAAGTACCTTGCCCTTCTTCTAACGCTTCACCTATGTGGTTTTGGCTTATTTTAAATGTGGTCCCTTTAGTATTTATTTTTTTCATATCAAGTGAATGTTAATTAAGTTAGCCTCAAATCAGCCTTTCCCTTGAAACATATCAAGAATGTGGGCATCTCTATAAAATACAGCAGAGACCTAACTTTTAGGCTTTAAAAGCAGAAAAACCAGAATAATTTTCAGATTCACAGATGCACAATCCTGCCCGCCCCCTACTGCCATGTGTTAGCACTAAGCAAAATGCCAGTAATTTGCACCATCAGGGATGCGAGGGAAGGGGACGTTTTCTGTGATTGCCTTTCTTCTGAGCCGTCCTTCCAAACAACAAACAATAGACAAGGTTTTAGTAGCGTCTTGCAAAAGAGAATGCCAGCATTTGTTAAAGGCATAAAAAGTAAGCCTGAATCAGCTTTAGTGGAGAAGACAGATGGATTTCTAAGAGAGCCGCGCACAGGCATAGGATGCGCATGCGCACTGATATTGGTCCCTTAGAGACTCGCAACATACCGGCCCACTCGATTCTCTTTGTCGGACTTTGGGACTGTGTGCTGCTTAAGGTGGCGCGTGGGCGAGGGGGTGGGAAGAGTCCCTCCTGCAGCTTCCGATTGGAGGGAGTGAATCGAAGGGGATGGGAGAGTGCAAGCCGATTGGCTAGGTGGGGTAGCGCCTTGGAGGGAGGCGGGGCCGCCGCGAGATGGAGTTTCGGAATCGGTCGCCCCTCCGCTGCCATGGCCAGTGGAGGCTGGCGTTTGTCCTCCTCCTCATGGTCCCTCCAGGCCCGCCTGGCGGCTCTGCTGCCCGACCTGCTGGTGTTCGGAAAGGCCCGGGGCCCGGGGCCAGAGCTCACTACGGTGCAGGGGGTCCTGCTTGGTGTCCACGTGACTGGTGAGCGTGGGAGCGAGAGGTGACCGGAGAACGGGCGGCCGTTGGGCCCGGGTGACGGTTACAGCGCCCCTGGAGCCCCTGGTCTGCGGACCGGCCCTCGTTTCTTCACCCCCCAGCATCCCACATACGTGCCCACCCCTAGAGGAGAAAGGCGAGAGTCGCTCAGCCACGTGCATTTTTTTATTAAGCGCTTACTGCATACAGAGCACGGGGTGGGCTCTGGGGAGAGGGGCACTGAGTGTCGGTAAAGTCCCATCCCTGCCCTCTTGGAGCTTGCACTCTAGTAGCCAAGGAGGCACGGATAACCGGATGCAAGGTGCAGAATCCTTCTGAGAGGCGGAAAACTGAAGTCTGAGAGGGAAAAAGCTTGTTTGTGGACGGAGAAAGATAACTGGGCGGAGGATCATTTGAGTTGGGCTTTTAAAAAGTTGAAAAGGAGGGTGTTCGGCCCGAGAGGGTAGAAGGAACAGAAAGAGAAGTTGGGTTCCTTTCCAAAAAAACAAAAACAAAACTCTCAAATGGAAACAATTTTTACAGACACCACTTTCACCCTTCCCACCGCTATAGGTAGTTGAGGTCTGGACGTTGACTTTGACCAGGAAACCACAATTGGGTTTGCTTTCTAAGCCTTGTCACTGAGTTCCTCTTGGGAGTCAAGCCTTGAATCACTTTGCAAGAGCAAAGGACATCATCAATTTAAAAAAAAAATTGTTTAGCACAATACCTG
The DNA here is from genome assembly GCF_003287225.1 of Phascolarctos cinereus. Taxonomy (NCBI): domain Eukaryota; kingdom Metazoa; phylum Chordata; class Mammalia; order Diprotodontia; family Phascolarctidae; genus Phascolarctos; species Phascolarctos cinereus. The sequence continues at coordinate 233,597,069 of NW_027555958.1, read as the reverse complement.
GCAGGTAGAAAGTGCTTAATAAATACTTCTGACTTATTTAATTACTTTAATGGCTATTTCAGTTCCACAAATATTTATTTTTCTTCTGAGAACTTTCTTTAGCTCCAGTCATTCTCCCTCTCCTAAAGAAGAATGCAGTTTGTTGAAGGAAGAGAAATATGCCAAGTGCTTGGGGGAGGGTCACTCTTGGCAATGGCTGTAGCTCCCGTTATAAGACCCTTAACATTAGAGATTAGCTGGTGAGAGGTTGTCAGCCCAAACAGCCAAAAGCCCTTAAGGTCTTACTTGTCTTACTCTTTGCCTTGTAGCCCAAGTAACCAACATGTTGAATGATTATGTTTAGATGAGCCTTGGTTCTTTTAGACTTGTCTCCTGTTTGGGGGGATGGGAGAAGGGGAAGTAAACAGCTCCTAAACCACCACTGCATGGGCTAATAAGCTGAGTGACTTTTGCTTGTTGGGTAGGACTTACAGCCTTGATGGACAAGTTTAGCCTGACCTGCAATGCAGACCACAGCATGGACAAGATGGCCCACATCTTCAGTTGTTACATTGGTGACATTGTGGAGCGTGAGTGGCCACCATAGGGTGGGTGGGAGGGTTCAAGGCCCAAAGAGGTTGAAAGGAAAGGGTATTCTGAGTGAAGATAAACCCCACTTCCCTGAAAAGACAGTCCTCACCTTTGGTTTCTTAATAGCGTTATAGAACTAGCCAGATTCTTACAAGTAACTTTTCTTATCAGGCCTACAACCAAAAGCTGTATAGCTTAGGCAAGCCATTTTTCTCTTTGGTCGTCAATTTACTGAACTGTAACATGAGTTAGATGAGGTAATACAGTTCAGCTGTGGCACCCTATGACTCTACAATGTACTTGGCAATACTTAAGGTCTTGACACCAAAAAAATTACATGTTAACCAGATTTTTAGCTCCTTTTCTTTTTTCATATTGTCCCTAGATCCTACTGAATTCCCAATATCTGTAGACCCTGCCATGATGTGTTAGCCAGTATTAATTATTGTTTTCAGAATGTGTTAGCAAATGGAGTGGTATATGGAGAAAAACTCATTAGAGTCCTTGATTCACCCGTTATTGATCAATTTGGTATATATTTTTGTGTCTAGTACCTTTTGGTACCTGTGTCATTTCTCCCTTTTTTCTTGGCTGCCTGGCTTTCCTCAAGACTTAGTTCAGGTCCTGCCTTCTGTAGGAGGTCTTTCCCAGTCCTCTGAGATTACCTTCCATCTCTTTTCTATGTATCTTGTATATATGTGGTTATTTACATGCTATCTCCCCCATTAGAACATGAGCTCCTTGAGGGCAGGGACAATGTTTTTTCAGTTCTTTGTATCCCAAGAGCTTAGCACAGTGCCTGACATATAGGAAAGCTTAATAAATTCTTGTTGACTGACTGACCCTGCCCCCTTTGTGCTTCCCCTGTGCTTTTGTGACTAACCAGGATCACTATGTGGCATCTACTCCAGGAGTTTAATTGGACAGTGGAATAACATGCCATACCCCTGTTAGGAGCTGGCAGTAGAATTCTCATTTTTCTGGTTGTGAAGTTTAGGATTGAGGTAGGAAAATGAGAAGTTTGTTTGCATGGTGTCGCTAAGGTATTTCTTGACCCCTGGATGGGAGGTCAGGACCCAGAGGGGAGGCATTCTTCCCATAGCATTTACATACTGTCATCTGTTATTGTCTGCTGAACCCCTAACTATAGCCCATTTTTCTCTGCTTTTTTTTTGTCTCAGATATACTCTGCTTTGGAGGAGATATCCTGAATATCACAGGTATTTCTTGATTATACCACACATCTGAAGGAATTCAAGTGATGTATATCAGATGGAATTTGGCTTTCAAAAGGAAAACTCTGTCTAAATTATGCCTACTTAAATTTTGTTTTTTCCTCCATAGAATTTAAAATTATTTAGAAATCATGCAGGATGAGAACTTCTAGAAATATATTTAGAAAACTGACAGGAAATTTGGCCAGCAGCAGTAACAGTTAGATGTGAAAAATTGGAGAGTATTCTGGCTGAGGGAACTATCAGAATCACTATTATTTTCCACAGTGCCCCAGAACCAGCAGACTGTCTCATATTTATTTGGCTGAATCAGCCACAATAGTAGAATGAAACATAGTTATAAGCAATGTGTTTAAGAACACATTTTCCATATCACCTTCCATCACTCCTTTTCCCTACATCTGGTTATACCTAATAGAAAAAGTAATTACCTTAATCTAAGCTTTTGGATTTTTCTAGTTTGGGGGCATTCAGAATTCTATTTGATAAATTTTGCTTTTAACCTATTTAATGATTTCTAGGGGAAAAAAAACAAAACAGCTCCCTAATCTAGGAAGAGATAGTTCAAGGGAAGAGACCAAGAGTTTTGCTAACCACTCCCCAATAACCTACACTGATCCACCTTGGCCTTACAGGGAATGCGCTCCTGGCACTCTGGACAGTGGAACAGAATCAGCTAAGTGACATCATTACCTTAGTGGTGAAATGCAGCTTGGAAATACAGGAGAAGTTTGGAATCTGCCATACCAAGGAGGGCCAGGATCTTCAGATAAGGATAGGTAGCAACTTTAGTCTGGAAGAGCTACTCATAAGTGCCCAAATCCCCACTATGGAAGAATAGAAATGGAGTGGGTGGGGAAAATATATATCAAGGCCCTTTGGACAATATCTTAGCAGAAGTTCTAAATGTAAGGGAAGTGTTGGTGTCTGGGATTACTCTGTATAGATTTTTCAAATAATGTAGGATTATTCTATATATAGAAATTATAGCAGATAATGAGGAAGGATCATGTTCTATTGCTGCCTGTAGTATTCTAACCTCAATTGCTTGTTCCCCTTACCTTGCCTATCCTCAGACTTAGATTGAATTGTTTAGATATTTAGCATATGCTTCTTCAACCAGATCTGAATGAACTAACTTTATTCATTTTTTGAATTATAAATAACATAAAGCTTCTGGAGCCAGAGGCAGAGAGCACTCAGCTGGGTGAAAGCAACCATAATGTTATGCTTATTGTTTTTTCTAGTTCATTGCTAAAAGTATAACTGTTAAGTTTATTAAGCACTTGTAAATATAAGCCTGAATTTGTAGTTATGTTGGACAAGAGGAAAGTGAATATTCTGTGTGGTTCTCTTGCCCTAAAAATATTTTAGCAACTTCTGAATCAGATATTCTGCTTCTCTTTTCTTAGTCATGTCTAACCTGCCTATTAAGAGAGCAAAATATTCATTTTTGCCAAAACCACTTGGGAATTTAGTAGTTAAATAACTGTTTAGTTTAAACGAAACTGTTTCCTGTTATTTCCCCCTTGTCAGTCTGGAGATCTGCATTAAAGGACTCCCTACCTTTTGGCATTCTTGTAGCAGAAGATAATCCTTGGCAGGATGTCATTGTTGAAGATGAACTCAGTTAAGACTGATTGATATGTATGTGTAATGTAACAAAATAAGATGGGCATGATAGATTTAATGTAGGATGATGATATGTATAGGAATTCTAGCAGACAATGAGGAAGGATTATATGAACTTAAACTTTGGTGGTCCTAAATAGCACTGAATTATTATCATCCACTGGTTTGCACCATTTGACATAGAGAAAATTGAGACCTAGGAAGATATGTCTACTTGACCAATGTCTTATATTTGGAGGGTGGCAGAACCAAGCATAGATGTACTTCACCTGACTTAGTTTCTCCTAACAGGCCTATCTGCAGGTCACATCTCTCAGGTTGTGGTTGGAGATGAGCAGAGGCAATACCTCCTGGTAATTGGACGGAATGTAGATGATGTACAGATGGCCCAGCACTTGGCTCAGGCAAATGAGATAATCTTGTCCTGGAACTGCTGGAAGCTCTGTGAGCAGTACATGTTTGAAGTGGAAATCATGAGGGAGCCTAAAGTTGTGAAGGTAGTAGGCTCCCTTCCTATCTTACCTCTAGTGTACGCTGCAGGGTACATTCTGATGTATTTACAGGGCAGAGTTCTAAGGATGCCCTAGCATGCTAATGAAAGATAAACTACCGGTTGTAGAACTTTTTTGAAAAAATATAAGGAAGCTGTTAATAATCTATAAGTCTCAGATTGGTAGGGATAGAACCATGAGATAAGTAGGATCAGGGAAGTACTAGAAGACAGAATCTCCATTGAAGGAGCAAGAGTGGTGGTTAGTCTTGGGATTGAAATTTTTTCCTATTCTTTAGCTAAGAGATATGCGGATCATAGACCCATTTGATTTTGATGAACATTTTGAAAAGTGCATCGATTACCTTCCACATTATCCTACAAATAATGGTGAGCTGCTTTGCCCATTCTGCTTGAGAGCTAGAGCTCAGGAGAGATTGTCTTTGTGGGCTGAGCCCTTTCCTTTTCTTTGTTAGTCTATCTGAGAAATGCCGTGGCTTTGGATCCAAACCCCAGACTTGAGCAAACCTTGCAGAGGCACATAATGGGAAACTTCCTAAAGAAGGTATTTCCTAAACCTTGATTCTCCACTTAGGGATGACATGTGTATGTATGTGTCTATATATTTGAACTTTTCCAATCCATTCTCCAACTAACCACTATAATTCCTAATAACTATCCTTGTTTCCCTTAACACCTATATATGGTTATATTTCTATTGACTGTATATCTTATAGTCTCACTATATTTTTCAAACCCCAAGAGCAGAAATCTTGTCTGGTCTTTATTTTGTGCCCAAAAAGCCTGATTTAATTCCTATACTCTCAAGGCCATAGTTTGCTCATCATTAAAGTGATGGAGCTGGTCCGTCTGATCTCAAAGATCCCTTTCAGCTCTAAATATTTAATCTTTTTAGGGGGGGGTAGTTTCAATTTTATTGGCACTGAAACCAAATGTGATGTGACTTTAGAATAAAACCCTCCAGATAAACAACAACAACAACAACAAGTTACACATAAGACGCACGCACAAAATCTAGCCTTCACCCTGGCCTCCCATGGGGTGAATTATTGCCCCCAACTCTTGCTTTCAGGGGCACAACATCAAGTTAACTGCTAGAGGCCTGGGCCAGCAAGAGGGCTGTTAACATTTTACTACAAAACATGAGACTTCGCAAGGAAGGCAGATGGCAGCTGTGGGCCAACCCCCCATCCCAGTCCCATTGCCTACTGGGGAAAGGAAGAGACAGAAGGCCAGGTCTGTCAAATCCAGAGAAACCAGGACAGAAACAGAAAAAAAAAGCTGCAGAACAAATAATAATAATAATAAAACAATCTAGCGTGACCTATTGTGATGATGTCATGGCTAATACGGAAAGCATTTTACATTAATTTCCTGCAAAATATCTTCTTTATAATACAGCATACACTTTCAAGGTGTGGAAGGGATGGGAGGCTGAAACATAGCCTTGCTCCCAGACAAGAACAAGATTCTATTTATGCATAAGAGGAAGGAGGGAATCCCCATTATATTAGATGGTGGGTGGGAGAAGGGTACACCATATGGCATCATATTGGGAGGGTCCTGGTGCCCCCCAGCCAGCCTGGCAAAGATGGCTCAGCAACGTGCTGGGCAGGGTGGGGAAGGTAGGAGGGAAGGGGCCAGGACATTGAAAAGTGACCCAGAGGCGGTAAAGATATAATCTTGAATAAATACCTGTTGATTTGTTGACCAAACATATGCATACATATCTGCAGAATCAGCTTTTCAAAAAATGATGATAATATGCTATCATCATGTAATGTAATCATTGATCAGTTGTTTTAGTTGTGTCTGACTCTTCGTGACCCATTTGGGGTTTTCTTGGCAAAGATATTGGATTGGTTTGCCATTTTCTTCTCTGGTTCATTTTCTAGATGTGGACCTGGGGCAAACAGGGTTAAGTGATTTGCCCAGGGTCACATAGCTAATAAGGGTCTGAGGCCATATTTGAACTCAGGAAGATGAGTCTTCTTGACTCCGGGTCTGATGCTGTATCCACTATGCAACCTAGCTGCTCAGTGTATTCCTAAACAGTGGAAATAGAAAAGGGATTTAATGTAGTATTTACTACACTAAGACATTAAGGAAAAGTACTCAAAATAGGATGAATTCCAAAAAGAAAAAATTCAGGTCTGGCTATAAGTGGGCCATTTGTATATAACTTACTTTGTGCTAGTTTTCCCATTAAGATTGTGCCTGATACCTATGTTCTAGTATTCCTCCCTATCTCTACTATATATCATAGGATATGAGGTTAAATTGTGAGCTAAATTAATGGTTACTTTACAGATCAGTGAAGGCCAACCTGTGGAGTATTTATCTGAACTTCGCACTGTGACCATGGTCTTGATCAATCTCAAATTCCACAAGAAAGCTTGGATGTTGCGCTCATGTCAGCTGATCCATGAAACTGCCTTGTACATCTCCACAGCCATCAAGAATGGAGGTGGTCAGCTCAATCAGATATTTATGTTTGGCCAAGTAAGTAAGAAGGGATCTAGATCCACCATTATTAGAGATGAGTGAGGAGTTTGCCTGAAGGATGGATGGGGCTCTTCTGCTGGTGTGCAAATGGGCATTTAAATACAAAAGACCTTAAAAAAACTTTCTAAATTAAATTCATTCAAGTGTCCTGCCTTAGTAAATTAATGGAGTAGAATCTTTTTCTGATGACAAACTAGGGTCATCAATTCATATTTGTCTGGGGCTGGAGAAATAGGAGATTGGGATGACTTATTATTCACCTCAGCATAGATATACTCTGAAAGTTCATTTTTTTGAATAAATTCTGTAAAATAACTTTTTTCCCCTTGCAACCTGGCCCTTTCTCCTGAATAAAAAAAATAATTCTTTTTTTTTTAAGGTTCTATTTAGTGGAGTTCCAGTTAAATGAGATTTTCATTTTCATCCATACTGGTGTTAGAGCCAAGAAAGTCTATCTTGTTCATATCATAGAAACATTCTGACAGGGAGATCAGGAAGGAGGGGGTACCACTTTCACAAGCTAATCTGAATATGAAAAGTTTATTGCTTCTCAGACATATATTCTTTTTTATTTCTCCAACATTCCTCTCAGGGCTGTACTTTCTTCAGTATATTTGGCCTTCCAGGTGATAAGAAGCCAGATGAATGTGCCCATGCCTTGGAGAGCTCCTATAGCATCTTTAGCTTCTGCTGGGAAAATCTTGCTGAAACCAAGTGAGGAGGAAGGTGGAGCAGAGATGAGCTTCTCAAGCCCCAGGGGGCTCTCAGGGGAGTGGGAGGCAGGTGACAGGTATTGCTTGGATGCAGAGCCACACTGAAGGGGAGGGAGAAAAGATGCCAAGTGAAATCAGTCAATAGTGTTTATTGAATACCCACTACATGCAGAATTCTGCTTTAGGGAAAATACAGAAGAAAAAAGAGCTAAGGTTAGTGTTTGATTGTAAGCTAGCATCTGGGCCTGGTCTTGGTAAACTTTTGGTTTTGTTGGCAGTCCTTTTTTATAGTCTGTATGCTTCAGTTGTCTAGCAAACCAAATATTCAACCCTCCTCCCCCTCACTGAATTTCTATTTCCTCTTTAAGGGCACCTTTTCTTAGCTTATTTGCACAACAGAAGTGACTCACCATGATCCTGGTGGGTGGTCCAAGCCTTTTCTGGGTTCTGATGATCAGTTCTGCTCTACTTTCCTAGGTTCTCTTTGATGTTTCTTCACTCAGATGTTTTCCAGAATGCTATTGGGTTTTCAGTGTTACAGAATCAAAATAATTTAAATATATATGGAATGACAGACTTAATTCCAACCAGAAGAGAAGGACTATTCCCTCATAGAAGGGTTTTAAAGTAAAGGGGAGCATGAACTAGTAGAGTAGGGAAGATGCTGAACAAAGTGAAATAGAGAAAAGTTGGCCAAGTGAGAAGAGCACACCTATTTGTTAGTATCTTGCCATCTATTACAATGAGGCTCAGGTTCTACTGCAGGCTTCACCATTAACTTGCAGAACAAGTTGCTTTGACTCCTTTTAAACTGCATTTACTAATTTGTCTAATTAACAATACTTGAAACCTATGTACCTTACAGGGTCATTGTGAGAATTAAATAATATCATGTAAGTGAAAAAAATTTGAAAGGCATATTGAGATGTAAGGAATTATTTGTATTGTTGCTATCATTAGCACACTGCTTCGCATATAGTAAGCACCTAATAAAAGTTTATGCATCCACTTTTTAAAATAATTCTTATTACTACCAGTGACAATAGGCTATGTTTACAATTTATTGATTAGAAAATGCTTTCACGTACATTTTCTTATTTAATCATTGTAATCTGTAAAATTCCAGAATCCTATTATATTATATTCTTAGGATATAAATATTTTAAATATACTGTCAAACCTAATTCCCACCAATCGAAGAGAAGAATCATTTCTTTACAGAAGAGTTTGAAAAGAATTTGATTTCTAGGTTGGGACTTAAAGCCTTTCAGAATCTTCAGTCAGAGGCATCTAGATAGCACAGTACACTGTGTTCTGAGCTTGGAGTCAAGAAGACCTGAGTTTAAATATGGCTTCAGACATTTATTAGCTGTGTGACCTTGAGCTAGTCACTTAACCTCTGCCTGCCTCAGTCTCCTTACCTATAAAATAGGGATAATAATAACACCTACTTCACAAATGTTATTGTGAAGGTGTTTGTAAAATGCTTAGCACAGTGCTTGATATATAATAGATAATTAATAAATACGTGTTCACTTCTCTTAAAACCATTGTTCTTCCCACTTCTTTCACCAGAATATAATCTAGAATGTAGTTCTGTTTTTGTTTTTCCCCAGAATATCTATTACAGGGTTCTGCACATGGTGAAATGTCACTACACCATGTTGATTGATTTACTAAACTGAGTTTATTATCACATATTATCAGATATCTACTCACCTACAGGAATATGACCCAGTAGACAATCCTGCTCATTCTTCCAAAATCCCACTAGTAGGGATTCAGTAGGGAATGTTTGGGGAGTGTTTGCCCCAAGTCATGTAACAAATTCCAAGACCTGGGGTCCCATTTAGCTTCTATGATTTTTATTTTCATACATAGTAGCTTGAGTGGAGATTTATCCGTGTTTGTCCTTTCTGTCTCCTAGGCTTGTTTCTATTGGCATCACCAATGGCCCAGTGTTTTGTGGAGTTATTGGTGCATTAGCCAGGCATGAATTTACAGGTATAGTTGAGCTTTGGAATTTCAACATGGTGGTTAATGGGGTGGGTTCATTAACTCTCTCTCTCACCTTGCTGTCTCCTGACACAGTTATTGGCCCAAAGGTGGGTCTTGTGGCCAGAATGGTGATAGCTTATCCAGGGCTGGTATCTTGTGATGAGGTAACATATCTGCGGTCCATGTTACCTAATAACAATTTTAAGAAGCTTCCAGAGAAGAAGATGAAAAATATCACCAAGCCAGGGAAAATCTATGAATATCTTGGCCACAGGTCATGTGTGTAAGTGCCGTCTGTGAGTGTCATATGTGAGTACCATGTCTAAGTGCCATTTATAAGTTTCAGTTCATACCTTTCCCCCTCCAGACCAGAGTATAAGAATAATAAATATTAAATCCCAGTTAATAACAATTTATGTTATAGTTATTGTGGTGGTGTAGAGAAGGGCAGATAGAGAAATAACATTGTCTGAGATCTCTTACTTTAATGTTAACAAATAAAGGGAATTTTTTCATCTTCCTATTCTGAAACAGTTAATAATAGGAAAAGCATTGCTGTCTCCTACTGTAACACCAGCTTTCACCATCCCTTTAACTTACCTGATCCTGAAGGGAAAATACCTCAACTTTCTCACTCTAGTACAGGGTTCTGGGGGAACCTCTTGGGTTCTCAACAGAGACCTGATGAAGAAGATGATATTCCTGAATCCATTTACTTTCTTCCCTTTTCCAGAATGTTTGGGAAGAGACACCTGGCTAGAAATCGATCTGAACTTCACCCTTTATTGGGTAAGTTTGGAGAGCTGTACTGTTCAAACCCAAATCTCGTGTGTGTGTGTGTGTGTGTGTGTGTGTGTGTGTGTGTGTGTGTACATTGTATATATAGAAATCTCTACAGTTTGGCTAAATGTGGGGGGGGGGGAAGAAAGAAATGGTTTATTGAGTTCTAAGCTTGAAGTCAACAAAAAAAGCAATGTTTTTGGCTAATTTATGTTAATCTAAAAAGGACCTCCCATTTCTTCTTCTCCGTGTTGACAGTACAGACACCAGGTTTAGCCCTGTCACTGATCAAAACAACCAAACTTCAAAGTCAGATTGCGTGTGAGGAATAGAATGTAGCTCATAAACACTTGGCTCATAAACTAGCTTAGGGTGAAATATTTTGGACAATGAAAATAGCTTAACCAGTTCAACTTTGTTGTTGTTGTTGAGTCCTTTCAGTCATGTCTGACTCTTCACAACCCCATTTGGGGTTTTCTTGGCAGTGATACTAGAGTGCTTTGCCGTTTCCTTCTTTGGCTCATTTTACAATTAAGAAACAGAGGCAAACAGGGTAGAGTGACTTGTTCAGGGTCACAGAGCTAGTAAGTGTCTGAGACCAGATTTAAATTCAGGAAGATGAGTCTTCCCGACTTCAGCCTGGCACTCTATCCACTGTTCCACCTAGCTGCTCCCATGGTTCAACTTTATGCTATTCTTTCTCTTTGAATCACTTTACCTGCTATCCTTTAGCTGTTCATCTCTTTCCAGACCCCGACCCTGGATTGTGCCCTCCAACCATGTTCTCCTGTCCTACTTGAATTCCTGGTATATAGTAGGAATAAGTATATAAATGCTTATTTCATTCCCCATTCCCTCCCTACTGCTTCTGGAGGAAGTCACACAGCTACCCTGGCTAGGTCCACTAGTATGTTATCTAACCTGAGCTAGATCTTCATTGCTACACCTCAATTCTTCTACTCTTTCCTAATTGACTTCCAATCACATTCCCTATGGAGTCTGTTCCAGACCTTGTCTTATCAGTCCATCCATATTACCCCTTCCATCTTCCTTCTCATCAAAGGACCTCTGTTCATACAAAAATTGAGATCATCTGTTGTGAACTCCCATCTTCTCAATTCTACACCTCAAATTTCCTTTCCATCATTCCCAATTCTCTCCAGTTTTAGAAAAGTCAGCTTTCTCCTTGTCAAGGCTAGATCCTCTGTTTGTATCCTTGATCCCATCCACTCCTGCCTATTTTGAGGACTTGCTCCTTCAGTAATCCCCATTCTATTTCTAATCTTGTCACAGGATCTCAGATGTAGAGTGGAACAACAACAACAACCTCAGAGACTGTGGTTCCCAGGTCCTCTCACTCCAGAGCCAACAGGGCCTTTTTCACTGTGTCATGCTGCCTAAAGACACATTCAGCTCTCCCTCCTCCCTTAACAACTTTCCTTTGATTCTGCCATCTCCTTAACTTTTTTTTTTAATAGCTTTTTTTCCTTTCATGGCTACACTCCTAGAAAAAGTTGTCTGTAGTTGTTGCCTCTGTTTCTTTACATCTTAATCTCTTTTTCTATCCTGTGCCCTCTTCTTCTTCTGTATTCTCTTGGTAATCTCATCAACTTCTTATAGATTCAATTATAGTGTCTGTGTAGATGATTCCCAAGTCTACATTTCTAGCCTTCATATATCATCTGAATTCCAGTCTCATATCACTAACTGCCTGTGGACATCTTCATCTTCTTGTCCTATCGGTACCTGAAACTCAACTTGTCCAAGATGGACCTTACTATCTATCCCTGACAATCCACCCCTCTTCCTTACTTCCTTTAATCTAGTGACTCAGGTTCATAACCTGGCACTTATTTTTGACCTTTCACTTTCACCCCTCCCTCCAATCCAATTAATTGCCAAGTCTTGTCAGTTTTACTTCTACAATATCTCTTGTGGCTGTTGTCTTTCCACTCACAACTACTACCCTAGTTTAGGCCCTTAGCTCCTCTCACTGAGACTGTTCCAATAGCCACCTAATTGATCTGCATGCTTTCAGACATTCCCCTCTCTGTCACACAACTACTACAGTAATGCTCCTAAAGAACAACTCTGACCTTGCCACTCTCCTGATCAAGAGTCTTCAGTAATTTCTTTTGGGAAACTTCATTCTATTTTTTTAATTTAAATTTTTTTTGATCGTTTTTGTTTAGACATTATCTATACTTTCCCAATATAGATCTTGCCTTCCTAGTTCAGAGAGCTATTCCTTATAACAAAGAATGAAAGCGACAAAAAATTCGGCAAAACTAATAAATGTATCAATCAATGTATGTTCGGTGTTCTATATTCATAGTTCCCCACCTCATCAAAGAAAAGGAGAAGTATATTCTTATATATCTTCTTTGGGGTCAAGTTTGCTCTTCATAATTTCACAGTATTCAGTTTAAATTGTTTTGTTGTTCTTTCTTTTACATTGTATCACTGAGTATATTGTTTTCCTGGCAGTGCTTCCTTCTCTTTGCATCAATTTATATGTCATGATAATAACCCCAGTTTATGTGCTGTTGAGAATAAGGCATCAGAAGCTTTTATTCAGGAGTAAAGAAACACAGACATACAGATGTATGGGGAAACTGTTTATGAAAGCAGTTCCCAAATAGCCTTACATCCAGACTGATCTATATCTAGAACTTATCTCATTGTTTAGCATTGCAAAAGGATTGTCTCTTTATCCACCTCCCAGCAAGAATCCTGGGTGGTGTGTTTTTGAGTGTGAAGCACAAAAAAGAAGTGTACAACCACGTGCTCTAGAATGTGGAGGTCTGTTTCCAAGGCTACTCATGTCAGCAGAAGGAAAGAAAGGAAACCCGTGGCTCCTTTCTTTTTGCTTTCATTCTTCTCCCTTTGAAGCTGTATTAGCTTCATTCAAGGATATTTACTTCCATCAGTTCTGCAAATACAGAGTCAGCAGTTGGGGGCATCAGAGCAGGAATTAGGGGGATTAGTTGAACATTAGTCCTGACATGAAGAGGGCTTGACTCTGCACTTGCAGATCTGTAGTACCAAAAAAGTACTAAAAGCAACCCGGTATAAAATCCCGAAGTTGACGAATCTGGGGAACAGGGTCCAGTTGGTATCTTTTGTTGCCACAAAGTGCAAGGGAAATAAAAAGCTCTGGATGATGTCTAGGTTGGTTCCTGTGCTTTCTGTACTGGTTGATGTAGGTATGGATCAGAGTGCAGATTCCACCTTGAGAGAAGTCCAGTGTGATTCCTTTGTCAGTGGGGAGTTGTTTGAGTGAAAGCATTGTATTCTAGAGTGCTTGCAGAGAGTTGGCAATGATATTAGCAGACATTTTCAGGGAAGGAGAGAGATTTATTAGAACTTTCTCAGGTTCGCGTACACCAGGGTTTGGCATCCTAGTACACGCAATTTTAGGAAAAACAGAGCTGTGTGTGGCTAGTAAATTCTCTGATGAGAAATGAAGGATGTAAGGTGTTCCTTGGATGGCAGATTGAAGAGAGACTTACCCTACTAGTTAAGTACCAGGCAGATACTTAAGTACTTTTCTCAAGTTTGCAGAGTCTGAGTCTGTTGCTAGATGAGGAACCAGGCTCCCAAGGGACAGAACATTGGATGATGTTATCCATTTTAGCTAGTGAGAGGGGCATGGTCAGGCTAGGCTTGGAAGGAGAGTAATAACCTTGACTTAGAAATTAGAAAAGCCAATTGGAAGAAAGATGAGAGAGAGGCAGCGTGGCATAGCAGATGGAGTATTAGACTTGGGTCAGGAAGACCTGGGTTCAACTCCCACCTTGAAATTTTAACTTTATGATCCTAGGCAAGTCATTTAGCCTCTCTAGCCTCAGTTTCCTTGTCTGGAAAAAAAGGAGTGATGGACTTGATGACCTCTAAGGCACCTTCAAGCTTTAAATCTGATCCTATGAGGGCAATGCTAGGAAAATGGTACAGAGAATCTGGCTTCTCTTGAAGCAATTGATTTATTATCTGCATTTTGAAAGTGGACTATACAGTAGTGTAGGGAATGTGCACCATGGCAACATTCACCAAGGTCAGAGGTGGCCAAGGAGTCAGAGGAAGACTGAAGCTACACTGCGTATATATGCCAGTATGTCATGTTGAGGTACTGTCCCCTGTGCTAGAGGCACCTCCTTGCTTAGGGTTGTTAGAGATAAAGTTTTCTGGAGCAAATCTTAGTGAACTGGCTTAGATTCCTTCCTGGGCAGCATGGCATATTGGGTAAGCTGAAGAAAATAAAGTAAAAAATATTAAATACATTGCCAGGATTCTCAAAACACCATGCTAAGAAATAAAGGGCAGTTAGTGGAGAAAAGGAGAACCTGAGTTGACTGCTGGTATGCTGATTAGCAGGAGCCATTTTTTACAGTATGTGAGCACATGCTAACCTCCCCAGCAGGACATGAGATTCGTTATTCGTATATCTAGGTCAGGAAAGGGTCGCTAGTTCATCCTACAAACATGATCATATGGCAGGTGACAAATATGCATAATAACATCAAAAGAGAGAAACATTAACTAGAGCTAAATCTTAACATAGCAGTATACCTCTGTGGGATTGAGTCAAATGAGACCATACTTCAGTCTAGGATCTCTTATAGAGACTACTACTAAAACTAAGTGAATAATGACATCCTAGGCAGTAAAAATAGAGGTCTTTTGCTTTCACTTCCCTTAAACACGTATCCTCCAATCGAGGTTTGGGACTGCGGCATAGCAAGGGGCATAGCACATTATAAGTACTGTTCTGGGGTTTCTTTTCTCTGGATGTGAGGGTGAGGAAGGGGTACTAGGTTTAGGGAGGGAGACAGGGATGCCAAGTTCAACTTGGACCTTTTTGCAGTTGTGATTCATGAGGATGCATTTGATGGCCGTGACAGTGGATATGGCACTGGCATTCAGCAGGATGTAGGATAGACCCTTTCAGCAGGGTTGGAGACATTTTTCTGCTAATGGATCTTTACATAGACATGGTCTCTCAGATGAAGTGGTGACATGGTGAATCAAACAGTGAAACTATCAAACTCTGTTGATGAATAGAACTAACATTTCATTAGTGCTTTAAAATAATTCAACATGCTTTCATTTATTAACTGGAAGTCTGAGTGATAGGAGACATCTAGAGGTCTACTTGATATTTGCATAGGGTATGTCATGAGAATCTCACATGGTATAAGGTTATGTTCACAGTATTTCTAATCTGTATGAAATTAATGGGATTATCAGGCCACTTGAGGGAAAATTCTGTGCAAATTATGGCTAAGCATGTTTTTATGTTTTGCAGCTCCACTGTATTATAGAAAGACTACAGGGTAGTTATTGTATGTTAAGTGCCTTATAGGTATCTTTAATGATCTGACTTGTGAAGAGTATGACCCTATCACTATAGTAAGTGGCAATCTAAATCTGGTAATGAGTTCCTTAAGGAGTTTCTTGGCAAGTAAATGTCAGTATGTGTCAGTAATAATGAGAACAACATATGAGTAACTGAATGAGATCAACTTGTAAATTTACAAAGGGTCTGGTTTTTCCCCATTCCAAAATTTGTGGGCCACATAAATCATGCGGAAGTTCTGTTGTGGCAAAGAAGGAAAATTTGGAGTGAACCTATTTTCTATATTACTGTGATCATTTCCTTCTCTCTCTCCCTTCCCCCCCCCCCCCGCCCCGGCCCATACCCTTAGTTTAGATGATCCGCAGAGCAGGTCAGAAGAGTAGAGCATGTGGAAGTAGCTCTCTCAATGCCACTGAGTCACCAAGTGAGAAATGCAAAGAGAGTCTCTATTCAGAGAACTGTCTGCCAGGGTGTCTGCCGCCCTTTGTCTTTTTATTTTTTTTGATCCCTCGCTAGTGGTTGATAGACAAATAAGAGCAAAGTTAGGAGCCTGAGGGCCGCAAGGGGCCATGTGCTCCATAAGGGAACACTAGAATGTTTCTTCTAGTGACATTAGCTTGGGGGGAGGGGTCACCTGAGCTTTATATAACAGGTGAGGCACCTCTTCTATTAAAGACATCTTACTATATATTAACATAACAGCCATTATGGATATAGACACTAGATGAAGTGAGGAACACTCTTTGTTTCCATACTTGACCAAAATATATTTAGAGTCAGCATCACAGCCTTTGTTCTTTTCTTTTCTTTTTTAAAGCTATAACAGGCAAGAGGGAGTACAGTAAGTTTAACACTTTAACAGAGTAATCATAAGGGAGTAAAACTGTTTCTATACAAAGTGTTGGATGTAGCAGAGTATTTTATATCCAGTTGTCCTTGAGTATCCCTCGAAGGCAGGTGATGTGTGCCACAAAGAGGAGGAAGTCAGGATCCTAAAGAGGACAGTCCTTCAAGTCAAGCCTGAGGGTGAACAGCTGTAAAGTATCAAAAATAAAGTTACATGCGTCACCATCAGAAGGTGTAATTAACAGAGAGTCAGCATTAAATAGAGGGCAGCTTGTCAGGGTCACATTGGCTGTTGACATCAAAAGGTTTTTATATTTAGTTAGTCTAGAGTTGGAAATATGCTGGCTTTACCTTTTTAGACGGAGCGTCGTGAATGAATGAGGGATGATCACCAGTCACCACCGTCTTTTTGTTTGTTTGTTTTTTGCTAGGCAGTGGGGTTAAGTGACTTGCCCAAGGTCACAGAGCTAGTAAGTGTCAAGTGTCTGAGGCCAGATTTGCAGTCACCACCTGCTTGACAACAGGGCAGTGGCTGGAACAGATCTGAGACATGGAGGCAAACCAGATGACACAGAATCCTAGATGGAGCTGTAATAAGCAGTGGGATAATGGGTTTTTTCTGTGAGTTAGGATCAAGACCCTAGGCAATACTTTCCTCATGACAAAATAAGGGGAATGGAGGCTTGGGGCAAGGGGTAGTGGTAGAGCTGGTTTCAGCGTAATAAATGCTGCCTCACTTCCTTTAAACCATAGTAAAGGCTTACAAGTGGTGTCATGAGTGTTTTCTTGTAGGAATTTGTCTAGGGTTAATTACCTAAAACTCATTGTCTAAAGTAGCCAGCTATATCCCCAAATCCTTGTATCTGTCTTTTGAGAGTCAAGTAGCAAATTTTAAAAATGGCTTGAACTCAGTGGAAAACAGTTTTTCCTTAGCTAAAATATCATGGCATAAATAAATAGCATTTATGGGAGAGACAAAGCTATGGCTTACTTTTAAAGGTTTTATGTCTGCCAACCACAAAGTCATTGAAGAGGGCTAGGATATTCTATTTATGTGCTTCCAGGGTCAGGGATACTATCCATATTAGTCAAGGGTGGAATCACCGTGGAGCATAATAGAATAAGTCCTTTTTTGAGATCTGGGAGAAAAGGATTAGAAATTCACTATAGCCCAGAGAAGCGTTTACTAATTCCTTCTACTTATCAAAGAATTTTTGAGTAAAGGTTGGATCATTGGAGGCCATACATAGCCTACAAACCAATATTACAAGGTTTCTCTAGACATAACAGGCCTCGTTAGTGGGTTATTAGTGATCCAGTTTGGGTTATAGTTATTTACAAGTCTATAATTCTTCCTGGAATTTTGTTGGGCCCCCCTTTTGGGAACCTTTCAGTCAAATTATAAAGATTGTGCTGGGAGCTAAGAGATGTGAATAGCAATGACATTGCCCTCAGAAGGGTTAAAATCCTGGAGGACAGGTTTAAGAGTGGAAAGGAAGATTTTGGGAATTGAACTTAAAGAGTTTAGAACTTAGTTCAGGTTAGAGAGAGGGGAAACATCCTGTTTCTAGCCATGGGGCAGAAGTGGGGAGCCCAAAAGGGGAAAACCTAGAGGTTAGTGAGATGTGAATTGGGGAAGTAAAAGTTGCAGCTAGCCAGTACTCCTTATTATACTCAGCAGGTTACTCTTTAAGGTATCAGGGTGGGAGGGTTATATTAGCAGTAATGTGGAAGGGCTGCATTGTTTGCATGGAGCAAGCAGAGTTGAGTGCATGTGTATTGAGTTGCCCAGTCTAAGATTTCTTCCAGCTTATCTTTGGATTTGTATTGCTCTGGAGGATTACAGATGAAGGGCTGTGAACAATTTGAGGGAACAATCAATTTCCTTTTTACATATTTTAATTGTGATGTATTTCCCATGTGAGTCTTTATGGCTCTTGGCTACAGATTCAGTTTTGTGTTTAGAAGCTTCTGAAATTCCAGTTTAAAGAAGTCATCTCATTGGATTTGGTCTGCTTTAGATCCAAGGAATTGGAAAGCTTCCCATAAGTATACCAATTGATCAAGATCAAATGATCCTTCCTCAGGGAATTGCTTTGAAGTTTCATCCCTGGTGCAATAGTTCCTCTTTCCCTGAAACTTACATGGCTGGGGAGAATAATGATTATCCATATAATTCTCTGGACTTTCCTTAAGGAGAGCTGGAACTTGCTTAGCCTGACTTTGCCATATCTCATTCACACAGGCAGACAAAAAAGGCTTATTCAGGTTGTCTGCTGTCACTCCTTTCCCAGCCAGCAAGCTACCTCATGGAAAAGAGGATTAGCCTCTGGGAAATGCCCATGAGTTAACTCTGGCCCATAGTGGAGAAAAACCATATGCTGCATTGGGTTTTCTCTTTTTAAGCCATGTCATGGAAGAGAGGCTCAGTCCAGGGGAAATAACCTGCTGAAGTGAGTCTGTCCACAGAAAGCTTTTGTTGAAGTGATTAGTACATAAACCAGACAGACAGTGGGGGACATTCCATGAATATAACATGTAAATCTTACATGTTATAAAAACTTTTCTCTAGCTAAGACTTCAAGCACTGGCTGCGACAGTATTCATAGTTTTGCATTCTAGCTAGTTGACAAATGTTGTAACAATTGTAACTTGTAGAAGTCCCCAAGCTTTTTGCTGAGTCCTTTAGGCACACAGTCATAAACAGTCAGTCGTTGATCTGCAGCGCTCCCCACCTGAAATTTCCCCTAGCTGTGTCAGCTGTACCAGCAAGCAATATTCGCGGCTGGATGTCCACGTGCTGAAGTCCTAAGCCTTGCAGATTCCCTAAGACACACACACACACTCTCACACACTCTCTCTCCCTCTCATACACTCACTCATACACTCACTCTTGGGGGTGCAAACAGTATAGAAAGCAGAGATAGGCAATTCAAATCTTCCCTTCCACAACAGCTTTCTTTTCTTCCTGAATCTAGGTGTATCTAGTATGTTGTGTGGCATGCAGGTACTTAAACAATTTCTCCCTATTGAGTTCCACTCAAGACAAGCTGGCATAAAATCAATAACAGTAACAGAAAGGAAGGAAAAAGCTTTTCTCTGGTCTGTCAGAAAAAAGAGAGTCTAATTCCTTAAGTTTGGGCATGGAATCTTCAGATTATCTCATTTTAGGGCTCCAACAGAGATTATAAAAGAATCCCTTACCTTTATTCAGTGGACATTTGGAGCTGAGAGGGGTGAAGTCCATAGGTCTTCCCCGTCTGGATTCACATCCTTGATTCCCAGCCAGTTCACAAAGAACTGCCATGGCAATAATGAACATAGCTTGCACTCTTAAGGACAGATCAGCAAAAGTTTTTATTCAAGTACATAGACATAAAGACATATGTAGCTATGGGAGCTCTGATAAATTCCTCCTGAACAGAGCTTAAAGAGAGCACTTTTTTATCTTCTCAGAAAGACAGCTTGTTTCTATCCATTAGCATGGCAGCTTTTTAAACAGAATTACTACACTAGTAGATAAAGAGAATGCTATAGAGTTTACCTAGATTCCTGCCAAGCTTTTAAAAAAAGTGTCTCATACTGTAATTGTGGAGAAGCTGAAGAGATATGGATTAGACCTAGATAATATAATCAGGGGGATTCAGAACTGGCTTGATGGCCAGACTCAAAGTGAGCATAGCAGAAAGTCTCCAGTGGACTTTGCCCAGGGATCTGTGCTTGGCCCTGTGCTCTTCTAACATTTTCATCAATGACTTGGATATAGGCATAGATGATATTCTCATCAAGTTTGTAGATGACACAAAGCTGGGTATAGCTAACATAATGTATGACACAGTCAGGATCCAGGGGGATCTTGATGGGCTAAAGCATTGGGTCAAATCAAGTGAGCTAAAATTCAGTAGGAATAAATTCATTATCTTTCACTTGTGTTACAAATATTAACTTCACAAGTACATGATAAGGAAGGGATGGTTAGCAATTGTTCTGAAAAAAACTGGGGGTTTTTAGTGGCCTGCAAACTCAGTATGTGATATGGAAATCAAAATATCTAATGTGATCTTGGACTGCGGTAACAGGGGCATACCTTCCAGGAAATATGGAGGCAGTTCTACTGTGGTCTTCCCTGCTTTGGTAGAGTGTGTTCAGTTTGAGGCAATACAGTTTAAAAATGGCATTGATAAATTGGAAGGTGTTCAGAAGAAGGCAGCCAGGAAAGTGAAGGGCCTGAGTTGTTCTCATGAGGATTGGTTGAAGGAACTGGGCATTTTTACCCTGGAAAAGAGAAAATCTGTGAAAGAGGGATCCATGATTCAAGCTGTCTTTAAGTATTTGAAGAGCTGTCATGTGGAAGAAAGATTAGACTTATTCTGTTTGGCCTCTGAAAACAGAACTAGGCCCAAAATGTATGGAAATTACAAAGAGGCGGATTTAGGTTAGATGTTAGGAAAAGCTTGCTAACACTTAAGATCTGTTGAAAGGGGAATGGGTTGTCTCAGGAGGTGATGAGTACCCTCTCCTTGGAGGAGGCTTTCAAGTGGAAGCTAAATAACCACTTGTTGGATATGTTATAGTGGATATTTAAGTATATGTTGGACTAGATGGCCGTTTAGGTCCCTTCCAACTCTCAAATTCTGCAAAATGCAGTCTATTGACCCTTCACTTTTCCATTCCCTATACTTTTTATTCAGCAACCCACAATGTGTCGCGCATCAATGAAGCTACTACCTGCATAGGACATAGGTTATGAGACTGCCATAATACCATATCCCCTTTCCATGACTTGGCATAGACTTCCCTGCTCTTCCTTCTTCACTTATGCCTAGAAGTCTCCAGATTCCTTCAAGTTTCAGTCCACTTGTCACCTCCTGCACGAAACTTTTCTCAATCTCATCTGTTTTTAGTGTTCTCCCTTTCGCTACAGAATTACCTTGTATTTATTTTGTATCTATTTTGTATTCACTTATATGTATACATATCATTTCACTTTAATAGAATGTAAACTTCATGACTGTTTCAAGTTTTGCCTTTGTGCTAGGGATATAGTGTTTGGCACATAGTAGGCATTTAATAAATGCTTTTTTAATTTAATTGTCTATCCCCTGCTTCTCATGCCTCTTTTGTGTGAGATAATTTACCCCATTCTCCCTCTCCCTTTCTCTTTCTTCCAGTACATTCCTCTGTCATCCCTTAATTTTATTTTTTAAATATCATTCCTTCATATTCAACTCACACCTGTGCCATCTGTCTACATGCATACATACATATATGTGTATATATATACACATATGTGCGTATATACACACATATGTATGTATACATACATATATGTGTGTGTATATATACACATATATATGTACATATACATATATATGTATATATATATATACACACACATATATATGTACATATACATATATATGTATATATATATACTCCTAAAAACCCTAATACTGAGAAAGTTTTTATGAGTTACAAGCATCATCTTCCCATGTAGGAATGTGAACAGTTTAACCTTATTAAGTCCCTTATGATTTCCCTTTCCTGTTTACCTTTGAGTATACCTGTATACCTATGAGTCTTGCATTTGAAAGTCAAGTTTTCTATTCAGCTTTGGTCCTTTCATTGAGAATATTTGAAAATCCTCTATCTCGTTGAATGTCTATTTTTTCCCCTGAAGGATTATACTCAGTTTTGCTGGGTAGGTGATTCTTGGTTGTAATCTTAGCTCCTTTGCCGTCCAGAATATCATATTTCAACCCCTCCAATCCTTTAATGTAGAGCTGATAAATCTTGTATTATCCTGATTGTAGCTCCATGATAGTTGAATTGTTTCTTTCTGGCTGCTTGCAATATTTTATCCTTGATCTGGAAACTCTGGGGTTTGGTTATAATATTCCTGGCAGTTTTCATTTTGAGATCTCTTTCAGGAGGCGATCAGTGGGTTCTTTCAATTTGTATTTTACTCTCTGGTTCTAGAATATCAGGGTAGTTTACCTTGATAATTTCCTGAAAGATGATGTTTAGACTGTTGTTTCGATCATGGCTTTCAGGTGGTCCAATAATTTTAAGATTATCTCTCCTGGATCTATTTTTGAGCTAGTTGTTTTTCCAGTGAGATATTTCACAGTTTCTTCTATTTTTTCATTCTTTTGGTTTTGTTTTATTGTTTCTTGGTTTCTTATGAGAAATCATAGTCATTAGTCATTAGAAATCACTCACCATCTATTTGCTCAGTTTTAATTTTTAAGGAATTATTTTTTTCAGTGAGCTTTTGGACCTTCTTTTCCATTTGTCCAATTCTGCTTTTTAAGGCATTCTTCTCATTGGCTTTTTGGACCTCTTTTACCGTTTGGTCTAGTTTGTTTTTTAAGGTGTTATTTTCTTCAGTATTTTTTTGTGTCTCTTTTACCAAGTTGTTGACTTGTTTTTCTTGATCTTCTTGCATCACTCTCATTTCTCTTCCCAATTTTTCCTCTACCTCTCTTACTTGATTTTCAAAATCCTTTTTGAGCTCTTCCATGGCCTGAGACCAATTCATATTTTTCTGGGAGGTTTTGGATATAGGAACTTTGACTTTGTTGTCTTCTTCTGAGCGTGTGTTTTACTGCTCTCCTGGCCTGTGCTCTGGTCTGTGAGTGATCACAAGCACTCTTTTTTCCCCGGGACTGTGAGGCAGGTCCCCTTTCCACTCTGGCAGCAAGCTCTGCTGTGCTAGTGCTCCTCCTCACCCTGGGACTGCCATTAGCACTGCCACCCGGATCTGAGTATGGGCAAAGCAACAACGTCCTGCCTCAGTGCTAGCAAAAGACCCCTGTAATCTTCTTCTGACCAGTTGTTTGACCCCCTTGCCATCTGTGGGCTGAGAGTTCTGGAAGCAGCTGCTGCCTCTGCTGATTCAGCCACTTCCAGGGCCTGCTCCTGGTTTGCTAGGGCCTGGTCTGTGCTGGTGCAGCCTGCACTGACTGTGCTCCTTTCTCACCCTGGTGCAACAGACCTTTCCTGCTAACCTTCCAAGTTGTCTTGGGCCATAAATTTGTTTCACTTCGTCTTTTTGTGAGTTCTGCTGCTCTAGAATTTGTGTAGAGTCATTTTTAAAGGTATTTGGAGGGGTTTGCGGAAGAGCTCAGGTGACTACCTACCTTTTCTCTGCCATCTTCGGTCCTCCCTCTTGTCCATGAACTTTTTAAAAATATGTATTTTGAGAATTCTATCTCAATATGATTGATTTCCTTTGTAAGTCTATGTATTTTATTTTGTATATTTAAAAACATTCTAAAAAGGGGTCCATAGGCTTCACCAGACTGCCAAAAGGGTTCATGAAGCAAAAGTGTTAAGAACTCCCATTTTACAATTTTACCTCAAGCTACCATACATCCTAAAACATGTTAAGTTTTGAGCAGACAAATTAAAAATAGCTTGCCTTTTAAAGCCCTCAATGGGTTTTCCAAAGACCATTATAAAGCCATGGTAAGATGCCGCTCTTCAATTCATATCATTAAATATTAAGTGAGTATTTTTTGTACAAGGCAAAAATGATAAGGACTCTCTCTCTTTCAGGCCGGGAAAAAGAGCTGGAAGCTTTTCAGATGGCATTGCGGAAATGTGTGCAGCAGAAGGAAGGGCAAGCAGTTCTATATGAAGGTGCAAAGGGCTATGGAAAAAGCCAGTTGTTAGCAGAAATAGACTACCTGGCTCAGAAGGAGGGGCACAGGTGAAGACTACCTTTCTTCTATCTTCTTTCTCTCTCTCTGTCTCTCTCTGTCTGTCTCTCTGTCTTTCTCTCTCTCTCCCTCTCTCCCTCTCCATCACTCTCTCTTCCCCCTCCCTCCTCCTTATTCCCCCTCCTTTCCTCCCTTGCTGTCACTCTCTTTCTCGTAATATACCTCGTAATGCTCAGATCCTGGGCAGTTTACTAAATGACTTTTTTTCTGTATTATGGAACTCAGTGGTAAACTACTATGTCAACAGGGTTTTGGCAATGGAGCTGAAGAAAACAGATGCCGGACAGTGCTTCTATGCCATCCAGACACTTATGGCTATCTTCTTTGAGATTGACCTGTGCCCACCCCATGACCGTCAACAGCTCCTCCGTAGCCGCCTTTGTGGGGTGGTAGAAGAACCACTTCACTGCATTTTCAATGACCTGTTTTTTGTGAAGGTGATGGAGGCAGCAGCTTTTCTTGCTTAAATTGGTTGGTTGACTGATGTTGGTTCTTATTAATGACAGCATTTGGGATCGAGTATCCTCCAATATCCTTTGGATCTTGCCTCCTAATCTAGTGTTCTTTGGCCATGGCGGTTTTTAAAGCATTGCTCCTTTCATGATTTGGTCTCAACCCTGACCAGCAGATGTAGCTCCTATTAACAACTTGACTCAGAAGTACAGTTCCTTAGTCCACAAGCCCATTTCTTTTCCTACCTTGACTTTACCAGTTTTACCAGCCTGTCTTGCACTGCATTCATAGGTAATGTTATGTCATGGATACTACTAATCATTCATCACAGGATTGGCTTGTCAGCCTAGGGCGCTGACTTTGTACTAAAGATGTAGAAGAAGAAATCCATCTTGGCTTCTTAGTATTACTCAGAAGCCTGTGCCGGGAAATGCCAGTAGTTTTTTTTTTTTCCCCCCAAGCACTCTGGTAGCCAAACCCAATCCTAGAATGCTAGAACTGCCCAAATGGGCCCTCGGCTGTACACTTCAGAAGTATTCCACAATCTTGAGTATGCAATAGTCTGTTCCATTAGGGATGGTCTTACAAATCTGAAACTTGCATATTTCTCAAAATGGTGGAAAGAATATTGGATTTGGAATCAGAAGGTTTGGTTTCAATCCTAGCTTTGCTACATAAATCTTGTTTGACCTTGGGCAAGTCAGTTGAAGTTGTTTTGACTTTAGTTTCCTCATCTTTAGACTGAGGGGGGCCATACTAGGTGATCACTTATGTCTTTTCTAACTCTAAAATCCTATGCATTCCATAAGGGAGTTCCCTTTCTTCTCTCTTTTACCTATCAAAACTGAATTTTCCTCAGCTGATGGTTCTCTTTGGGTAGTCTGTCTGTTTAAGTGTTGCTGATTGGGTAGGTGCTTTAAATGGTGATTCTTGAATTATCTTTCTGGCCAGTTTCCCTTGTCCTTCATAGTTTCCCACATGGATGACCTAGACAGACAGAAGAAAATTAAAGCCTGTTTGATCCAGTTGCTTCAAGAGGTGGGTACTTTTGCCATATGCAAAGAATTCTATCCACATTTATCCACATTTCAGCTTACTCAAGATAAAGAACCCTTTCAGTTTCTTGCAGTTATTACCACCTATTTTACTTACTTCATCTGTTCACATTGCTGTCTCTAATATTAATTTTAAATATAAACTGTGGCCTCATAGGAACTTAAAATATGCGTGGAAACTAAAACACTTCATTACTTCACCAACTGCAAAGGAATGGGAGGCAGAAAGACAGCAAACTTAAGAGACAGCTACTTTGCTTACTTAGAGATATGGTGTTCATTCCCATCACATTCCTGTTTTGTTTTGTAAGCCCCCAAAATGTCCCTAATTATGGTAATAAGTAGTAAACTAAACCACAAATTTTGGAATTAAATTAAACAGAATAAAGAATCTTTGACATCAACTCCTAAGACCCTGGAAAGTGACCAGAAACCCCCTACTGAATCTTTACCACAGTCTCTGTCTCCTCATCCTCAACCTGTTTTTTTTTAAGCTCTATGATTATCTTTTTTTAATACCACAATTATTTCCCTATAGTCCACGCTTCCTTATAACCCTCTCTTATAAAAGAAAGGGGTTAATTCTCTAAAATCATTTGGCTCAGTGATCATGTCTGATATAGTATGCAGCATTCCACATGAGCAGCCTTCTGCCTTCCTACTGAGATGAGGGAAATGTGATTAAACATTTTTTTCTCACATACTAGCATTCCAAATAAGTTTTAAAAAACTGCTTAATCCAACAAACATTTAAACACTTAACTATGTACAAGGCACCCTATTAGGTCCTTGTCTCTGCAAAGGCAAAAACAATATAGTCATTGTGTATAGCACACAGTGTACTGGGCGGATACAACATAAACAACAATAAATA
This sequence comes from Phascolarctos cinereus, assembly GCF_003287225.1. Classification (NCBI taxonomy): domain Eukaryota; kingdom Metazoa; phylum Chordata; class Mammalia; order Diprotodontia; family Phascolarctidae; genus Phascolarctos; species Phascolarctos cinereus. Next base: position 233,570,817 of record NW_027555958.1, on the reverse strand, counting down.
ACATATAAAGTAATTTCAAGAAAGAGAGACTCTTAATAACTGGTGTGTCAGGAAAGGCTTCATGTAAAAAATGTCACTTGGGTTATGGGGAGAAGGAATCTAGGAGTTTTATGAGACACAGGTGAGCAGGGAATATAATCACTTAGTTTTATTGTGGGTTTTTTGTTTACTGACTAGTAATAGATCAGCACTGTTTTCTAAGCTCATTTCATTGCATATGTTTAATATGAGTTAAATATCTTGTGGATTAGAATGGGAACAAAATAATCATTTTTAACATTGTATCAGTGGGGGACAGTATTCCCAGTTCCAAACATTTTAACAATGCAACTTGTTTGAAAGGTGAAGACTGTTGGTGATGCACGGTTTCACAGTATGTCAGGAAATAACTCTAAAGAAAAAGACATCAGCAAAACTCTGTAAAAGTTGGAGATTGGCTTTCTACATGTTTTCCAGTTTGTATTAGTTCCCTAGATTGTTCAGTTTAATTTGCTTTTTAAACAACTTTGGTCTGAGTGCTAATAGAAAATTAATATTTAAATTGAATTCCATAAAAGGTTCAGCAAATCAGAGCATTTCTTTCCAGTTTTTTTTAATTCAAATTCCTGTGTATTAAAAGTATGAGTACAAAAACCCAGAGACAAAAAAAGTTGTTTTGGTGTTACCTGCTATTTTGATTTATCCCACACATTTGTGTTTCACTTCCATTATTGCAGAAAATTGAGAGTTGTTAGATAGTTTATATGCCAAGTTTTCTATTTGCAAAAAGACCTCCTTTTTTTGCATGCCCACTGGATGTGATTACCCATGCAGCAGATATATATGGGACTCTGCCTTGGAACAAACTAAGTTTTTGATAGATCAAGAAATGTTTTCAAAACATTTGTGCTGTCTTAATAGACAACATCTTTCCAGATTTTTCAGATGTCTTAGACATATTTTTTACATTTTAGTTAATTTGCAACTCAAAATAACTTATTTCATATTCATTTAGAGTATTTTCTGTTCTAAAAATTTCTTTAGCAAGTAAATATGGGAGCCATATGTAAAAGCAGCTGGGAGAAGTAGAAAACTGACTTTAGAGTCAGGAAGATCTGGTTTCAAGTGCTGCTGTTGTCATGTACTGGCTTTGTAAATCTGGGCCTATTTAACTTTTCAGTGCTCAGTTTTGCCAGACTGTTCTCTAAGACTGTAATTTGCAGAGCAATTGCTGATGTGCTCACCAGGAGCTCCTGCAACCAATTAAGTCACAGGTTTTGTAAAAAAATGTGAAGTTAAATATTAGCTGGACATAGAATACATTTCTAGAGTCCTGCCCTGTGCTGAACTGACCTTAAGCCCCATTGGTGATGGATAAATGAATATATTGACTTTCCCAACTTTAAAAATACTAGTTTTCAAATAAGTTAATAGTATGAAATTCCCAGTAGGCTTGGACATTTGGAGTTTTTGTGTCTAATTTAGAAATCTTTGTTCTTTCTTTGCTTTTGTTTTAAGGCAGTGAAGGAAGAATCACTGATTTTCCTCATTGATGAGGCCCAGTACATAGACATAGCCTCTTGGGAGTTTTTGGTGACATTGCTCTCCAGTGTTCCTGTTGTCATGGTGATGGCCCTGTCTTCCACATCTGCCCTGTGTAATTTGGCACAGAATTTCGTACAAAGCCCCCAAGCTGCCTACGTGTCTGTACCAATACTGGTACCTTCCTTACTGTTGGAAATGGTGTGTCAGGATCTGGGAGTGGTGAGCATCCCCCGAGAGCTGCAGATGTGAGTGACCAAGACCATAATATAAGGGAGCAGGTCCAGGTCTCCTTTACACAAGGAATGGGAAGGGTACTGTTAATGGTAGTGGGCTTAATGACAAATAGTACCTGGACCACAAGGAAACCACCATAGGCTATCTATAGAAAAGCTTTTATGTATATATATATATATGCATACACACATATACACATACATACATACATATATACATACGTGTGTGTGTGTGTGTGTATATATATAATATATATATATATATATATATGAATGAAATCAACTTTTGATAAGTGTGTGGGATCACTTTGTGAGCTGCCTGTAGCTAGGCCAGCTTCTGCCCTGTCCCCAGGACCCCTTCTTAGGGATTACTACTTCATTAATAATGTAAGACAAAATTAGGAAAATCAGTCATCTCATAAAATTGCTTAACGTTTATATAGCCCTTCAGAGCTAAAAAGAAATTATTTCTTATAAATTATTTACTATTTTATATCATCTTTGCAGTTGCTTTTCTTTGTCAGTGCTGATTATATAGATGTGACTCTAACAAAGTAAGATTAGCATTTAACTGTGAACTAACCTTAAGTCCCCTTCGCATGGTCTTTAGTCAGCCTCTTACAACATTTCTCTCTTTGCAGCTACTTTCTTCAAAGGAGCTTTGGGGTACCCCTCTATTGTGAGGTCCTGCGCCAGAGTCTTCTTTCCTGGGAGGTGCTGCTCTTTCATGTCCTACAGAAGGAGGAGGAGGAGGACAGCAAATGGGAGATGCTTACCAGTAAGCTTAATTACCTCCTACAGGTTCTTCCTAACCTGCTGAATCGCTTTCCCAGTAGTAGACCATTTCATCACTCCTGCCTTATGGGGCAGATGCTTTTTCTTCCTGATAACTAGAGTTTATTTAGTAGAATAATACGCTGTTTCTTCCCAGGCCTCTTAATGGTGCCCTTAGTCAATGAATTTTTAAATTAAGTTGATGGCAACGCCTAATACCAATGACTTAGTTTGGCCAGACAACAGTGGGTGCAGTGTTATAGAATCAACAAAAATATTGGCAGTACATAGTTAAAGCAAGGCACTGACATAAAAGGTGACTTAGATTTTGCAAGTTCAGAGTTTGAGTTGAATAAACCCAGGAATACTTAGAACTATGATGTAAAGAAAGGAAGGGATGTAGTAAGGTGAACAGAAAGAAGGAGATTCGTGTGTGTGTGTGTGTGTGTGTGTGTGTGTGTGTGTGTGTGAGTGTGATACACACATACATATATGTGGAACAGCCTATAAATATATATACACACAGGTAATACATATATATGGTATACATGTGTATTATATATCACGTGTGTATGTTTTATGCATGTGTTTATATATATTTGTGTGTGTGTATGTATGATTGAATGACAACCAAAGGTTTGGAGGCAAAAGAATAAGGAACTAGCAGGAGGAACCATAAAAAGTCATTATGTTTGGCAAAGATATAGTTTTGTTATTATTAGCAGATAAGAACAGACAGGGAAAGTGAAGCTAGTTAATTTTAACTTAGATTCACTCTGTCTTAATCCCTTTTTTCTTTTAAACAACTCCTGTATCTTTTGATTTGAAATCCAAATTATTGAGCAGTAATATTCCATAGGCCAACTTCTCTCTCTCCGTAGCCAATGCCACCAAATCAGCAATGTATAAGGTTTCCCCCACCAGCTCTGAAGAGGAGCTTTACATCTGTACTGTCAGGGAGGATGTGAATCTGGATACCCTCTTTCTTCCACCTTTGTTAAAAGGTGAGTCCTCTGTAGACTCTAAGTATAGTGATTTCAGATGTCTTTGTCCATCATTGGCTTTCTGTGTAACCAAAGGTAAGTCATTTGAAATCTTTTATCTTCACTTTCTTTTTTATCTTCACTGAGCTGAAAGAGGAATCTCACTTAAGAGAAATAACAAATGAAATTGGCTAAGTATATTCTTATTGATATCTTTTTCCATAGAAATAGCAGTAATCCAACTGGATGGGCTAACCCCTGCACAACAAATGTTGGTCAAGTGTGCAGCCATCATTGGACGTATGTTTCCCACAGACCTTCTGCAGCGTCTCCTGCCTGGATGGACCAAGAAGAAGATGGAACAAGTGTTAAGGTCTCTTATGGAGTTACGAGTGCTTTGCCTGGTCAGCAAAAGCCAAGAGACTGCACCTGGGTCAGCTCTGACTCCATGTTTAATCCCACTGATAGTCCAAGCAGAAAAGCAGAAGTGGAAGTTAGGTGAGTAAAGGCTACTGCTTGATTCTCAGTCTTGGAAACAGTTTCAAATGAGGGCTCCTATATTGACTTGGGAGGGCAAAGCCTTGTACTGGGCATTGAGTGGAAATATTAAAGAAGGAGATACAAGTCTATAAAGGTGTTCAAAGGGAAGACAGAAAAAAAATTAAAGAGACATGAATGCAGGCAAAAAAACCATTCATAGGCCCACCCTACATGTTACCTTTCACAGTATTGTTTAGCTAATGTCATATTTTTAAAAAACTGATTAAGCATATTAAATGTGGTGTGCTTTATAAGTCGAACTAGTATTTAATCAGATTTAAGTTGTTCCTGATGAGTCCCATTCCTGGAATGCCCTTACTGCCCCTTTTTGCCTGTTGAATTACTAGCCAGTAATGTGTCCTCCTATGTGTCCTTCAGGAATGGTTCAGTGATCCCTGTCAACAGCAGCCTTTCTTTAATGTCTTCTAACATTTTGTTGGTTCCTCTGTGGAACATTTAAGAATTATTTTGTATTACACTATCTGTGTATATGTCATTTTCCTCCTACTAGAATGTAAAATATTGGTACTCATATGGATATGTATAATGATTTAGAAAGTCAAATAATATCACCTCACATGTATATAGCCCTTTGTTTTACAAAGCATGTTCCTCATACTTGTGAGCAAGTAGTGATGTGAAGACACTGTGGTTTGTGGAGATAAGTGACCTACTCAAGGTCACACAACTCATATGCATTCTTGCCAGGTTTCTCACTGTCAGGCCTAGTACACTTTTCTACCACATAACCCCTCTTCCTAAGGAGCTCTCTGGAGTTTATAATGTGTTCTTTCTGTCTACTTTTTTCCTGTTCCCTCCCTTTTGATAGGAATGGGCAGCATCACTTTGAGAGTAGTGATAATGTCAATCAGAATTTGAAAACAATGTTTGCTGTGAATAAAGAGGACAGTATTTTAATGGACAAAACACTGAATTGGGCAGAGGGTTGGAAGCTCAGCAAGAATCATCTCTGTGAGCCTAATTGGTATTTTGTGCTCTTCAAAACCGGAAGTTGTCAGGGAGCTTTTATTTCAAAGTGAAAAAAAATGCTTTTGGATTGTATGTTGCTTTGCATTGACCTTGCTTCTGCTGTTCTGCATTCATTAGTCAAATATTCATAAAGTGCACATAATGTACAAAACACAGCTAGGCTTAGGTAGAGGAGCTACAAAGTAAAATAAGAGAAGGTACCTGTCCTCATGGAGTTTACATTCAAGTAAGAGGAAGAAATACATACCCAGGTAATAAAATAGAAGTTATTCATAGAGAGGTGTAACACAAAGTGCTTTGAGATGTTAGAGGAAGGAAGGTTGTTGTTGATCAGGATCATTGAAGATTTCAAGGAGGATACATTTAAGTTGCTCTTTAAAAAAAAATGAGTAGGAATTCAAATCCAGTGAATTGGAGTCAAAAAATGGGGTTTAAATCCAAGTTCTGCTGTTTACAACCTATATATCCTTGGGCAATGCATTTAACCTCAGATTCCTCATCCGGAAAATGAAATGTCTGGACTCAGTGATTTATAAGTTTCTTTTTCCTTCCAGCTCTAAATCCTAAGATCCTACATAAGCTTCCATATGTTTAATAGAGAGCTTTCTATAGTGTAAAGAACAGGTGTTTTAAAGAGTATTACTTTGATCCTTTTCTGTTGCAGATGTAAGTCCAACTACTGCTCTCAGAATGCAAGAGGAGCTTTCCTCTTCTCCATTAGCAGTACTACAATTTGGAGTACCTCTACTTCGAGAAGCAGCATGGGAGCTGTGGCCCAAGGAGAAGCAAGCAACTTTGCACCTTGAATGTGCAAGATTCCTCCAGGATTGGGCCTGCCGATGTGAGAGTTGCAGTGGAGGGGATTTTGTCCCCTTCCACCGTTTTGCCATTGGTCCTGTCCAAAACTCCTTTGCAACATCCTGGTTTTGCAGGGCTCAAAATAGCAGCTCTCAGCTCAGAGAAGGGATTCTGACCAAGTTGCAGAAGCCCTCTACTCAAGGTAATCATGGGGTGACAGAGAGGACACATAATGGTAACGTCTCCCTGACACCTTATGGTCATATTTGTGCTCTTCTTTTTCAAAAGACTATAATCAAATAATGAAGGAAGAGAAAAAGGATGGAAAGGAAGTACAAGTGAGAGAAACCATTTTTTTCCTTTAGAGGTAAACAATGGATATGATAGAGGAGGAATTATAGAATGAATTGTGGGATGAGTAAAGAGTTAAAATGAGAGGAGACCAGTGGCCATGCTTGGAAACACTGCTTTCTGGCTTGGTATCACAAAAAGGTTCTATCATCTTTTTTTTTCTTGGCAGGCTCCATTTCTCTGACACTAATCTAGTCTTCTGACTTCTGTTATGGGTACTGACTGCAAAGCCACCTCTTCATTTCTGTTTTAGATCGGACAGTTTTTCACATAGAATCACAAATTGTCTATATTAGCTGGATCTTCCTGAGGTCATCTTATCCCTGCCCTTCCTTAGGAAGTATAGGCTCTCCTCAAGGCCAGACATGGAATGCCGTCCTTTGGAGATCTTTGGGGAGGGGATTCAGTGGCCTACATCATCTATCCCACTCAATGATAGGAACTTTCTTCATTATCAAAAGGTTTATTCTCTTATTTAACTTGAATCCCTACTGATCTACTTCAAGTAAATTGCACTATTCTTCCACCCTTCCTGTTGAGGCTAAGAGTAGATAGGGATTTTCTCCCCAACCACATTACCTTCGCATAATCAGATAATATCTCTTCTGTGGGTGTCATTTTCAGACTTCCCTGTTTTGATTTGTGAAGAAGCAGTTGCACTTATATCATTAATACCAAGGGGTGAGACTCAGTCAAGGCTAAATAGACAAAAGCCATAGATGTTATCGGTCATAATGGCTTTTGGAAACCTAAGCTCTGTTGTTCCTCTGATAATTTCCTTTGTCTCATGTCTTGAGCGCTGAGAGTCAAATAGCTATTCAGGTCTGGTTACAGATGTAATCTGGACAGCTCTTAATTACTGCATACTATAAGGCAGACATAGAGTGGATAATCTAAAACCAATATGTAAAGTAAAGCTTTTCATACACATGCATATGTATGTATGTGTGTGTGTGTGTGTGTGTGTATATATATATATATATATATATATATATATGTGTGTGTGTATACACATATTAGCACAACTTTTTTTTGTTTGCTTCTTTTTATATTTACTTTCCTAATTTTGTATTGCTTATGGTAGTATTAGCATTTATTTGTGCTTCAGTTTATAATGGGAAAGACAGTTTAGACATGCTTGAATGTCTAGGGGAACTCAAATATTGCTACAGGTAATTGAGAGTGAACTATATTCTATTTTTTTCTCTGCAGAGAATTTTCAGTTCGATAAGAAAAGTTTCAGGAATCAAGATCGTCTCAGGTAGACCAGAGTGATGGAGTTTAATAAAATTAATGAGGAAAATTTTAAAGTAGTGGGCGGGCATCAGATTCTGGTAGTCTGTCCTAAGGGAGGAGGTCATCAGCCTGGATAATACATAGGACTGGGTAATCCAAAAAATAATTTACAAATAGCTAAATATAAACTGAGAGCACTAGACTTGGCGGCAGGAGACCTGAGTTTTAATCCCAGCTCTGACACTGACCTTATCACCTTTGGCAACTCAACTTCATTTTCAGCCCATTTCCTGGTCTATGCTATAGGAGAGAATAATACGTGCATTCTGTGCTTTACAAGGTTATTTTGGGGAGAATGCTTTGTAACCTTAAAATGTTCTGTAAGTAAATTGGATTTGAAATGCATTTTTGATGACATATATTTGCTTTTCCAATTATGTTTGGCCCATGCTGATTTTAAAAAGAATTTGTATTTTCCAAGAATTAGCCAGATGTTTCTGTATCATACACCTCATCCGATCTAAATTCCTTTGCCTAGCTTTCAAAGTTCTCTATAATCTGTTCCTAGCTTAACTGTCCAACCTTTTATTTGACTACTACCCAAAATGCACTAGGTCCAGTCAGGTTGGTGGTGTTCAGTATTATCTTTATGCATAAGGGGTGCCCATTCTTATGTCTGCTTTTGCTCATACAGTGTCACTGTCTGGAATGCCTTCCTCCATCCTGTCCAATGACCCAAATTCTACAAGTCATTCAATACCCACCTCAATTCATGTGTCTTCTCAGAAGTCTCCCCAGACCATGGTAGATCTCTCACTATTCATTTGGCAACTAGTCATGTGTACCCTTATGACATCTAATATATTATTATGTAGCTCTTCACACACACACATGTACACATCTTACCTTTCCAAATACATTAAGTTCCTTTAGGGCAAGATTTTTTCTTTCTTTATTTTTTTTTAATTTCCCAATACACGGTACATTATACATAGAATAGGGCCTTAAAGAATATTAGCTAATTGATACTAAATAATGTACCCGATCACTGTCCCTCAATATCAGTGAAAGAGAAGACAGGCAATTAAAAGAATTAGATGATTGCCAAATTATAGAAGTGCATCATAGTAAAAGGCAGAGGTAGTGTTAGTAGTTTGGATGATGCATTGGGTTAATAGAGAAATACCTTATGAAAAAGTTGGGCTTAGAACCTGGTCGCATTACACCCCTTGAAATAGGAAGTCAAGGTAGTGAATAAGTCATGGTGATGAGAAAGCCAAGGTTGCTTACTGGAAAAAGCACTGGACTAGGGATCAGGAGACCTTTGTTCTAGTTTTCACTTTTCCACTAACTTGCTGTGTGATCTCAGGTAAGTCGCTCCACTTCTATTCAATTAAGTTTCTCATCTGTCAAATGAGAGAAGACAGGGCTAGATGATTTTTGAGGTCATTTCATCTCTACCATTTCAGGATTCTATAATTCAATTTGTCTTATGTGAACTATGTATTCCCAGTGCCTAGAATGGTTCTCTGTATGCAGCAGGCATTTAATAATTGTTTATTGAATTAATGAAAGTTGCCTTTCTCAGTTCTTTATCTTCACTCCAAATAGAACAGAACAGGAGTTTCTGGATCATGTGAACAGAATGAAAGCCCAGGCCAGCAATAAGAAGGAAGTACTGAATGTGGAGCCTTGTCAGTGTGGGGCCATCCTGGAATTAGTTCTTTCGCCTCTGACACAACATTGTATAATAATTGAAGATAGTGCCAGTGCTTTCTACTACTTGCTAGAGGCTGCAGCTGCTTCTTTGTACATGGCGGACAATTATATGGTGAGAAAATTCTGCCGCTTTCTTCCTACTAAGTGTTCCTATGTTCCTTCCTCCTCCTAAATGTCTCTCATTTTATGTCCCTTAGCTTTGGGAGATTTGAATGAAATTTATTTTTGTTTTTTAAACTGCCAAGTGGGAGATGAATAGAAAAAGATGAAAGTAAGAGAGAGAGAGAAGGTGGAGAAGGACTTAGGAACAAATAGAAAATTAGAGAAGCTAGTGAATAATTAGTAGGAGGGAGTGTAACATATTAAGTATGGCTATCCCAAAAGTTAGCTCTTCCTTTAGGACTTGATAGAATAAATGTGTGGCATATAGGCCAAAGACTCTACTCTTTTAACCCTAAACCAAGCCTAGTTTTAATTTTAATTCTAATTTTTAACATTTACCATATTTTACTTTAACCATGAACCTAATAATCCCAATTTTATTCTCTTGTCCTGATCTCATCTTCCTGACTTGAAGGCATTTTTTTACTTGAAGAAAGCAACCAGCCTGCTGGGACAGTCCTCAGCATTCTCATTCTTAAAGAAACCTAAGCTGAAGATCAGTCAATTTGAGGAAGCTACTTTTTGCAGTCTTCGGGCAGAGGTGAGAGTCGAGGAGAATTCTCTGAGGTTTTGATTGTTCTCTGAGAAATTCTTATTATTTCTATGAAGCCTCCTTGTGTTAGGAACTGTCACTAGGTGTATCAACCTCTGAAGCATCTTTCCTTTAATTCTTATATATTGTCAGCTCATAGTTATACAGCACTATTGTGTTATTATTGTGTGTTAGTTCCAATATGACGTTTTGCAGCCACTCAGTCCATTTCTAGGTTACATTCTTCCACTTGTCAGCTGGGGAACACAAATTTATTTTTAGGTTAGCCTTATAAAACCTAATGAGGATAAGTAAATCTGATATATGCAGTGTGTTTGAGAACTAATGGGAAATTTGAATGGTCCACTATTGTTGGGTTATTTGTGGTCCTGTTCCCTTCAATTACTGTGAAGAATAAAGAGGCCTTGAGAGCATGATTATGTCTATTTTCAGACAGTTATTATGTAGTCTTCCCCTGATTATTCTGTAGTCCAATTAACTTTGCAGCTTTCTTAGGAGATTTGGGTGACCTTATGGAGCATCTGTCTTTGAGACAACCTAAAATAACCTTGCCCAGTTTTGAGTTGTTTCGTCCACCAACATTGCCCCCTCAGTTCTCTCCTACCCCCACCATTTCCTTCATGTACATCCTCTTTGTCGTTATCTCTGGAAGTGACAACCACTAGAAAGGTGAGTACAGAATTTGATGATGACTCCAGATCTCTTCCAGGTATCCTGGAGGCACACAAACTATTTTTCATCCAGTCACCATCTAAATGACCACTTGTCTTGGCCCTGGATAGTGTATTCTAGTTTAGACCTCAATCTTGTACCCTATTGCTCAATGCTAGGAGAGGAGAATATAGAGCATTTTGTTGGCTTTCTGTTTCTCAGAAAGTTGCTCTGTGCCCCCCTTGCTTATAGATACACTTGGAGCCTGGTCATGAATGTGGCTCTTGTCCCAGATCTCACCTCCAGCTTTCCATTGGCCTTAATCATAGGCCCAGTTAAAAAAAAAATTCATCGTAATTCACTGAACCCAGACTTCATGTGCTATATTCTTTCCGTGCCCTTATTGTGTCTTCTGTTTTCCAGGTGTGTTTCAACATGGGACAGATCACTTTGGCCAAGAAGCTGGCTAGGCAAGCTCTCCAACTGCTGAAAAGGAACTTTCCCCGAACTTGGCTTGGGATGATCTTCCAGTCCTTCCTTGAAAAGTACCGGCATTCCACCTCCCAGAGGCAGGCCCCTCTAAATCGCAATACCAAGTGAGATACTGGGGCCCAATATCACTAATTACCTCTGGAGCCATGAGGCATTTCCAGCTAATCCAGTTCAGGGCTTTGAACATTTCTAGGATTGGAAAGGTGCCAGCTTTGAACCTGCTCACCCAAATGATTATGCTCCTTTCTCCTCCAACTAGTTCACTGTTGTAATAAAATAAAAACTCATTTTCCCTCAGAGTATGGAGTTATACCATCTTCAGATATGTACACTGAGTTTTGGGGGTAAAGGATATTGTTAAATTGTAACTCCATAAGTAATGAGCATCTAGACCCGAGTGTGGGTGAAAAATACATTTAACCAAAATAATGGCAATTCAAAGATTGTGCCTTTTAAAAAAGCCTTCTCTTTGAATACTCTGCTTGTCAGGAGGGTTAATTTAAAATTGAGTGGAGGGTTGGGAGCAGTGGGAAGCCTGGGTCTCTTCCAGGTTTGTTGATTCTGGAGATCTTCACTTGCTGAGTAGACTTACATTTCGTCTGGTGGAGGGTGTGCCAACCACCCCCACCCCCACCCCACAACAGTGAGAAAAAGTTGGCAGTCCTGCAGCAGCGAGTGCGCTGCCTCTCCTTGCTTTGGCGGCTCTACAGCTTAGAAACCACAGCCAGCAGCCGCAGGTTTTCCCGGCTTGCTGCCCTCATGCAGATGAACTCAGCTGAAGAGTTTGTGAACCAAACTCAGGTGGGTTCCTCCTTCACCCTTTACCTAGCCTTATTGAATTGAGAAGCTAGAGAGGGAGGTCCCAGGTGAGATGATTCCCTGAAGGCTCCTGGTTTCTGCATATCTCTCTGATGTCCTCAGCTCACTTTAGTATAGCCAATCATGTTGGGCTTCTGCTTAAACCCAGACAGCAACAAAAAAGTGATACAGTAAATTTGCCCTTTTTTTCTTTTAAGTTCATAGAAGTATGTGGCACCTAGGAATGGTCAGGGGTAGTCTCTTCTAGGATCAGCTGGGTAAGCTAGAAACTTAGTGATTTCAAGGAGCCAGGCAATGCCTTGGGGAAATAATCTGTATATAGACTGAAGGGAGTGGGAGTGCTGAGAGTAACTTCTTCATCTCTTTAGCATTATAGGACATAACAGGAAAAAACAATTAAAAAATAACACAAATAATAGTAATCAAGTTCAGACTGTAATGGAGCAGTGCTCTGTTTAATTCATTCAGTTTTTGTTGCAATGCAGTGTTCTGAGTGCTGAAGCTTTTATGAAGGGTAAAAGGGTAGTGAGTCAGGTGAGTTTAAACAGCACAGTCTCATTAGAGAAGGTAAGATTTGACAAATTTTGATGCAAAACATCAGGGATCAGTGAAGAGTAATTGAGGAAAATGGCCTGTTTAAAGACGTGGAAGTGAGGAGCAAATTGTGAATGGGGTGGAAGGCAGAATTGCTTGGCTGGAGTGATAACTTGAGAAATCATAGACAGATGCAGTTGGAGTGATGAAGGGCAGGGTGGTAGAGATGCCTTGAATTCCAGGCAAGCGAAAGGGCACTGCTTTTGCTGTTTCCTCACAACATTCCTCTGAGGTACCAGTTTCACAAATGAAGAAACTGAAATCACTTCCCCATAATCACCTAGCTAGTAAAGGTGAGGTGGAATTCAAACTCAGGCTTTCTATCTCCGAATTTCAGTGTTCTTTTCACTATAATAATTCACATTTATATAATGTTGCTTTACTCACAATACTCCTGTGAGATAAGCAGAACAAGTATTAGTATGACTTTGTTGCATATGAGGAAACTGAGACTCATAAAGGTTAAGTGACTTGTCTGTGGTTACACAGCTAATTGTTGGAAATGGGCTTTAAATGAGGTCTCCTTGCTCTAAATCCAACGTAATTTCTGCCACATCATGAAGGCTTCTGCAAGCAAGGAGACTGGTGTTCTGAGGGTAAGAGCACTTTACCCCTTCATTTGTTATCCTCAGATTATCTCAGCCTATGTGGACTTCTCCCAGTTCTCCCAGAGGATGGGCTACAAGGAGGAGTGGCAGTGCTATGAACTGCTCGCCATCCAGAGGAGTACCCAGTGCACTGTTTCCAGAGAGGGCCTGCTGCTCACAGCTCAGCTCTTGCAGGCTCTGGCCTATAGCAAGCTTTGCCTTGGCCATCTTGACCTGTCCATCCACCTGGGTATTGATGCTGGGGATCGTTTTGAAGGGATCTTAGAGGATCAAGGGTCAGACAGAATTAGGCTTCATTCTGTGTTTTCTAATCCTCTGCAGGTTATCAAGCTCATGCAATGTGCAAACAACTTAGAAAACCAGCCCTGGAATATCTGGTCCTCTCAGTTCTCTTCAAATCCGCATTTCTGAAAAACAAGTATTAAGACTATTTCACATTATTGTATTAATTATCTAAGGAGGGTAGGTTCTCCCTAAGAAGTAATTCCTGACCTATAAAAGGTAGCTGTGAGGAGATGCAGTTTCCTAGCCACTCTAGGAGCTTATGTAGAGTGAGACACAGTCAGAGCTGCCCCAGGTCACTCAGCACAGGCTGTTTGTGAGTAAGTTACATGGTTTTTTTGGTTGTATTGTATTTTGTTTTTTCTTAGAGAAGATAGGAAATTGCAAAGCCTCTGAAAATGTAGTGATTTGGCATTAAGGTTTTACTTTAAAACTTTTTTTTGTGGGGTGCGGAATGGGAACCATAGTATCTGACATTGGATTCACATATCCCTGAATAGAGGAGTAGAATATTTGATTTCTGAGGAATGTTCAGATGTCCTTCTAGTTTGACATCTGCCCCCGTCCTACCCTGTTCCCATGCCCCAAGTGGTTCCAATATCTGTGTCTTCAACAGGTATGGCCTGTGTGTCCATGTGCTGGAAAGTCAATGGGAGCTCATTTCTCAGAGTGACAGTATCCTTGGCTTAGCTTGCTTCTATTCTTCCTGCTTAGACTTATTGCTCTATGGTGAAGGTGAGTGTCATCCTGGGGTCTGTGCTAAACATGGGAGGCATCAGGCTTCTGACTAGGCTCTGGATATAAAACATGAGGAAGGTCCTAGACCTTCTTCTCAAGCTTAATAAACATCTTTCTGGACTCTTAAGACTTAAAAGTGTAAGAGTCTTTTTTTAAAAACACATTGTTCTTCAGTAATACATACCATTTCCCTAAATGTTCATGATTCTTTTTCCCACTGCCTTCCACATCATCCACTTCAGAGGGCTTAAATTCCTTCTCTCTCTCCACAGGGTTGCTTTGTCGGCCCTTTGGTGAGTGCCTACGATTCATTCAACAGTATGAGCACAGCTGTATCCTGTCTTCTCGGAGCAATGTCATGTTGGGTGTCCATTCTTCCCTGGCAATGTGGTAGTATGGGGCAACGGAACCGCAATCAGAGCTGGACTGGGAGATAGAAGGAACTCCTAAAGAGAGTCAGTCATCCCAAGCCTCTAGACAGGACTGCCCCTAGCCCAGAGGTGGAGAACCTACAGCCTCCAGAGCACATGTGGCCTTCTAGGTCCTTGAGTACGGCATTTTGACTGAGTCCAAATTTTACAGAACAAATTCTTTTATTAAGAGGATTTGTTCTGTGAAGTTTGGGTTCAGTCAAAAAGCCACACCTGAGGACCTAAAGGGCCACATGGGGCCTCAAGGCTGCAGTTTCCCCACCCCTGCCCTAGCCCATTGAATAAAGAGAAGGTCTTCTCCTATGTGCTGTGGTGTGAAGGACTATCCTTTGGGGGCTTCCAAAACTCAAGAAAACAATTGATTTTGTGAATATTCACCAGAAGGGTTCTCACGCATTTAACATGCCATTAGCATGAGAGTAGGACAGAGAAAGCAGTAGTGGTATAGTAGGTGATGTTAGTAACTAAAATTTAGGGTTGGGAATGCGAAAGGGGGAAATGAATGTCCTAGTCACCCCACCCCGTCCCTCCTTGTATTTTAAGCTTTCCATGTATGAAAAGTTTCTGCCAGTCTCTTCAGCTCCAACAGTTTGGGTTGTGCCAGGAAAATATGAGTAAGCGACTTGGTGGCCAAAAGATATCTTCGAGGAGTCAGGACAGGTTCAGTGTTTCATCTGAGAGCTATGGAGGAAGGCATAGGAAAAGCTAATATTAGCATTCTCTCCCTAGGTTTGCCCGGCACCGTCAGTGGGACCAGTTTGAGCATAGCTTCTCTAAAGCCCGCCGGCTAGTGGACAGGACGAATGCCTCCCTATTTGGTACCCATGGTTTTGTCCGGTTTTTAGAGTGCCAGGTGATGGCATTACAAAAAATCACAGAAGATGCATCTAAGCACATCCCAAAGACTCGTATTCAAACACTCAAGGTACCCACTTCCTACTGTTCACGTCTCATTCTTTCTTCCCACCAAATGACATCCATCCTTTTCTGCTCACTGGTTCTGTATTCATCCTCCTCTTGCTCTTCTGCTTCTCCAGTAGGTGTTCTTGTTCCTGAATACCTGAGTAGTTCCTGTTCTTATTCTTATCCTTTTTTCCTCTCTAAAGCCTCAACACCTCATACTCCTCCTCCCCAAGGGAGTCTCTGACCAAGCTTCCCATATCCCTGTCCCTCAAGCTCCAGTCCCATTCTAACTCCTCCATGTCCAAAATCTAGCTTGATGAGCTGCCCTGCCACCTCTAGCACCATACCCTGTATTTGAGCATATTAAGTAAATGTTGGGAGCAAGAAAGGGGATGCCTGGTCTTGAAATAATTACCCAATTCTTTTTCTTGTAGTACTTCAAGGAGTTCTTCTCTCGCTGCTCCACCAGCCCTGTGTATCACTCATGGGTCCACAACCTTAAGGCATCAGTCAGTCTGTCAGGGCATGAAGGGACAGGAGCAGTGCCCCTGGCCACTGTCTTCAGACTAAACAACACCTGCCTGACCACTACCCAGGTGAAAGAAGCCTGGATGGACATGAGTATTCCTAGCCAACGGAGTTTAAGCCTCCTTGGTGAGCACCAATTTCTGGAATCCCTTTCTGGTGGAAATGTCAAACAGTCTTAGTTATGTAGAAAACTATGAGCTGAGGATAGGCACAAAATTGCTTTTTCCTCCAAAAAGCATTATGTTTATCCAATATACCTGAACACAGTCCAGGAAGACAGGTGTCTCTTTTACTTTTGACAGCAAAAGACCCATAGTCTACCTCAAGCATTAGTTTTAAGAATTAGGAAATTCTTGGGATTAGCAAAATTTCTATGTTATAGTTTGTGTTTAGTCATAGGGAAAATGGAGACTTGCTGTTTGTTGAGTGACAAGGAGCAGTGAAGTTCTAGGGGATGGCTTTTTAGTCTCCAGGATGCTAAATTGAGAGGTGTGGACTCAAGAAAGAAGAAAAGGGTCAAACATTTCTATTCTCTTCATGTTTTTGTGTCTTCTTTATTAGAGAATATTAACACCACTTTTCGCTCTCCCAGGGCTCTGAGTTTTACATTTGCCAAATGATCTTGATATTCTTTGTGTGCCTCCTTTCAGAATTTGGCAAAGTGGATGGTGCCCAGGAAAAGAAGAATAAGCCAAGAACTCCAGAATATGTGTTAAACAAGGATGGGCAGGAAGTGCAAGAATGTATTTTAAAGCATACATCTCTGTGAAATGATAGTATCCATATTGTTATAGATGACACAAGAAAGTGAACTGGATTCTGTTCTTTCAAACACTGCCCTGCGGTTCTTATTGTATAGTGTATATATTACATTTCCCAGTCACTCCTATGTGTTTGTAAAATTTTAATAAAAACCTGTTTCCAAGATGAAGCGTTAGTTCCCTTAGCTCCTGATAGACATCAGTGTAACTGAACAGGAAGCTAGAGCTTTGCTTGGCTGATTTTGAGCCAGACTAACAACACCCTTTAAAATCTCAAATTCGCATGAAATCATAGAAACTTAGAGGTAGAGGATACCTGTGGGTTCATCAAGTCTAACTCCTACCCAAATAATAACTGTCTAGAACCCACAAACTAGGTGGCTCAGAGGATGGAGTGCGGGTCTTGGAGTCAGGAGGACCTGAGTACAAATCCAGCCTCAGACATTTACTAGCTGTGTCACCTGGGCAGGTCACTTAATCTTGTTTACTCAGTTTTCTCATCTGTAAAATGAGCTGGAGAAGGAAATGGCAAACCGCTCCACTATCTTTGCCAAGAAAACCCCAAATGGGGTCACGAAGAGTAGGACACGACTGAAACAACGATAACCACTGTCATAGGTAGCCATCCAACCTGCTCAAAGACCTCTAAAGATAAAGATTACCTCCCAAAGCATCCTATTTCTAGTTTTGGACAATACATTATAACGTAGTTCATTGAACAGAAATATGCTTCCCTCTAAATTCCACTATATGACTAGTTTTCCCCTTTGGAATAGGCCTAAGTCAAGTCTTACTTCTTCAGGATAACCCCATTTCTGTAATACAGTAGCATAGTTTGTCACCTCACCATCCTATTTGCTCTCATGTTGAAGTGCTCCACTTTGACGATGTAATTTTTTTAAATGTAGTGGTCAGAACTGGATATAGTGCTATGTGATCTGATTAGGGTAGAATATTGTAGTCAGTTTCCAGTCTTAACACAGTTTTTTAATGCAGCTTACAGTCAAAGGAGTTCTTTTGGTAGCTATATTGTACTACCAATTCTTACTAAATTTGCAGATAACTGAACTCCCCAAATCATTTACTTTTCTTGTTTTAGATTTTTAAAAAAAATTTTAGCGCACATGAATATTTTACACTACAGATGTCCAAAACAAGAAATTATATATGGAATGGTGAACTTAGTTTTTCAAAGTATATATTAAATTTGACGTGATAGTAACAAAACTTTTTGTCAGCTTTCCCTTCTAAACTTCCTCCTGCTTCTATGTATTTTTAAATGCTTCACTGATACTCATTACTTTTTCTTGGCTTTTTATCGTTATCACTGCCTGCAGTTCCTCCTTTTCCCACATAGAAGCTATCTCTTTTAGTTAATAAGTATAGTCAAGAAAAACAAAGACAAAAAACATGTAGTTTGTGTCTCTATATGTATTTCTCTTTCTTTTTTTAAAATTTTTTTTGTTTTAACATATGTTTTTAAAACTTTGGGTTACAAATTTTCTCCCTTCCTCCCTTACCACCCACCCTCATTGAGAAGGCAAGCATCTTGATACAGGTTATAGATGTGTAGTCATGCAAAACACTTCCTTAGTAGTCATGTTGTGAAAAACTAAGTATATTTCCCTTCATCCTATCCTACCCATTTATTCTATTCTCTCTTTTGACCCTGTCCTTCCTAAGAAGTGTTTGCTTTTGATTATCCCCTCCTCCAGTCTGCTCTCCCCTCTATCAACTCCCTGCTCTCTTGTCCCCTTCCCCCCTTATTTTCCTGTAGGGTAAGATAGATTTCCATACCCCACTGTGTATGTTATTCCCTCCTTAAGCCAGATCCTATGAGAATAAGATTCACTCATTCCCTCTCACCATCCGGCCATTTCCCTTCCACTGTAAAAGCCTTTTATTATCTGTTTCATGTGAGATAATTTACCCCATTCTACTTCTCCCTTTCTCCTTTTCCCAGTATAATCCTCTCTCACCCCTTAATTTTATTTTCCAGATACCACTCCTCCATCTTTAACTCACCCTGTGCCCTCTTACCTATGTATACATACATATAATTTTTTTTCCCCTCTCACTACCCTAATACTGACAAAGGACTCGTGAGTTACAAATATCATCTTTTCATGAACGAATGTAAACAGTTCAACCTTAATAAGTCTCTTATGATTCCTCTTTCCTGTTTACCTCTTCCATGTTTCACTTGAATCTTGTATTTGAAAGTCAAATTTTCTATTCAGCTCTGGTCTTTTCCTCAGGAATGCTTGAAAGGCCTCTATTTCATTGAATGACCATTTTTTTACCCTGAAGGATTGTACTCACTTTTTCTGGGCAGGTGATTCTTGGTTGTGGTCCTATCTCCTTTGCCCTTTGGAATATTACATTCCATGCCCTGCAGTCCCTTAATGTAGAAGCTGCTAAATCTTGTGTTATCCTGATTGTGTTTCCACAATATTTGAATTATTTCTTTCTGGCTGCTTGTAATATTTTCTCCCTGACCTGGGAACTCTGGAATTTGGCTACAGTATTCTTAGGAGTTTTCCTTTGGGGATCTCTTTCAGGAGGTGATTGGTGGATTCTTCTCATTTCTGTTTTGCCCCTTTGGTTCTAGAATATCAGGGCAGTTTTCCTTGATAATTTCTTGAAAGATGATGTCTAGTCTCTTTTTTTCATCATGGCTTTCAGATAGTCTAATAATTTTTAAGTTCTGTCTCCTGGATCTATTTTCCAGGTCAGTTGTTTTTCCAATGAGATATTTCACATTCTCTTCTATTTTTTCATTCTTTTGGATTAGTGTTACAGTGCCTTTATTTCTCAAATTGTCACTAGCTTCTAATTTCTCCATTCTAATTTTTAAGAAAGTATTTTCTTCAGTAAGATTTTGGACTTCCTTTTCCATTTAGCCAGTTTTGCTTTTTAGGGCATTCTTCTCCTCATTGGCTTTTTGGACCTCTTTTGCCTTTTGGGTTAGGCAATTTTTTTGGGGGGGTGGTGCGCTAGGCAATGGGGTTAAGTGATTTGCCCAGGGTCACACAGCTAGTAAATGTTATGTGTCTGAAGTCGGATTTGAACTCAGGTCCTCCTGACTTCAGGTCCAGTGCTCTATCCACTGCGCCACCTAGCTGCCTCCTAGGTTATTTTTGAAGGTGTTATTTTCTTCAATATTTTTTTGGGTCTCCTTTAGCATCACTCTCAGTTTTTCCTCTACTTCTCTTACTTGCTTCTCAAAATCCTTTTTGAGCTCTTCCATGGCCTGGGACCAATTCATAATTTTCTTGGAGGCTTTGGATGTAGGAGCTTTGGCTTCATTGTCTTCTTCTGGTTGTACATTCTGATCTTCTTTGTCACCAAAGTAAGATAATATGGTCTGACTCTTTTTGTGCTGCTTGCTCATGATCCTGGCCAATTACTTGAGTTATGAACTCTTTGTTAAGGTAGCAGTCTCTTTCCAGTGTGGAGAATGTACTGTCCTGAGCTTCAGGGGTTTTGTGCAGCTGTTTTCAGAGATACTGCTAGGGACCTATAAATTTTTGTTCTTCCAAGGTGCTATGATCAAGGGTGAGGTGTTTACTCCTTTCCTGTCCTGTGCTCTGCTCTATGAATGACCATGTCTTGGAACTCTGAGGAGATATCCTCGTCACAGCCACCGTAAGCTCCACCTCACCAGTGTTCCTCCTCACCCCAGGACCACCACCCAGAACTGTGACCCAGATCCAAGCATGGGCAAAGCAAGCGATCCTGTACCAGCAGAGAGATCCCTGCAATCCCCTCTGATCAGCAACTCGATTCCCCCTCAGTCTGTGGGCCGGAAGCTTAGGAGGCAGCTGCCACCCCAGGGGCCACACTTTTGGGAACTGGATCTGAGACTCTGCACTCCTCTCTTGCCACCACAGAAACAGACTTTTCCCACTGACCTTCTGGGTTGTCTTTGGTGTTTCTGGGTTGAAAAGTCTGGAAACTGCCACAGCTGCCCGAGATTCAGTCCTCTGAGGCCTGCTCTAGGTTTGCTGAGGCCTGGGCACCCACGCTGCACTGCGCTCGCCTCCTTGCCTGGTGCAATATGCCTTTCAGATCAACCATCCAGGTTGTCTTGGGCTGGAAATTTGTTTCACTCTGTCTTTTTGTGGGTTCTGCTGCTTTGGAATTTGTTTAGAGCCATTTTTAATAGGTATTTGGAGGGGTTTGGGGGAGAGCTCAAGCAAGTCACTGCTTTTACTCTGCCATCTTGGCTCCGCCCCATGTATTTCTCTTTCTTCAGCTCCAGTCTACCACCTCTCTGCCAGTAGGTGGAAAGTGTATTCCTTCATCATTCTTCTAAAGAAATGGTTAATGAACTGAATATCGATCAGCATTTTGAAGTCTTTCAAAGTTGTTTTCCTTTACATGATTGTGGTCATATAAGTTCTGATTCTGTTCACTCTCAGTGCATTTTCCCAGGTTTCTTTGAATCTGTAATAGTCTTCATTTCATATGTCATTGCATTCATATACCAACATTTGTTCAACCATTCCCTAATTGGTAGGTACCCACTTTGTTTCCAGTTCTTTGCTACAACAGTAAGTGTTACTATAAACACTTTTATACTTAATAGGCCTCTTTCCAGTGTCTTTGACTTCTTTGGGGTACTTTCTTAGTTAACAAGTTAATGAACAAGCATTTGTTAAGTGCCTGATGTATGCCAGGCACTGTGAAAATAAGCACTGGAAATATGAAGAAAGGTCAAATATAAACAACTCACACAGTCTCATGGGGCAGACAGCATGTGAATGGCTATGTACAAACAAGATATACACAGGGTCCCAAAAGTCTTAGTACAGTTTTAAGCTTTAACCACTTAACTGCAGAACCTTTGGTAACTTCTAACATCCCAAGGACTGTCTTCAGTGAATAGTGTTGAGGAGGAGGAGGAAGTACCAGAAGAATGGATTCTCCTGCATGTCGTCCAAGGTCAGATTGGAGCTGGAAACCATACCCTTTGAGTCTAAATTGTGAAGGGAAAATAGTTCTCTGAAAAGAAAGCTTAAAAGGTGGTGTAGATTTGTATGATTCTCATTCTACCCTTCATTCAAGTTTTGGTGAATAAGAATTAAGTCTTAAACTTTAATAGCTCAAAACTGCTCTCACACTTTTGGGGCACCTTTATATGGGACAAGTTGGAAAAAAATCTCCAAGGGAAAGCACTAAGATTAAAGAGGACTGAAAAAAGTTTATAAAAGTGGGACTGCAGCTGAGACTTGAAGGAAGCCAGGAGGTGAAAGTGATGAGGAAGAAAATGCCAGGCATGGGAGACAGCCAGTGAAAATGCCTAAAGTTGGGAAATGGAGTGTCTTACGCGAGGCACAGCAGAGAAGCCAGTGTCACTGGATCACAGACTGCATGGGGGTTGTCAACAGGTAATCACAATGTCACAGGACTTATGTGAAAACCAGCTTTATTACAGGAGAAATGAACATGAGGTGGAACCCAATGGGTTCACAGTCCTTACAAAAGTTTATAACAGCAGGACAAGGAGGAGGGGATACCAGGAAGGGGTAAGACATGGGAGGGGAAATGGTGCAGCAAAGGTGGGGGAAGAGACACGACCACTCCCCACAGGGAGGAGCAAAGTGATGGCAAAAACCACATTCTTGTCCCTTGGGGACTGCTGGACTATGAAGACATGACTGGTGGCTATCTTGCCTCCCAAGGACATGCAGGGGTCCAGCTTGGGGTACAACAAATTATGTCAGCTAGGGGAATCTTCATCCTTGACACATTCAGGGTCTCCTGCATGCTCTGGGTCCAGTGGTTCTGGAAAATAGGGCAACTCAAAAAAGACAAGTTCAGGGGACCCCTTTAACAGTCCTTAACAGGGTGAATACTGTATGAGAAGATTGGAAAGGTATGAAGGGCTTTAAAGGTCAAACAGGATTTTATATTTGCTCTTGGAGGTAATAGGGAGTCATGGGAATTAATGAAAAGCAGTTATATAGACAGAGACTTGTACTCGTAAGAGGAACACTGATAGCTGAGTAGAGGATAGACTAGAATGGGGAGAGATTTGTGGCAGACAGACCAAGCAGCAGGATATTATAATCAAGTATAAGGTAATGAGGACCTATGCCAGGTAATAAGAGTGTTGATGGTGCTTTTATGACAAAGGTAAAAATGATAGGACTGATTATGTATGGGGAGTAAGAGAGTGAGAAATTCAGGATGACACATGTGACTGGGAAGTGTCCTGAACAATAATGGTAAAATTCAGAAGAGAGGAAAGTTGAGAGAAAAGTTATCTTATGTAGTTATTTTGAATGTGATTTATTTTTGCATCTCTTCTGCCTTTGCTTTGTCAATAATATGCAGAAAAGCTGATTATTTTGACAAGTTTATTTTATACCTTGATGCTTTATTGAAGTTATATCAATTTTTTTAGTTGTTCATCTCTAGGATTCTCCAAGTAAACTATCATTATGTCTGAAAAGTGATAAATTTATATCTTCTTTGACTATACTTATTACCTCAAATTATTTTACTTGACTTACTGCAATAGCTAGCATTTCTAGAACTATACAAAATAAGTGGTGGCAATGTATATCCTTGCTTTATCTCCAATCTTATCAGAAAGGCCTCTAATATTTCTCCATTCTAGATAATGCTCATTTTGGGGTTTAGATAGATACTATTTGCCACATTAAAGAAAGATCCATTTATTCTTGTTTAATGTTCCTATTTCTTTTTCAATGTTTTTAACATAAATGGACATTGTATTTTGTCAAAAAGCTTTTTTCCTGAATCTATTGCCATCTCCATTTAATTTTAATTATTTTTCTTACTAATATAGTCTATTATGGTTATAGCTTTCTTAAAATTGAACTAACCCTTAATTCTTGGTATAAATCCATCTTCCTCTTAGTGTCTAATTTTTAAAAAATGAGTTATGTTGCCATAGTCTCTTTCCTAGGTCTTTTCCACATGAACTATTTTCAAGCCTTCCTATCTCTTCCTGTTCTGTAACAGGATACACATATACACAAAAAAACATATATACATACACATGTAGTACATACATATAAGTGAATATATACATATAAATGTTTGATACAAGTATTCATATATAAAAATAATAAAAGCAAAAATGAACTGATCATATGTGAGGTTTTTTTTTTTTTTTACAGATTTTTAATGTATAGATTAACTTTGGTAAGATAGTAGCACACAACTGCTATTTGTTTCTGTGACCCTTTCTGAACTTCCTTTTTGTACATAAGAATTTTGGGTTTTTTAATGTGCTTTTTTCACTCTTCATCACTTCTTACCATATTTCTTTGTAGTATTCATGTTTATTTCTTGTAGCACATTTATTAAAATTTTTTCAGTTATTCCTGAGTCGTCAAACCCTCCTGAATCTGTTTCCAGCTTTATTGTAATTATATTGGATCTGCTAGGAATATTTTTGCACAGATGGATTGTTTTTTTTCCCATTAATAACCTCAGAGTATAATCTTAGTATTGCTATCACCAGTTCCAAGGAAATGAACGTTTTTACAACTCTTATTATATAATTCTGTGTTTCTTTCTTCAAAGAAAGAACTAATTCACAAATTCGACATCAAAATAATAGTGTCCCTGATTTCCCATAACCAGGAAATCATAGGTTATTGATCAGGGGAATTCCCAACTTTGATTAACTTAGAGAATGATGAGGATTTGTTTTGGACTTTGCTTATTTCTCCCTGTGAAAGGTATGGATGATCCTGTTGATTCATTTTGAATTCATTATGAATCAGTTGCAGTTGAACTGGCTGGCTCAGATGATTGCCTGAAGGACCAATGTGGGAGAAACAACCTCCTTTTCCTAGTCTATAGAAGAGAGCTTTCATTTCAGATTTAGCATTTTGGTGGCTTTGCCATTTTTGCCTTTTCTGTTTTCAGAGAACAGACCAACAAGTAGATCTAAGAGTAGACCTGGTGCTATGGGTAGAAATAGTGGTGTTGGGGGGTTATAAATGGCTGCTTTAGGGCAAAGGACAGAAATTGTTCTCATGTGGCTTGAGAGTTCCTAGACCGCAACTCTTGCACTCTGGTGTGCGGATTCAGCTCTGGAGAGTCAGTAGCAAAAGCATAAATGCTCTCAACAGCATGGCAGCAATGGAGAGAACCACGTGATCTAAGTGGTAGATATTCCTGAACCCCAGTCTCCTGTATAGAGGAAGAGGGAGTTGCCTGAAAAGACAACCCTGGAAACCAGTCTTCTAGAAAGAGGACATTTTTCTAGGCAATGTCAGCATAGAGGTTTGCTTCTAGAGAAAAAAAGATGAATTCCTGAGTATCACTGTTCTCTTGGAGAAATAAAAAGATCCTAGAATTCAGCCTTCTAAAGAAGGCAAGGATTCCTGGGTAGTACTGGATTCAAGGAGAGAAAATAGGAGGATGCATATGTCCCCCCCTTTCCCCTTTGAAATTGGGTCAAGACAGAACTAACATGTGGGAAAACAAAAATCTGGACTTTGCCCTTTACTATTACTGTGACATTCAGACATTGTAGATCCAGTGACATTATCTCTCTAGTAACCCCAAATGCATTTTCCTTTTGGAGGGAATCTATGCCGTAGTATAAAAGGTCAGATGCATGCCTGAATTTCTAGGTTGAAAGATGTTCTCACTGGAATGTTAAAGATTGCTTAGCTAGCAATTCCTTCCAAAGGAACTTGGAAACCTCAAAGTACTATATAGGCCTTTGGAAAGATTAGGGAAGGGAATTTGTTTTGCCTAAATTTGAGATTTCCCAGAAGGAATTCTAAATGAGGGTAAAATAAAGAGTGATTCTGAGGACTTCTCCCAAGACTTGGCGCAGAACCTGATGCTACTTGGGCCACGGTATACCGCATTAAATTTTAAAATCTTTTACTATCATTGCCATTTTGATGGATATAAAATGTTACTGCAGAGTTGGCTTAATTTGCATTTCTCTAATTATTGGAAAGGTTGACCACTCTGTGGTTATTGATAACATTTTTTCCTTGAGAAGTGCTTGTTCTTATTCTTTGACTATGTATTTATTAGAGAATGGCTCTATTCCCCAAATTGATAAATGATCAAAAGATATGAATAGGAAGTTTTCAGAAGAAGAAATCCAAACTATTAAATGTTTAGACATTTTTCAGTCAACGTCTGAGTCTTTGTGACCCCATTTGGCCAAGATACTGGAGTGGTTTGCCATTTCCCTCTCCAGCTCATTTTACAGATGAGGAAACTGAGGCAAACAGGGTTAAGTGATTTGCCCAGGGTCACACAGCTACTAACATCTGAGGCCAAATTCAAACTTAGGCAGATCAGTCTTCCTGACTCCAGGCCCAGAATTCTATCCATGATAATGCCTATCTGCCCAGTTATTAATAGGTGAAAAAAAAACATTCAAAATCACTAATAGAGAAATACAAATTAGAACAACTCTAAAGTGCCACCTCACACCCATCAGAATGGCAGAAGTGACAAAAAAGGAAAATGACCAGTGCTAGGGAGGCTGTGGGAAAACAGGTATATTAATGCACTCTTGGATCTTTGAACTGGTCCAGCCACTCTGGAAAGCAAAAGCAACAATATTATAGAGATAAACAACTTTGAAACACTTGAGATCTCCGTTCAAAATAATGAACAACCACAGT